>NC_081414.1:391007906-391329156 GCF_030272615.1 Cryptomeria japonica | reverse complement strand
CAATTAATTCCATTTAATTTCATTTCTCTAAATTAACATTTCACCAAATCTGAATTTCAATGAATTTCAGTAAATCTCATGTGCATTTTAGCATTCAAAAACTCAAATTCAAATCCATATTGAAAATCAAAATCAAATTCAACTTCAAAATACTACAACACATGTTGAAATCATAACTTATTGATCAAATTAGTTAACTAATTAGTTAACTAAGTTAACTCATCAATCACCCCTTCTCACTCCAAATCACCTTTTCTGACTGATCAATCAATCCACTTATCTCTCCAATCCATTCAGTCATCTAATCAATCAATCTAGTCAATTGACTAATCTATTCAGTTAACTATCCAATCTATCTAGTTAACTACTCAATCAATTTGAGTTAAAAAATCAATCAACTCTTTTAACCGATCAATCTAAATCAATTCAATCCCTATCGGGACTTGAGTTCAAAATCCCTCCCCATCTCTCATGAAAATCTATATAAACAATATCAATTTCTCATTTTCAAGCTAGATCACACTCTTCAAAATAATTGCCATCTTATGCAGGAATTTTAGTGCAATACCTCGGAGCCACCTACACCAACAATTTGGAGAAGAACAATGGAAGCTACAATGAGATTGAGGGGGATTTTCAATTATTTAATTGTTTAATTCTTTCATATTTACATTTATTCTATTAGTTTATGTTTGATTTTGTTTAATTAGTTAAGGATACGTGATCATCCTTATTTCCTAATTAGATCATATGACTTTTAAGCATGAAAACAGATCCATTTCATTTTCATGCATTATTCCATCTATTATCATTTATCATCAATGTTATTCATAATTAATATTATCATTAATATTATTATTTATCATTTATTCATTAATATTATTATTTATCCATCATTGATTCGTTAATATTATTATATATCATCAATAACATCTATATTATCATTTATCCACTATTAATATTATTATTCCATTTATCACTTAATAATATTATTATTTTATCATCCATTTCTCATCTATCATCTATATATTTAATAGTATTATTATTAATTATCCATTTTCACAAATAGCATAAGCATTTACATTATTCTTTCATGCTTTTTCCTCTACCCATTTACATCCACCTCACACATGTGGGATTAAACTCTCAAACCCTATTTTTTCATCCCACATTCATACCACAACATGGATTCACCTAGAGAATGTGTATAAAAACCCATTCCCCTCTCTCATTTAATCTATCTAGCAATCAATTCACTTTTGTATTCTTGCATTCTTGTTATCTTTCACCTCTCTTTCTCTATCTTTTGGCATTCATCATCTCAAATCTTTGTTTCCTCATATCCTTTTGTGCATGTGCTTCTGAGAGCAACATAGTTACAAAACACAACATCTCGAGGAATATGAGTGCAATGGAGTAGGTTTTTGTAGCATGCATGTGTGTTCTAGCTTATATTTTTGGTTTGCATGTGTGTTTATTGCAGGTAATTAATTGTTGGATGATTAATCTATCCGAATCTTCTCCCATAAGATCTCAAACCAAATTTTTGCATCTACACCTAATAATTATTTTTTCTATTATTTATTTTTCCAACAGAGGGGCATCATTATACACACTTGCAATATATTCTAAAGAATTATGTTGAAAAATAGTGTTTAGTAAGTTGTTTAGCTCCAAGGGCTCATAATTTGGATCATCCTCATCATTCTTCTACTTTTGTACCTTATAGAGCATTTAGGGAATATACTCACACAAATTTCTATACTTGAGCTGCTATGCCTATACCCTGAATATAAGGCTATCCTTGATAAAGCGCTTGCTACTACTACAATGCCTATAGACCTACATGTAGACTAATTCTAAGCTATGGTGGGACATATAGCCTCTCCTCACACTCTCACTTTCACCAAGAACAACAACTCATCCATACAACAACCACATAATGCACCCTTACACATTGAAGTCCTTGTCCACAAAGTCAAAATCAAGAGACTTCTGATAATTAGAGAAGTGGGTCTAAATATTTGTACTCTGAAATTAATTAGAGAGCTTGGGTTTGTTGAAAGTACAATTGATACAAAGAAAAAGATTACCATAAAGGCATACGATAAAGAGGAATACTCATCCAAGGGATGAGTTACATTGCCTATCAAAGTGGGACTTGTGGTGAAGGATGTGGTTTTCCAAGTCCCAAATTTATCCCAGGAATAAACTTATCCAAAACTACATCCTTAGCACTTGAAAGATCATTCAATAATGTAAATAGAAAATAAATGATCAAGGATTTAAATTTAAATGGGTAGTTACTCTTCTTTGTTTTTTCCAGGTTTTCTAAAAGCTATTGTCTAAAAATATCATAGGTATCAAATCTCTCACCTACAACTACCATTTGGTTTGCTATGTAGATCGTTGTCTTAGTGGTACAACCCTTCCAGTTCTGAAAGTATAAATTTATATGCTAAACACTTGGTTACGTATTTGACTCCTAGATTTTTTTATATCTTGAATGGTCATGGCCCTTGCATCCCACCTAGAACCAGTTAGTGTCACTACAATATCATTATTCACCAATTTTTTAACCGAAACCATTTTGTTCATACATAAACCACTTATACCCTAATGGAATCCTTTGAGATCTTTTACAAGTACATAATGTCTTCATGAACTTGACACAAAATAATTCTTAACCACTCTATCTCATATGTTAAATCAAGGAAATCTTTACAAATGTTTACCATAATAAAAAATGTTCATGTATTTATCCTTGAATGTAACCAAATTATTTTCAGTCATCTTATCCCAAAGGTCATAAATTTTTGAGTGAATTACCTCTTCCATGTTGGCATCAATGGATTCCCTTACATCTTTGGTGTACACATAGTCAATTGGAACCCTAAAAAATTCTCCATATTTATTTCGCACCATCACAAATAAGGATATGACTTAAATGTAGGTCATAGCTTCAGCTTAGTGTTGACTACAATTGGAGTGTCCATCTTACACAATTTACAGTCTATACAAAAAACTAGGGTTTACAATAAATGCACTTCAAACACACTAATCGCACAAAAAACCTTCTTCACATGCAAGAGCTCCAAAAATGACAAGTTCGCAATTGATAAGAAATGAACTCAACGTCCCATTTTATGCATTGCATCCACCAACTAGGTTCACACTGATATTAATGCATTTTACCATTATAGTTCATGAAGTTGATACTTTGCTTTTATTATTTTTCACAAACAACAATACAGACCAATGAAACCATTTGGAAAATTCCAGAAATACATTCTTACCATTTGTAATGTTGAAAACAACTTAGTATCCAAATCACAAGGGTGGGGCACACAAGATCTACATTCAGTTCCCCCCCTCAGACAATGCATAGCTACGTAGTTATTGGAAGAGTAATCTACATTGATCCTAAATCCTTAATCGTGGAGCACCTCCTTCCCAAGCATACATTGGTCATAAATCCTTAAGAGCGACCACCTCCAAATCCAATGAAGCTAAGTTCAAAATAAAAGTAAAAGACCATGGAGTAGGGGAATATTATACGAGTCATGCTCTTTGCATTGGAAAGCTACCTTTGTCCCCTCACAGTTATGGCAAACCACAAATGACTAAAACCACATCGAACACCACTACTATGGTTTGAAAACCTACATTTTAAAAAAAAATGAGGAGATTTGTATGATGAAATGGAACAAGAGGATCTCTTGGGATGGTTATACAAAGATGAAGATACAAAGAAAGAACAAATTGCAGAACCTGAAATCAAAATACCAGTTGAGCAATATGGAAAGGGATTGAAGATAATGAAAAGATATGGCTATGATGGTCACAATCCTCTTGATTTATAGAAACAAGGTATATTTAAACCAATCAAACCTAATGGTGGACATAAGATTCTTGGTCTAGGATATGATACATAGAAAGATAAGACCTTGAGTACTGAGGGTAACTCGAGTGAGGCAGGGGAGTCTTCTAATGCAACATAGATTGATGAGGAAGGTGTCATCGATGACTCTAACAATTTCATTGATATATACGACTATGATTATATCTGTACTCTTGAGCCCATTTATAACCCTGAGCCTAATCATGACCCTTTACCCCTTATTCACATGCAAATTATTGATTGGGACCAACTAGGACCACCCTAGTCGGATGTTTCTCAAAATGATGAGGCAATTATAAACTTTCTTGGAGCACGGAATGACTTAACCCTTAGAGATCATAGAGATGTATAAACCATAGAACTGAATAATGTAGCTTACTTTAGAGAAGGTTCCAAGCCTTTCACGTGTAAAATTATAGAAAATATAAATAGGTCTTCTAGTGAAAATCATTCTGTGACACTATTAGACCCGAAAAAAAAGTAAAAATAAAGGACATATCCAAGGGTGAAAACCTCTTTGAGGCACCCGAGGATGGAAGGCTTGACACAGTTCTCCTAGAATTATATCATGAGAAGTCATCTATGTTAGTGGA
Source organism: Cryptomeria japonica (assembly GCF_030272615.1). Lineage (NCBI taxonomy): Eukaryota > Viridiplantae > Streptophyta > Pinopsida > Cupressales > Cupressaceae > Cryptomeria > Cryptomeria japonica. The sequence goes on along the minus strand of NC_081414.1, from coordinate 391,324,662 downwards.
GAAGACATTACCTACAAACTCGGGCACAAAAGAGAAACCAAGGATTATACATCTAGCAGAATCATTGACACTTGAAGAGAGAATAGAGCATATACAGTTTTACAAGGCAAGACAAGTTAATTTTACGTGTTCCTATGAAGACATGTTGGGACTTGACCTTGATTTACATAAATACTTTCTTCAACATAAGCATTTGACCTTTTTAAATGGCTAGACAATTTATTTATTTCACAAAAATATCAATGCAACTTTACACAATACATTAAGCCATTTAACCATTTAATCTAGCAATCATTAATTTAAATAAATCAATAATCACAGAGCATAATAATCAACTAATTATGTCAACATGAGATAGCATCATCCATTTAAATTAAATAACCATTCAAATAAATGGAAACACGCAAAACCAAGAAAGATCAAATTATGACTCTTAAATGACCAAACCAAGGCACTATGACTCGCATACTAGCCAGATGAAAAAGACACAACCGACTGACAACACTCACATGAGTGTAACTGCGGTCAAGATAGGGTACCACAACTATCTCCTCCACTCCCATCGGATATATAAGGCATGCTCAGACTTGCGAAACCAAGTGGATCCAATACCCCATACCTACCTGGCACTAGTACCTGTAATGTCCTACACTAAAGAATCAAATGTGCATATAGACCAATATATATATACAGACACAACATGCACACTGATGAAGGAGAATCGTGATGTTCCCTGTCTCACCGGAGTGAGTGAAGGAAAATCATCCCCTCCCATCCCAATACACTTGCAAACATGCAACATATAAATAATGCATCGCAATATAAGGGAAAAGTATCAGTCCATGATAAAGATCCATAAAATAACATTATTCATAAGCACTGAGATACTGCACAAAATCATGCACCATAAATCCAGATAAAGCATGAAATACATCGCATAATATCTGAATCAAAATACAATAATGTTCCACAGAACAGTCACTGAAGTAACTCAAAACATATAAAAGAGGCTGATCAAGGAGGGGTACTACATCACCCATGATGGTAGATTTAAGCATAGGGCTCGAGGTGGCCTAATTCTTGTGGCCTAAAACAACTAACTCCTATCATAAGCGTCACCCTTGACCCAATTATCAATCATCCAACAATCTTCAAGATCAAGCCAAGTTTTAAAAGTAACTCACTCAATCAACCCTAAGGGGGTTACTAAGGTTTAACTAGTGGATGTAAACTCATTTAAAAATTATCTTATTAGATTATCGATCCAAGGGGGATTACCCGCCCCTTGGATTTTAACTTCCATGTGATCCTTATTACTCCCTGACGATTTATAGGGATCATGCCATAGACGTCGTTGATGCAACTTTATTAGGCATTAAGTGTAGTAGTTCATCACGATGACATTACTCGTAAGTGTGACCCAGAGACATCATAAATACCGAACGTTGCTAGGTTTTTGTTTCCATCACCTCTTGTATAGTTATCTATCTAAGCAATTATGAGAACTTAACATTACTCAATTTATAACAACTCATTGTAAATAACTAATTCCATGAAAGTAGGGTAACATTAAAACAAACAAGCATTTATTTACTACATAGAAGATTAACCATCAAATGAGAAGGATTAATATCTCTAATTCTTCTACTTGCATGGTAAGAGTTAAAGAGTAACTTGCTTGGCAACAATAAATGTGTAACAACAAATGAGGGTAATTTGAAATTTTAACATAGAATCATTTCCCTGTATTATTGATTGGTTAAAGAGAGTATGAATCTAAACATGATCATTTGAGAAGTAATATTCCTTAAGACCTTAGAAAATTTGTTCATTTAAATTAACTCAAACCGACGATGATAAAATACCATCCAACCAACCTAATAAGTCTAACTACAAAGACTAGATACGATTCAACCAACAAGTTTAATTACTTCTTCAGAAAATTATCTCCTTATAATCAATTGAAAGGACAAATTCCCTAATTAATTTTAAATTTGATGAATAACAAAATAATTTCATCCACATCTTATTTTACCTTAATTATTATTAAACAATTAAATAATTTAAATAATTAATATTATCAAAATCAAATTATTTACAATTTAAAAAGAACTTACTTTTTAAATTTTTTTTTTTTATATTGCATATAAGGGGATAAGACTATTACAAAAAAATAGTTACAGATTCACCAGTATATCTCAATCTGGACAGCAGGTCCAACCATCACCAATTTAACAGTTTTACTTAAAATATAAACAGAGATATAGAAGTTTATACATATAGTACGATAGTATTTATGCCAAAAATGGAACAACCATCCATGAGGTACAAAAGGGTGCATCCATCCATGTCACTTATCCTTGAAGGATTTGATCCTGCGGAGCTTCCATCCATGCGGTCCAACCCCTGGGGCCCTCCATCCAAACGACTTGTTTTCCGTCAAGGAGCTCTATAAGAATCTGGATCTGGTCTTTGATAGGGTCTCTCACTCTGGCTACCTCTGCTTGCAGGGTCTCCAAAGCCAGGTCCACTTCTTTCTTCCCTTTGAGTGTCTTTTTCCATTTATACCCGTTCTCCATCTCATGAAGGAACATCCTTGCATTTCCATCCTTTATGAATTTGAAGATTTTGTTCTTTTCCACATTCATTGTTACTGCTACCTGCAAGAGAATTTGATGAAGGGTGAGTCCACGAAAAGACTCGGTAAGGGCCCTACTTGAGCCCTGAAATTTATCTTCATTTCTTAATTTCCAAATGTGCCATAAAATATCAGATGTAAGAACATACCATAAAAGGTTAGTGTCCTTTTTTAGATCTTTAATGTATCCAATTATAACATCTAAAACAGTAAATTGAGCAGGAAATTGAATACCAAATAATAACCAGATTTCTTTAGCAATGCTACACTCAAAAAAAAAATGTCTAATTGATTTAGGAACCCTGCAAATGTTACAGATGTCATTGCTGTTATGATCTTTTCTGATTGGTAACCTATTTAAAATCAACAGCCATTTAAAACATTTTTCCTTAGGAGCGACAGGACTACTCCAGAGCCTATTGAACACCTTTTGCCACTGTTTAACTGTAAAATCTGCAAACCACAGCTTGTTAGCATGGGAAATTATTGATTCATCATAAGTTAGGGTCTTATAAATAACACTAGTTTTAACATTACACACTGGGATGGTATTATTCCACAAAAGGTCCTTACAACAGTTTGCATCATTATTACATTTTTTGGGCAAAAGCTTCTCACAAGCTTTTTGAAAACAAAGTATATGTGCGCTTATGGGAACTCAGCAGGTTAAATTTAGCTCTAAGGGTGTCCCAATCCAGCAGCGTATCATTCTCAATGATATCTTTAAAGCAACAGATGCCTTTTGCCGCCCATGCTTTGGCAGAGCATCCCCGAGTAAGGGCCAAGGGTTTGGATGAGTGTAGGAGGTTCCACCAAATGGATCTAGACCTGTAAATAAACTCATTGTTGCTGACTCTATAATTGCTGATAAAGAGCTTCACACTACTCCAGGCCTTCCAGATAGATTTGAAGGCATTATAATTACTATTAAAATGTTATAGTTTTATATCCAAATCAAAATTCTCATCAATAAATTTATCTTCAATTAATAAATAAAATTAAAAATTGAACATTGGAAAAATATATATAAAAATTATATAATGGCTCATATATTTAAGAGAGGAGTGGGGGCCCTTCTCCCCCCCCATTCCCAGTATGGTTAGAAGACATTGCTTTGCTAAATAAAGACACTGATAAATGATTAACATGTGGGTAATAAAATAAGGATTGGTACGAACAGGTAAAATTTTGTATTATTTAATTATATATATAAGGAGTTATATTATTTAATTATATATGTTGTATATGTATTTATTTTTGGTTTGAAATTATTAAAATTCACAGGGGTTTGAATACGCTTAGGAAAAGAAAACCTAGCTTCAGGAAGAAAAATTCAATCACAGATGTGTCTCAAAGAAATGATAAAATACAGAGAGAAATAATAAATTGTAAAATAGTATCTATACTCCAATGATCAAAGTATGCTCCCAATAAAAAATATTCTCAGAGGAATGATAAATTGCAGACAACATAAGGTGGAGATAAAAAAAAATTCCCGAGGTTATTGAATAGGTAAACAAATATATGTATACACAAGAAATAATAAAATTCATTCTTAGAGTGAAAGGGTAAAATTTTATATACAGGAAAGAAATCACAGTATAATCTTTATTCACAGAGAAATAAAATTTTATATGAAAGAAAATCTAAGAGGAATAAAATCATTTCCTTGCAAAATACAAAGTTTCATGTATGTAATTAAAAGAATGCAAAGAGAGGAGAACTTGTATTGCCGAAGCTTGATGTAGAATCCTCTCCAAATTCTCTAGCTATCCTTCTTGATCCTTCCTTGCAACTTGGTGAAATTTCTTCAAAACAACTACTTAACAATTCTACAAATGAAATGTGACTACAAAAGAAATCCTACTACTTTCAACAAGAGTGAGAAATTTTTTTCTTAAAAAATAATAATAATCAACTCCCTGTATTCGAAAACTTGCATACATTATATAGAAAAGATCCCTCAATTCCACTATCAAGAGAATTAATTGAAAGGAATAATTCTTTTTCCTAAATTATCCTCATGCAAAATTGATTGAGCACTTAATGGAGGAGTTACATACAAGAAAATGGAGAATGAAGATTCTCTCTAGAAGCATCCAAATTTCTCCTACGACATGTGCTTATTTGAATTTGAGAAATTAAATAATTTCCATTTAGATTATATTTTCAAGTGTGTATGTGTGTATCCATTATTTAATCTTTTTATTATAATAGATTTTTCAACCATATTCAATAATTCATTTCTAGCATAACCACAAAATGATATAACAACAATAATAATAGTAGTAGCAAATCAAAATGCTAAAGGAGGTGTAGTACCCCTACCGTAATCGATCTCTAACCTTGGTTTAATCTGGATTAGTTTATCGTAATATTATGATTAGTGTCAGATGTTTGATTTTACGCATAGCTATTGATGTGGTTCTCACACTAGTTGTATGCAGGTTATTCAGTGTACCTATTTCGTGATGTTAGTATCGGACTAATGATTTCATTAAATTGTATATATGTATGCATGTATGATCTTTGGTTGCAGGAAATTTTAGGTACCACGCCGCATGAGTGCGAGGTTCGTCTTCACCTGGATTGCAGGTTTGAGTGTACCTTGTTAATCCCTAGAGTCGGATTAGGTGGTCGTGAGACCCTAGTTGACCTTCGTCGTGCTCTAGTGAGCATCGCCAGTCGTCGTCGGTAATCCCTTCTTGCTTGGGTTTGCGAGTCGTCTGTTTGGTTGACTTTCTCGATTTGCATGCTTGGTGTGTTTGGTTAATTGGATTAATTAGTCCTTAATAATTTCTTGATTAAATATGCATTTGTGCATTGATGATTAATGGATTAGATTAATCTGGTTTCCGTTATGCGATTTTCGTTGTTAATGAATTGCCTGTTTTAAATTGGGAGTAGATTCGATTTTAATGTCTGTTTTTGAATATTAATGCATTTATATATGCTGTTGAAAAGAACGTTTTAGATTTTATCGCCATAGAGTTAATTGTGTTCTGTTGGCTTATTTGAATTGAAAGGTTAAATTTGATTATATGAGAAATCGACTTTTGATTTGAAAAGCAAGTTATTTTGTTGTTATAAATAGAAAAGAATTAAATTTTGAGAATTATTTGAAAATAAAGATTTTTATTCCAAAAATAGAAATTTTGGGTCAACTCTCCCATATAACCCAAATTTGGGGAAAAATGGAGGGATGGACAAATTTGGAGAAGATTTTGGTTGGGGAAGGGAAATGGGAGGAATTGGGAGCTGAAAATTGGGGCTCTCCTTCAGCCATTCCAGGATTGCATTTTAAGGTAGGAATCTGAACTGATTTCTTGTTGCCATAGGATTTACTGTTTGATTGAAAGAAATGAATTTGTGATTGGAAAAAAATCAACTTGATTGTTCATATGAGTTTGGCTGGAGTTTTCCTTTGGAAATGTGTATTTCCTCTTTGCTGTTAGAGTGTTTGAAACCCTTGTTTTTGGAAAGGATGAGAAATCCTTCAAGAAATTGCGATATCTAAACCTGTTCGTTTAAACCGAAATTATAGTGAATTGAAATCCATTAGCAAGCTCTGTTATGGGCGTTTTGTTTTATTGGTTCGAACTGTGTTTATAAAGGAAATGAGAACATTTATTTTTTTTTAATATCCGAACTGGGTGTTCGAAGGAAATTTTAAACGTTTTTGGATTGAAGCCGAACTGGGCGTATTTCTTTATTTTATTATAGTGAACTGTGAAAAAAAAATAAATAAATAAATAAATTAAGAAACACATTTTTCGGTCTGTGCGTTTCACTGTGCACCGAACGGAGCGGAGGTTGTGTTGACGAGCGGTGAGTTGGGGGTTTTCCCTTGCTCCTCCCCCCGCACACCCCCCTCGCGCCTCCCCCCGTCCTCTTGCCTTCTCGCAGCCGTGGTGCCTGCGGCTCACGGCGGTGGCCGCAGGGCGCCGCGACGCCTGCGGGCACCGCCGCGAGCGCCGCCCACGAGGCTCCCCAATGTGGCGGTTAGGGTTAGGGTTACGGCCCAGCCCTCGCCTTATTCCCTTTTTTAAAATGCGCGTTTTGTTTATAAAACATCGTTGTTTAACGTTTTTTTTATGTATTTTTTTTTTTATAAAGAAATTAAAAAAAAAAATGCATATGTTATTTAAATGTTATTTTAATGCGTAGTCTTAATTAGATCGTAATTTTGATTAAGAAGGCAATACCTTGATATATGTTATTTTGGATATTAATGAATTCTATAATGGAATTCCTAAGTCAATTACTACTCAAATTCATTTTGTGGATTATGCGCTTCCCTAATTAAGCTTTAAAACTGTTGATTTTCGAAATTGAATATTGTTGCTTATATTCTGATCGATCTTGGATTATTTAATCTAGATCTTACCTTCTAGCTGTTTAGAGCACTTGGCTAACTGAAATAGTATTGTTTAAAGATAATAGAGAATAATATATTATTGGAAGATCGTTGAAATACGATATTGTAGAGGTCGGTTTTTAGACCAGTGTGTTAATGATGTTTTTGCTGGAGATTAAATGTCTTATTCAGTCGATTAATGATTGTCTGAATTTTAATAATATGAATTGGTTAAAACTCATTATGGCTTAATTTGCCTGTTCGATGCTTTGAAACTTAGGAGTTAGAAAACCAAGAACAAATTATCCCTTGATGAGGTAGATAACTGTAATCTGATTTGGATCTTGTAGAAAACTTGATCGCCTTGTAATGTTTAAATCAATTTGAGGAAATATTGTCTTTTCTGATTATTGTCTTGCGAGTTTAATTTCTGTATTCGCCCTTAATTATGAAATGGCATTTTTTGCTTGGTTTAGTAGGACCCTGTCGTACGGATGATTTGGTGTCCCTGTTTCAGTCCTCGAATTTTGAGTTGACTATGGATTGTGATGTTATCTTAGTTGGTTATATCCTCTTTGTGTGAGTCGAATAATGATTCGTGGTTAACCTTAGTTGTCAGGTCTCTAGTTAGAGTACCGTCAGTAAGTGATTACCCGTGAGTCGTGTTTGACCTGATGATTGTATCTCCTTGAACTCCGTTCGTTTGACCATGTGTATTCCTTGGTTCGAGTTCGTCTGAGTTAGTCTAGTGTCGTATGGGAAAGTGGCTTTCGATTGGGGGCCACGCCCAAAGTGGCTGCTGGGTAACCCGTCGAAAGTGAGTCTAATAAGTGATAACTTAAGTAGATTAGAATATAATTTATAAGTAAGATAATTGTGCCTCACACATGAGACGAGTGCTATCATAGATTCGACATGCTGTGAGAAGGCCTGAAATGGCAAACTGCTATCCTTGTCTTCACGAGAGGATGTGTGGGTCCACATGAGGCTTGGATGGGCCGGAAGTTCGGATTAGGTTGCCAGGGTTACCAGTGTATGGGCTGGGACCTATGAAGACTTGCCATGGTACCCCTACCAGGTTGTGTGATGACACTTGTCCCTACGTTCGCTAGTGTGTGTCGTTTTGTCCTGTTTTGAGTACCTTTGTGAGTCGTCCTTTGTCTCTGCCCTTGTGAGTATCGGTTTCATGTTAGACCTTGGGTGGTGATGGTTCAGTTTTATGGATGCTCTCATGGACTCTTATGATATTAGCTTTGATTATGTTCAGCTGGATCCTGTTCCTTGTAAGGATCGTTTATGTATTTATTGACCGATGTGGTCGTTTGTATATTGTTATGTATCGCCTTGATGGCTGGATTGTATGGTGTAACCTCTTGTACTCTTAACTTTATTATTTATCAGAGGGGGTCTTGCAGTTGAGCAGACCCGGAGATGTAGCCCTTTAGGGGTGAACTCCGAGATCAGTATGGTGTTATGTGGTGTATTCTTTTATATTTCCTTTAATCAGCTTTTTCATGTATGATTAATTTATGTAAAATGGTTAAGTGGATAATGGAATTAACTCTAAATGCTTATATTCAGTTCTATCTTGAATGCCATGTGGATCGAATGCATAATTGGTTGAGATGCGATTTATCGTAATGCATGTGTGAAATCGTCATTATAATGCAATAAGTTGGTATATGAATGAATGTAACTTAGAGTAATGAATTATACTCAGTTGTTGTTAAGAAATTAAATATGCTTGGAAAGATCTCATGTTACGATGAAATCCTAATGTATTAGATTGTTAGATGTATAGTTTGTAATTTTAAATTGAAAAGCTTGAATGAGGTTGATGAATGGAACTTAATGGATGAATCTTTGTTATGATTTATATTTCCGTCCTTTGAAAGAAATTATCCTGTTTATGAATTATCTCATTATTAAGATATTCAGCTTTTGGATTTATTGTGTGAGCTAAGTGTATTGTGAAAATTCAAGTAATCTCGTTGGGAAACTCTTTAGGAGTTAGTTGAAGTCTTCCGCTATGTAATCTGAATCTTGTTATCTTGTTGCATCTTATGTGTTGTAACTTTAAAAAAAAAAAAAAAAAAAAATTGCACTCCATTCTTGTGTTATGGCTTAATCCCTTTGGGGTTTCCTGGCGGGGCACTACAGGAGGGTTATGATAGAAATGAACTACCTGCTTTCAAAGATCCATGGAAAAATTCTCTTTACATGTTGCAAGACGATTGAGATCATATTAGTCGTTCATTTTTTTTCTACCACTGTCTGCCATCTCTTGTCTGTTGTACATGGTTTCAGTATGGTAGAAAACTTGTTAACACTTTATCTGCCACCATGGTATTTTATTTGTGTGGAAATTTCTTAGTTAAGTGATACCAATGCTCAACATTGATTTCCTTTTGTCCGAACATGGTAGGTGAAATTTTAACTATAGTAAAATATAAAAATCCAAATTCCTCCCCCGTACACTTGGTAAATGCTTAGAAAAAAGTGCATCCCAATATTTAATGTGATTGATTTTGAATATTTATAAACAATGTGATCAGATTTAAATAAAAAATTAATTACGCTCAATTAAAATATAAATAAAGAAGTTTTTTATATAAGTTGAGTTTCAAGATCTAATAACCTAATTTAATCATTCATAAAATATAGATTTACAAATTCAAATTTTATATAATATTAAAAATTGATTACGTTCAATTAAAACACTAATAAAGAAGTTTTCTATACATGTGTTGAGTTCCAACATCTAATAACTTAATTTAATTATTAATAAAATATAGATTTACAAATTCAAATTTTTATATAATATTAAAAATATATCAAATTCTTACCACTATCTAATTTTTATGTATAAGATTATTTTAAAAGATAATCCAAAATCAGGAAATAAAAATATTACCTCTTTGTAACACTTTTATCGTAACAAGGTAAAATAGTATTATCTCTTTTTAGCACTTATGTCCTAACAAGGATAAAATCATATCGCATAGTTAATAATATTTACATCATTCTTATATAAGTCAAATCATAATATGGTTTAACAAAATTGAAATATTATTAAATTTCACTTGCAACTTTTGTTTTTCCAATGAATTATTCTAAATGATTTTTATTTAATATCATTTAAGAAAATTTATATGATTAGAAAAATAAATAGAATTTAATATATAATATATATTTTTGTTAAGTGAAAATAAATTTTATATATTATAGTTATTAATTATTATATTATATATCATATTTTATAATAAAAAATATTAAACAAAAATAAAAATTATTATAATTAATGATTAATATATAACTTTAACATTATTATATATTATAAATTATAATATTATAGAGCGTATTTTATTTACATATGAACAAAAAATATGTAAAGCATGCAACCAATACCAATAATGACAAATTAAAGATGGGTTTTTATTTCTTTGTTTCTTTTTAGACAATTAGATTTATGCTTCTTTTTAATTTAAAGACATTTGAAATTTTGTTTGGAAATTAAAATCAAAACTTAATATAGTATATTTTAAATAATCTGAGTAATAACTTGAGAATATATGTGCATAAGTTTTAGATAATATGGAAAATAACCTTTAATTGATGGATGTACTAAGTTTTTTGTGAATTAATATAGGGATCAACATCTTCAAAAACTTAACATAAAAAAAAAGGTTTTAGACAATATCTTCAAAATATCTAAGCGATTTTTAATTGTAAAGGAAAATAAATATTACATGAAAAATTAATATTTTTTAAAGTTTATTTATGTTAATTACATAAAATGTATATATATGATTAATCAATTATTTTAAATCAATTAGCAATAATTAAATATGTTATTGCATGGTTAGTAGAGACATATATTTAAATATCAGCTTAATTAAAACAACATCAACTCCTAACACAAATTTATCTAGACTTTCCTTATGATAAACTCTGTAAACACAACTTAAAAAAACATTATCTCCTAACACAAAATTATCTAGATTTAAATGCATTCATTGTAGCATGTTTACATGTATCTTAGATACAAAATTAACTTAGATTTCATGTGTGGTGAACCCTACAAACCCATAGGGCCTATATACCCTAGCTTAAGAGATAGTTTGGTGGAAGAAAGTTTCTTAATTTAAATTTTTTAATCATAAAATAAATGATAAAAAAATGTACATGTGTTATAAATGTATGCATCTTTTAAATAGATTGTTTGTAAGATGAAAATAAAGTAATTTTTTTGCATGTTATTTTCCTAATAGTAATGGTATCAATTTTATGAATCTTGCATGTCTTTTCTAAGTGGATAATTTTTGTGGTAGTACAAACAAAATAATAAGTTATAAAATATACATGATTCAACTATGAAAATATAAAGAACCATTGTCAAAAATTTTACTCAAAATATGCAAGAAAGACATCTAAGAGGCAATGGATAGAAATAATTTTTGCTTTTTTGATCTTTTTATTTATTATTAATCAACCATTTAATTCATTTTATATATCTCCTTTCTAATTATTAAATTTGGGTTGGAAAAATTCAATTTGTAATATTATATATTACACTTAGTTTGAAAAAATACAATTTGTTGTATTTTAACATTACAAAATATATTTTATATTAATAATATAAAATATTATCTTTGTATCCAATAATTTATATAGATTTTAATATAAGATAATCTATTAACTATCCACCATATACTTTTGCTGCTCTACAGACATTGACGTTTGATCTTGCATGAAAGAAATCAATGAGGAACAATTAGACATTTATCAAAACAACCTTCAATAATGTAATACAATGTTGTAATAGCCATATATGCTTCTTGAATTTAGAATTACATACATGCATTGGAAAAAGAGGGATGAATTACATATATTCCTTCTCCATAAGGATAAGTAGAAATAATCAAATCTTTATTTTGGTCCATTTTAGGATGTTGCTCTCTTCTTGGGGATTCTCACAATAGAATGAATTGCATAAAACAACTAGATATCATTCTTGGACATTATATAGAGCTTTCAAATCAGACACCTTCATCTTCAATTGCTTATCTCCACAATAAATGAGCTACCTCATCCTTATCCAAATCAGACATCACTTGGGGCCGATCTTTGGTTATCACTATGCTTTCATTACAGCCAAGATATACTCCACAATTAGTCATAACATCTGCTAATCTATTCCCTTCTCTGTAAAAATGCATGCACTTCCATTCTCAAAAAATTATACAGATAAGTCAAACATTTTCAATTAAAACATCATTATTCCAATGTCCATAGCCTTCATTGTTAAGAACATTCACAATAATCATGCAATCACCTTCTATTTCTACCTTGTCCATACCTGCTTTGCTGCAATCTAGATGCCTTTGAGTAATGCTCTTGCTTCAACATAGTAAGTAGATTCCCATCCATAGGCTTCTGCATATACGACCATGATAGTTCCTTTGTTGTCTCGACATACTCCTCCCCCTCCTACTCTTCCTAGATTACCCTTCAAAGCCCCATCAAAATTTAACTTGAACCAATTATTGTTTGGACTTTGCCATTTCACATTCTCCCTTTTGACTCTCCTGGCACAAATTGTTTGTATGCACACATTGCCCTCCATGATTTTCAAGTGATTATGCTACTTGGAAATTCAAGTGGTTCAAGTGAGCTTCTTCTTAAATAAAGTGATTATGCTACATGGAAATTCATGTAATTCAAGTGAGTTGTTGTTGTAAATAAAGTAATTATGTTCTCATGCTACTGGAAGATTCAAGTGAAATGCTATTGTTTGGATCTTCAAGTTAAAGTGTTTATGCTCTCATGTTGTTGGTAGATTAAGTGAAGTACTGTTGTTTGTATCTTCAAGTTAATATAAAAAAATTATAAGCTACATTTCTCCTTGGCATGTTTTTTATTTTTTGAATTTATTCTATTGAATGCATGAGTTCTATTTTTAGTTAAAAAATATTATCAAAGTTTATTGTATCTCAAAATAAAATTAAGATATTCTATTTATTATTTTATTTTAATATATTAATGTATTCTATTGAATGCACGAACTCATGCATGAGTTTTATTTTTATTTAAAAAATATTATCAAAGTTTATTGTATCTCAAAATAAAAAATAAAAAAATTTCGTTTATTATTTTGTTCTAATATATTAATGTAACAATTTTATTTTCTTTTTCAAATCTTTTTTATTTATTTGATTTAAAAATATTTGTTGTTCAAATTTTTTTTATGTAGTGTGTAGTACCCCTGACCTAATCAGATTTTAAAACCCGGTTTGACTTTGGTTGACTATTTAAGTGGTCTTCTTGGATGGTTGATTTACCATGTTGTAATGTTATAGTCCAATATTATGATTATTATGCGTACCTGTAAATGTTGTTTTCACATCAATTCTTATGTAAGATTAGTTATTCTTCTAATTCATGTTATTAATCTTGGGCTAACACTTTCATTCAATATATATGTATGCATGTGTGGTTCATGGTTGCAGGAGATTGTAGGTACAATACCGCATAGGTAAGAGGTTCGTCTCCACTTGGATTCGCGGGTTTGAGTGTACCTTACCGGTCCAAAGGAATTGGATTAGGTAGTCACAAGACCCTACATTTTACCCTAGTTATGCTCAAGTGAGTGTCGTTAGTCGTCCGTCAGTTTTCCCTTTGGTTGGGAATGTGAGTCATGTATTTGTTTGGCTTTCTTGGGTTGTGTGTTGTGCGTGTGGTAAAAATTGATTATTAAATCCCAAGTATTTAAATTAGATTGAATGTGTTTTTTTTACGCATTCATAAATTAAATGGACTAAATTAAATAGGACCCCTTTGTGTGATTAATCAATAATCAAATTGCTAAATTCATGTTTGTAGCAAGTTTGATTAAATGGTTATTTTTAAATGATGAGTTAATTAAGTAGATGCATTTTGAAAGGAAAGGTTAAATAGTATTTGAAAATAGGAATATCTTACCCTCTTTGACATTTTGAAATAGAAATGTTAGTTTTATTTCAATTGAGAAAATCAATTTTGGAAGAAAAGCATTTTTTGCATATTGAATTGTTTGGAAATGATTTTAATTGAGGAAAATAATTTCAACCAAAAAAATGGACTTTTGGTCAAAAATTTCCTTTTTAACCTAGGTTTTGAAAAATATTTGGGAGAGTTGTTTTTGGAATGGAAAATTTTGGGCATTTTGTGGGAGAAGAAATTTCTTGAGCTTGCAGGTTGGGCTCTTCATCAAATCTTTCCCAGGATTGCTGATAGAGGTTGGATTCTTGTTTATCTCCTTGGTTTTTTCTTAAAAGAGATTGATTTGATTTAGAAGAAATCTGGGTGTGCTTGTTTGAAAATCTCATACATTTGTGGAATAAGGAAGAGTTGCAGTTAAATCTTGAATTCGAATCCTCCTTGCTTTCATTTCGAACTTCCAAATCAATTCTTGTTTGTTCAAATTGATTTTTATACTGAAAATGGGTGTGTAGGTTTTGGTTAAAAAATTTCATTTTGAATCTCTTATTTTGGTTCATAAATTGTGAAATTAGTTTGTGTTTGAAAAAACTGGTTGGATGAATGTATGTAAATTGATTTCATTTGCCCAAATATGAAATTTTGTTGGAGAAATTTTCCCAGTTTTAGCTTTCTGGGACTGGTTATTTAAAAAAATAATAATATTAGAAATCATTGTTATTCTGGAAAAAAAAATTTTGGTCTCAGTCTGAGACTGTGCAATAAATTGGGGGTTTTCTATTTTTAAAAGAAAAGAAAAAAAAAAAAAAAAAAAAAAAAAAAAAAAAATATATATATATATATATATAATTTTACCCCCATGTGGTAGAGTATACTCAACCATGTGGGAGGGTAGCTTCTACTACCATTTGGTAGTGTCCGCTACCATTTGGTAGCAGCGCTACCAATGGATAGCGTCTGCTACCATTTGGTAGCAGCCCCACGCTAAACCCTTTTTACGGTGTACTTTTTGGTCCATGTCAAACAACGTGGTTAAAAAATGAGAGGTTATTTTAATATATAATTTAATTTTAATCTAAAATATTTTTAAATTGATATTAAATTTGTATTTTTGTTATATCTCGTTAAAAGTAAAATAACATATATTTTTGGTGAGTCCTAGAAAGTGGAATTAAAATATATGTTATTTAGTAAATTGTAGAGAAGTGAAACAATGTATATTATTTGAAAAATCTTGGAAAAAGAAATGTTATATTAATTGTTAATTCTTGGAAATCAAACAATATATATTAGTTGGAAATTTCTGAGATTAAATAATATGTCATTTGGAAATTCGAAGATGGATAGATAGAGTTAGAAAACTGATGACATTTTCTCCTAAGTAAATATGGATAGTAGATGAGAAAATACATTTAATAATGTTCATTTTTTATGTATTGGATTATAGGCACGATCATATGATTGCAAATTTTCTATTGAAATTAATATGTAATGGTGATTTTGTCTAAAACTATATTTGGAAATTTAGATCAATTAGAAAACTTGATCGAACTGCATTCTTAAACGACGTGGAAAAAAAATTAAAAATTGTCAATTCAGATTTATGCCAATGCGTGTTTAGTTTTATGTATTCACATTTGACTAAGAAATGGCAAGTCCTTGATTGTGATTGTTGGATATTGTCATATGGTTATTTTGGTATCTGCTTATATCCTTGATCTTGAGTATTGACTATTTTCATGTGATGGTTTTGTATCCGGTCATGTCCTTATATGCGAGTGTTGGGTGTTGTTATGTGGTTGACTATAGCTGGTCATGTCTCTAGTCAGGGAACCGTTAGTCAGTGCACCTCGTATGAAGACTCATTTGGCCAAGTAGGTATTCCTACCGTATTGACATCCGTATGCTTGTCCTGGTGTATTCCTTGGTTTTAGGAGTTTTATTTGATTATGGTTTAGTGTCATACGGGAGGGTGGCTTTTGAGTGGGGGTCGTGCCCAAAGTGGTTGCAGGGTAACCCATCGAAAGTGTGTCTAAATAAGTGATAACTTAATAGTTTATTTGAGAGTTTAATAGATAAAAACACTAAGTAAGATAATTGTGCCTCACGCATGGGATGAGTGTTAGTACAGACTCAGAATGCAGTAAGAAGGCTCGAAATGGCAAACCAACAACCTTGTATTCACGAAAGGATGTGTTGGGTCCACATGAGACTTGGATGGGCCAGAGGCTTAAGAAAGGTTGACAGGGTAACCCAGTAGATGGGGTCGGGACCTATGGAGGTCTGCCAGGGTAACCATACCAAGTTATGTGATGACACTCATTCCTTATGTTCACTAGTGTGCATTTTGTGTTATCTTTGCTAGGAGCATTATTGTGGAGTCATATATGATTCTTTTATGTCCTTCATAGTACCTGATATTCATGTTAGACTATGGGTTGTGAGGACTTAGTTTCGCGGGTGCTCCAGTTGTTCTTTTGTAATTGCTTCTTATCATGTTTCAGATGGATCCGTTTCCTTCTTCTGGGATCATTCATGTATCTTTTGACCGGTGTGGTCATATGTATTATTTGTTTATGTACACCTTATTGGTAGGTTGTAATGGATGTGAACCTTATGTATTCTTCACCCTATTATTTATTAGAGGGGTCTTGCAGTTGAGCAAACCCGAAGATGTAGCCCACTAGGGGTGAACTCCGATATCAATTTGGTGTTATGTGGTGTTTGTGTTCACCTGTTTCCTTTTTATTTAGCATGTATGGATGACATTATGGTTAAAATGTATAATATGGATTAGATGATGTTAATCTTAAATGCATGTATGTAGTTATCTTATTAAATGTAGTAATATGGATGATGAAGAATGTAGGTTGGTATAATGGAGAGTATTCATTAGTTTTTAATGCAATTAAAGTATGTAAGGAAATTAGATGCATGACATATGTTTTATTGTAAGATTGAACGTAATGTATGGTTAAATTGTAATGGATGAACTTAATCATGTTATCTATATTTTTAACCTACCAAACAAATTTATCCTTTGTTTAAAGTATTATCATGTCTTTAAGTTAATCAACTTAATTGGATTAATTAGCATGAGTTGAGTTAAGTGTTGAATCAAGTAATCACGTTGGGAAACTCTTTAGGTGTTAGTTAAGTCTTCAGTTGTGTAATCTGAAATTAATGATAATTCAATGTATCATTATTCTGTTTTAACTTTAAAAAAAAATTATTTGCACTCTATTCTTGTGTTTTAGCTTTATCCCTTCGAGGTTTCCTGGCGGGGCATTATATAGTGCCCCTCCTTGATTCATCCTGCATTTTTGTACATCAAAGGAATATATTGATCTAGCTTAGTCTATTTTATGATTATTTGATGGTATCATGTTATGTACTAACCCTATTTCATGATTATATTGGATATGATGATGGATCTATATTTGATGAGTTAGATGTATTATTTATTCATGATGGATCATATTGTTTATGGGATTTTGATGACATCATGATTACGCTAACCCTACTCTATGATTATGATGACTAAGTTGATGCTACAATGTTTGTGAGTTGTCTTCTAATGTCTTCGTGATTAGAGAGGATGCCATACCACTCATTGCGATAATGATATGACATTGAGATTATCTATCACTTGCTTGATCATTTATGATGTATATGTGTTGTATATATGTTGTATTGTGTTTAGTGGTGGATGTAGGATTGCAGGTACCGAACATCAACTCCACCTAGTTTCACAAGTCTGAGAGTGTCTTTATCCCAATGGCAAGTTGTTGGAGATGGCATGTGATTCCCTCTCATACTCTAGGCTTAAATTGATACCCTTGTCAATTGGTGTCTTGGCTTGAATCGTTGGTCTGAGTCATGTGGTAAGTTGTTCAACCTTATGTCGGGTTGCCTTGTGAGTTTGTGATTACTTATTAATTAATAATTAATCAGTTTATATAGTTCATTTAGTATTAAATTAAATTAATGGATGACATAAATATTTGATATTAATATGTGAACTATTATTATTGGAGAATTATTATTCATTAATGTCTATTTTATGGATTTATATTTTATTGGTTATTTGGAATTGTGGAAATTAATTAATCAATTACTACATATAGCCCATTGGTATAAATTATTAAATAATGGTTAGTACAAATACAAAAAAAAAAGGTGTGTGTATACACACACACACACACACACACACACACACACATATATATGGAGAATTAATTAATAATTAATTGGTAAAATTATATTAGTTGAGTATTTATGCTTATCGGTACATCCATTTATTTGATTATTTTATATGTATGTGGGAGATATTTATAGTATCGAGTTTAAATTATATTGGCTAGAACATTAATATGTATCTCCACATTTATCTATTTGTTTATTGTTTATCTATTTATTTATTTTTGGTTCATCTATTTATTGGTTATTTATTATTTATTTATATTGGTTTTGATTTATTATTTGAGCTTTTGCTTTATTGGATTATTATTTAATTACTAGATGGGTATTTATGCCTATCCATACATTTATTTATTCATCCTCTTTATTGTTTATTTATTTATTGTTGGGTTATTTATTGTTTATCTAATTAGTTATTATTTTATTTATTTATTTATTTATTTGCATTGTTGTTTTATTTATTTGTTATTATTTATGTACCTACCCCTTGTTACGATTGGCCCTCTTGGGAGTTGTGATTGTGAGGATAATATTACATAATTGTTTGTTTATTTATTTATATTATTTGTGGTTCTATATTTAATTGGAGCATTTATTTATATTGCCTTTAATTTATTTTATTGGGTTTTAATTTATTATTATCGTTTATTATATTATTATAATATATTCTCTTGTTGCATGGTAAATAAGTTTTATTATATTTCCTACTTACCATTAATTTTTATTGGTTAAATATGTATTGGGGAAATAAAATATTATATAAGGTAGGGTAGGTAAGATTTATTAGTTTTTGGATTATTTTCATTGGCCAACATTGAGGCTATGTTTTGAATGATTTTCTATTTAAATGGCAGCCTGTGCATTTTATCGGGTTACCATCTGGAGAATTTACTTGACTTGCTGATAATTTTGGTTGAAGGCTTGGAGTTTGGATTTTGGCTTTGGATTGTTGCGCTTCTTCAGATTTCTCTTTCCATCACTTCAATTTCCAGGTTGAAGGATCTTACTTTTGAATTTTATTTTTATTTATGTCTTCTCCGTGTCTACAGAGAAAAGATTGTTTTTTGGGAAATGAGAATTTTTTTTTGTATAGTTTATATAGTTAAAGTATGAAATATTTCATGGGTAAATTTATATTATAAAGTTTTGACTATAGTATTGGAAATTAATATTTGGAAATTTTTCCATTGCCATGAAAGGCCGATAATGGGATTTCTAGTTCTATGATTTGGCTTCCTGTGTGTGTGGTATTTCATTTGGAATCTTGGTTTTATCTTTGTTTGGTGAATTTCTTGTGACATTGGAGGTTTTGGGAATATGTAATGCCTCACCAGGAAACCCCAAAGGGATCAAGCTAAAACACAAGAATAGAGTGCAATTTTTTTTAAAAAAATTTAAACACAACACAATGGTACAACGAGTTATCATAAGTTCAGATACTACAGTGGAAGACTAAATAACACCTAAAGAGTTTCCCAATGTGATTACTTAATACAACATTTAACTCAACTCACGTTAATTAATCCAATTAAGCTGACTAACTTAATGACAAGATAATACTTAAACAAGGATAATTTATTTCGGTAAGATAAAAATATAGATCACATGATAAGGTTCATCCATTAAGGTTAAAAGTATAGGTGACATGATTAAGTTCATCCAATAAAATTTAACCAAACATTACATACAATCTTACATTAAACATATGCCATGCATCTAACTTCATAACGTACTTTAATTTCATCATAAACCAATGAATACTTTCCATGCATACTTAATTGCATAATCAATAACTGAATACATTCCATTATTCAAATCTACATTCTTCATGATCCAATTTACTACACTTAATAAGATGACTACATACATGCAGTTAAGATTCACTTTATCTAATCCACATTATATAGACTAACATAATTCCATTCATACATGCTAAATTAAAAGGAAACATAAGAATGTAAAACACCACATAACACCGAAATGATCTCGGAGTTCACTTCTAGTGGGCTACATCTCCAGGTCTGCTCAACTGCAAGACCCCTCTGATAAATAAATAATAGAGAAGAATACATAAGGTTCACATCATTTACAATCGTACCATCAAGACGAACATAACCAATAATACATACGACCCTATTGGTCAAATAAATGCATGAATGATCCCTCAATAGGAAAGGACCCAATTGAACATAATAAGAAGCAATTGCAAAAGATCAACTGGAGCATCAATGAAACAAAATCTTCTCAACCCAAGGTCTAACATGATATCAGGTTCTCACGAGGGCATAAATATTAGGACGAATCCTAAACAATGCTCCTATCAAGACAACAAAACAACACACTAGCGAACATAAGGGACAAGTGTCATCACATAACTTGGTATGGTTACCATGGCAGGTCTTCATAGGTTCTGGCCCCATCAACTGGTTTACCCTAACAGCCTATTCCAAACCTCTGACCCATCCAAGCCTCATGTGGACCCAACACAACCTTTCATGAAGACAAGGTTGATGGTTTGCCATTTCAGGCCTTCTCACTGCATGTCGAGTCTGTGCTAGCACTCATCCCATGCGTGAGGCACAATTATCTTACTTGGTGGTTCATTAACTAACTCTCTAATATTCTATTATATTATCACTTATTTAGACACACTTTCGATGGGTTACCCAACAACCACTTTGGGCGTGGCCCCCAATCAAAAGCCACTTTCCCAAATGACACTAGACTATACTCAAACGAACTCCTAAACCAAGGAATACACAAGGTCAAGTAAACGGAGTCCAAAAAGAAAACTGAAGAACAAAATGATAAAACAAACCCTCTACCAAGATTGACCAATTGGAGGTGTGAAACAAACAACTGGTCTATCCACAAAACAAGACCAAAACGACTATAAGACAAGGACGATCACAACCAACACTTAACCAATTCAACTTGCATAATAACTTACATTCAACAACATTCCATCATGACACGAGAATGACTAACCAAATCAACATCAAAATTTCACCATTCAAGTAAACACTCAAACAAATCTACTTGTACTCTAAATTTCATTCATATTAAGGAATCATAGCGTTCACTCAAAATATAATTAAGCACTAATATCCTCTACTTGCAGTTTTCAATAACTGACTTTTTCATGAAAAGAACACCACAATGTGGAATAACACAAGAAGACAATCTAAGTAAACATATGTTCAAATAAACCATCATTTAAAGACAATGATAAATTCATTTCAATTAATACCAATTTGGTTATCACAAACATTATTTAAGATCTAATTTCAAGTTAATGAAAATAATATTTAAAATACATGTGAAAACTAAATTCGATACTTAAATCAAAATAATCCTTTTTAAATAAAAGTCATATCGACTAAATGTAAATATAATCTCCATTTTCACAAAAAAAAATCATGATTGTAACCAGTCAAATTTAATCATTTAATTTCTATGATTAAACCCAATTTACATTTTACATGAACACACACACACACACACACACACACACACACACACACACACACACACATATATATATTACAGCGAAAAGGAAATATAATTTCATTTCCAACTATATCTAATTGTTTTCCATTTTTCCATTTTGAAATTCCCCAATTAACATAATATATTATATAATTTCCAAGTTCCCAAATAATATATTATGTAATTCACTAATAAATATAAATACATATCCACTAATGAAAGAATATATAAATATATATATATAATATTATATTCACTAAACAATATTAATATATATTCACTAAACAATATTAATAACAACATTTATTAATTAATATTCATTAAACTAAATATTAATTAAAAATACATTGATGAATTAATATTTATTAAATTAAATATTAGTTAAAACCACACACACACACAGATATATATATATATATATATATATATATATATATATATATATATATATATATATAAAACTTTATTTATATGTTTTTTTTTGTTTTTTTATTTTTATTTTTTTAATAATATTTCTATATTATTATTTTTTTAGCATTAAATACATTTTTTTTTAAAAACAAATGCATTTTCAGGGACATGAGAATACTCAGAAATTTTTTTGAGTGTTCACAGTAAACTCAAAATTTTTGAGTTAATAAACTTTTATTAATTAACACTTCATTTTTTTTAATTTTTAATTTTTTAATTTAAAATAGAAAAAACCCCAGTCTCTGGGTCTCTGGGTTTTCTCAGACAGAAATAAAAAAAATAGTTTTATTTTAAACATAAAACAATACTCAGAAATTTTCTGAGAAAAAATCTTTGAAAATATTTTCTAGAATTAAATAAAAGATTTACATAAACATATATTCTTAAAAAGGAAACACCAGAAAGCCCCAAATACTTAGACTGGAGAATTTCAATCATTCTTCCACGTCCAATCTACCAAGCACGACAAAGATCTCATTTAAAATTAAATTTGAAAACTATAGCCACATAAAATTATTTTTTGAAAAAGAAATTATACCAGGAACCAAAAAATGTCTGTGACAGAATAGAGATTTGGGTAAAACATAAAGTTTCCTAAACCTTTCTTTCACATAGCCTTAAGGGAAATTTATTAAACCAAAAATCTCTAATTTCCTCCATACACAAGAAGAACACAAAAATACACAGGAAGAATCAAATTTTCTAATCTAAAAATCAATCCTCTTCGCATTTTGACAAACTCATTCAGGAAGATTATAACCAACCAAAATTTATTCAATTTCTCAAATTCAAACAAATTTTAAAACTCCCCAAATAGAGATCTTTCAAAAAAATCAACACACACAGAGATGTATTTTCCAAAGCTAAATTAAAAATTTTCAAACAAAAAGAAGAGTGAAAAAAACCCAACCTGTGATAACAATCCTCGATGAATACTCTGCAAACTATCTGAATCAAACCTCCAAGCTACAATTCTGGTTTCCAATCTGGCCTCCAAAAATATGCATTTCTTTTTTTCCCGTGAACTCACAAGCATAATATAGAAAAATATTCAACCTAAAATTTTAGGTTGAAAAATGTTTTCTAATAAATCATAATATTTAATAATAAAAGAAATTATTTTTCTAATTTCCAAAAAGTAAATGGGAAAGTTATTTGTAAAAATCATTTCTTTTATTTCTCTTTTCTCATGACATTTAATTAACTTTTTAAAAAGTAATTAAGTCAATAGTTTTTACTCTATTTTATTTTTTTAATTTTTTTTTAAAAGGGCAAAGAAATTAAATTAATTCTATTTCAAATAAATTTAAATCTTTCCTTTCCAAAAGCATAAACAAAATAAATTTATCATTTGAAATTAACCATTTAATCGAACTTGCTACCAACTTGAATTGAGCAATTCCAACTAACAATTAGTCGCATAAAGGGAACCTATTTAATTTAGTCCCTTAATTACTAATACATAAACACACATTAAATCAATTTAAACATTAAGGATTAATTACTCAATTTAACCACACACAAAACACGCAACCCAATAAAGCCAAACAGACAGACGACTTGCATACCCCATCAAAGGGGATACCCACAGACAACTGACGACGCTCACTTGAGCATGACTAAGGTCAAACGAAGGTCTCACGACCACCTAATCCAATTTCTAAGGGCCAATGAGGAACACTCAAACCTACAAATCCAAGTGGAGATGAACCTCGCACCCATGCGGTACTGTACCTACAATCTCCTGCAACCATGAATCACACATGCATACATACATACATACATACATACATACATACATACATACATACATACATACATACATACATATATATATATATATATATATATATATATATATATATATAATAAAAGTGTTAGCCCGAGATTAATAACACGAATCAGGAGAACTAATAAGCTTACATACAAATTGATGCAAAAACCACATTCACCGGCACACACAATAATCAAAACATCTGACTATAACATTATAACATGATAAACTAACCAAGGTCAAACTGAAATTAGAATCTGATTAGGGCAGGGGTACTACATAATATTATCGGGGTTTATTGTATTCGTTGTGAATTATTTTATGTGAAGTTTTGTTGTGAAGTCATGGAGCTTTGTTTTGTGAAATATTTCATGCTAGTCTATGGTTTTCTATGTTGTTTATTTCATCATTTTTTCTTATGTGTGGGCGTTTCCTTTAAGTTTGATTTTGAGACTTAGAACGTTTCTTGTGACTTTTATTCTAGATTCGTATTTCTGGTATTTCCATGTAAATTTTCTGAAGATTATATATGCGCTAAAGTTTATATCAAATGCGCTACTTTATATTTCATATGCATTGTTTCATTGGTTAAATGTGCCTTTTTGTTCATCGTATGCACTACTTTATGTTTCATATGCATTGAATGATGTTTCCTATGTGCTGTGAGAGTTTGTATATGCGTTGTAAAGTTATTCATATGCACTACTCTGCGTATCATATGCACTAGTCTGTGTAGTTTTGGTGTTTTTCTCAGTTTTCTTATTTGTGATGAATTTTTTGGATCCGTTCTTGTACCAGAGGCTTGTATTGAGGCTTTTTGATCTTTTCCTATATTGTGCACTTTCAGATTTGATGTTTTATTGGTATTTTGTGATTCGGCAAGTTGATATGCCTTGTCGTAGAGGCTTTATATTTTCTCCAACATGTTGATGTGCCATGTTGTGAGGTCTATTCCATCGTTTTGCTACAACAAGTTGATGAGCCTTGATATAGAGGATTGGTTCATGTTTATGGCAGATTTGGATGTTTTATGCTTATGTCTTTTGATTCATTATTATGATATGAGGCTCTTGTCTTGACATTGTTGGTAGTGGTTGCTCATGTATGTTTATGGATTCTTTGGATGTTGCTTTGAGCCTCCTTGTAGTTATTATTATTCTGGAACATGCTATGGGGAGTGGGATTTCATGTGATGGTCAGGGTCATGAGAGATAGGCTACTAAGAGGTTCCTTGTAAGGATGCTCAGAGTCTAGACCACTAGGGCACATTGAAAGTTTTTCCTTATTGTAATCAAGTGATCATATTAATAATTAATTAGATGGGTTGGGTAACTAGGATTCACCTAATCAAGATAATTAATGGATGTGAGCCCCAAGACTTAGTCCTAGGGAGGATGTTTTAGGATAAGCTTGGGTAGACCATTGCGATGGCAAACTGAACTCCCTTGATCTCTCATAGGTTGAGTTGGTTCCGCATGTGTGTCACTTACCAAGAGGTTCCTTGAAAGGATTATTGGAGGTCTAATATATCAAGAGATTCATTGAAAGGATTCTTGTAACATGAGATGACACTCCACCCCTACATGTGTCCTTTGTTTGATTTACACTTATATCTTGATTGGATGGTACGCCTCTGGGAGTTTATACTTGTGATTGATGTATGATTATATACTATTGTAGTGCTTGAGTTGTTGAGTCTCTTTGGTTGTTAGGTGTTAGCTTAGGTCTAGAGTGTGTGTTGGGACCCTGTGTCATCTCCTAGCATGGGCGGTGGTTCCTTTGGTTCCGCATGGTTGGGTGGTTGATGCATTTTTCCATTGGGATGTCTTTATTGGATTTGTAATGCCCTGCCAAGAAATCCTAAAGGAAACAACTACAAAACACTTGAAAATAGTGCAATTTTTTATTATAAAATAATTAGAATACATAACGTACAAGATAAACATGGCAATAGAAGTTGAACAAGTGAAAGACTTAACACAAACTCCTACAGGGTTTCCAATAAATATTACTCAATTAATCCGATGAACATTAAGGTGTATTAATCTAATTAACAATGAGATTGATTAAAACTACTCATGATAGAATTATTACCACATGAACATAGCAATTAAATTCCATAAGAGATTAAACTAAGCATGATTGAATATAAACAACTGCCATTTGTTACATTACATCACTTAAACTACATTCATCATAATCCATATTCTATATTTAATTGATAACTTCATACATGCAATTAAGATTAATATCACCTAAATTACATTATACATTTTGACCATAATACCATTCATACATCTAAAATTAAAAAGAACCAGATGAACACATACACCATACAACAACAATTGATATTAGAGTTCACCCCTAATGGGCTACATCTTCGGGTCCACTTCAAGTGCACTATTCTAATAAATAAAAGATGAAAAATACATAGTTTACATCAATTACAACCTGCCATCAAGGCGTACATAAACAAATGATACAACTGACCACATAAGGGTCCAAGATATACATGAATGATATGAGAAGAACAAAAGGATCCATCTGAAACATGGAATGGAGTAAATGCAAAAATAACAACTGGAGCACCTGCAAAGATAATCCATCACAAGAAAGCACAAACAAAATACCCAATGGAAAGTGGCACTACCACTCGGCCATGTGGCCCCAAAAGGAACCACCCCTCTGTGTGAGGAGATAGAACTAAGGCCCTCAAGAAAGCCATAACAAAGCATCACATGGTCATACATGTACATGAGGAACTCACACAAGAAATAAGCATACAAGCACGACTCTCAAAAGAGTGCTCCAAGTAAAGCCAACACATGACTATACACTAGTGAACGTAAGGGAAGAGTGTCATCGCATAGCTGGTATGGGTTACCCTGGAATGCCTCCATAGGCCCCGAACCCCATCCTCGGTTACCCTGGTAACCTCTCCCGAATCTCCAGCCCCCATCCATGTCTCATGTGGACCCAACAAACCTTTCATGAGGACAAAGTAGTTGGTTTGCCATTCCAGGCCTTCCCATTGCATCCTGAGTTTGTATTAGCACTCAACCATGACCGGGGCACAATTTATCTTGATTAATGTTTGTAAAACCCAACCCCCCATTTTTAAATTAAGTTATCACTTATTACTCAACTTTCAATGGGTTACCCTGCTACCTCTTTGGGTGCGGCCCCCACTCAAAAGCCACTCTTCCTTATGACACTACAAAACCTTCAAAGAACCCCAAAGAAAAACACAAAAGTCAACTAACATAAGGAGTTCAAAAAAACAAAACTGAAGGACAATATGATTAAACGAACCTTCTACCATGGTTAAACCAATTGGAGGTGTGAAACGAACAACTGGTCTATCCACAAAACAAGAACAAAACCACAATAAAGCATGTACAACCACAACCAAAACTTAACCAAATCAGCTTGCACAATAAACTGATATTCAACAACATGCCATCATGACACGAGAATGATTCTACCAAATCAACACCAAAAATTCACCAATCAGAGTAAACACTCAAACAAATCTACTTGCACTCTAAATTCATCCATGTTAAGGAATTTGAACAATCACTCAAAATATACTTAAAACTAACAATCTCTAATTGCAACTATTTCAATAACTGACTCTTTCATGATAAGAACACCACAATATGGAATAACGCATGAAGACGATCTAAGTAAACATACATTCAAATAAACTTGTTCAATATTCAATTTTAAACCATACACCTTAAAAAGAATAACATCTCGAAGCCTAAATAAACCATCATTTAAAGACAAATATATTTCAATTAAATCCAATTTGGCTATAACAAAGACCACTTGAATTTTGAATTTCAAGATAATGAAAATTAAAATTTAAAACACTTTTGAAAACTAAATTTAATATTTAAATCAAAATAATCTTTCCAATTCAAAGTCATATCGACTTAATGTAATTGTTAAATTTGTAGAATACAACCTCACAAAACCCAGTGAACACCTGTATGCAAATAACCTGTCACAACAATGGAAGATTCATAATATACAAAGATTGCTTTGAAAAACCTAGAGCAAAATAATGCAATAAATGATAATCAAATTATGAATTACAAAAATGATCAATCCTTATAACAAGAGATCAAACCTAAAAATGAAAACCCTAAAAATAATTAATAATTAATAATAAATTAATTATTAATATTCCTAAGTTTAGCTTCCTAAATTTAGCTTAAGTGAAATAGAGAAAAGGTGACTTAATTATTGAATCAATATGATTTATTTAATTAAGTAAACTAATACCTTTTACTCTAACAGTAATTGATGGCTAACAATGTAAATTTCATTTGTACAACTAAATTGTGTTTACATTAAATAAATAATTAACATTTTCTTCATATAGTAAATTCAAAATACATAGTATAAAATATTTATATATTAATTACTAAACTGATAATTTTTTTTTAATCAAATTTCATCTAACACCATATTCCGAATAAAAATTATAAATTTATAAATTAAAAATTAAAAATTGTGCACACACACAGAGATATGTGTGTGTGTGTGTGTGTGTGTGTGTGTGTGTGTGTGTGTGTGTGTGTGTGTGTGTGTGTGTGTGTGTGTGTTGTATATGTATATATTGAATTTAAAAAAAATATTAAATATTACAAATTGCACAGGAAATAACATTTACTGTGATTTTGTTTTTATTGAGTTTTTTTTTAAAATTCACACATATAACTCATGGCAACAATGCATTTCCGGCACATGTATTCAATTACTCAATTGGCCCTAATGCTAGGAGAATGGATCCGATGCAATCCAAAATGAAATTTTCATATAGAATATCATTATTCCACATAATAAATTCACATTTAAAACATCAGATTCACATTTTTCAAAAAGTCTGAGGAGACCAATAACCAAGTTTTGGAGGCCATCCACCATTGATGAACCTCCAAAAACTCAAAAAATTAAAACTTACCAAATCAAAAATTCCTTAAAACCCATTGGTTGATGGGTGAACAACATCACACTTTTGAAATAAAATTTACTTTCTGGGCATACATAAAAATTTGGGCAGCATTTCCCTAAAGCAACTCTCATTTTAAAAATTGAAACATACAAATTCATATCTAAACTAAAATCAAAATTCAAGTTGGAGAAAGGTTCTAAATCCATTTGCTATCCATTTGCAATAAGAATTACACAATTTCATAAAGAATCAAGGGAGAAATCAAATAAAACCCACCTTCAAGTTGAAGAATTTCAAAATAAAACATGGAGCCAAAGACTCTGAAAGAACTCATGAAAACCGAGTAGCAACAAGAGTTTTCCCGCTCAAATCCAACAAGCTCCTACCCATAAAATCTCTCCAAGCAAATCCTTCCCAATCAAAATTTCAAAAATCCATTGTAGGGTGGAAATCTCCAAAATTTGGAAAATAATACTAATTGTTCAAAAATATATAACACATATTTAATTCCACCATATGGTAATAAATAAATACTCTAATTTGCTAGCTTAATAGAATTTGATTTATCAATTTATAAAAATAATGGTCTAATTTTTATTTCATTTTTAAATCAATTACTCAAGTCAAATATAATTTAGCTTTCACTAATAATTCAACATTCACTCTAACTTAGACAGTAAAAAATAATCGATTAATTAATTAACCACAAAAATGATTCTAATATAATTTATTCTTAATTCCCTTTAATCAACACGACACATATTAAATTCTCATTAACTACTCAAGAAGAGAATAATTAAACACACAAAACACATAACACACAACACCCAACTAAAACCAAAATAGAACATGACACACATACCAACGTTGGAAAAGTGGCCTACTTGGTGAACCGACAAGGAAAACAAAAGACTGACGACACTCGCAATTGAGCAAGGCTAGGGTTAACATTAGGACCTTAGAACTAACTCCTCCACTTCCATTAGATTAATTAGGTACGCTTAGACCTGTGGAGCCAGGTGGAGATGATACCTCGTACCTATACGGTACTTGTACTTGCAATTTCTTGCATCAACGAACCACATATGCATATATATACAAACACAGTAGACACACCGGTGAAGGAGAATCGTGGCATTCCGTGTCTCACCAAAATGAGTGACGAAAAATCATCTCCTCGCACCCCATACACTTCCATACAACATGATGACATATACGTGAAGCAACTCACATGTAAAGTAAATGTTTAGTCCTTCATTAGTAACTCATAAATAAACTTAACATTTCCTCATTAATAAAATACGATGTAGAAGTAGAGTTAACAACTACTCATCAATAAGAAATAATGTATATTCAATATCTATTCCTCAATGAACTATACTGCATAATCATATTCACCAAACACACTCCAAAGCGTAATACCAGAATACACATCACAACCACAATAAATCAACCATCCACATAAGCCACTGAAAACTCAACCTTGGTCAATGAGGCCAAAAAGGGTTTGAACAGGGTAGGGGTACTACATGATTCTTTCGTGGATGTGGATTCTTCTATCGTGATGGATTATGGATGAATATTGTAGTAGATAGATGTATTTGATCTTATGGCACTTGTTATGTATATATCATGTAAATGTAGTAGAAGATTAATGCTCTTGATATATTGGATATACGTATATAATGGTAGATGTTAACTTAGAACTTGATTATGATTGGTGAAAGAAAACATTGAGATATATTGTAATGTATCCCATAGCTTGTGGACTAGTAGTGAATTGAAGTCATTGTAATGCTTTTCTTGTAAGTGAATATTCAATATGTATTAAGTATTTATGATGGCATTAAAGGAATGTTCTTAATACAAAATTTGTTATACTTGGTAAGTGGATATCTCTAGAATATGAATGTGAATGGGTAGTTGTTAGGATAAATGGTTAACCTTAAGGAAATGAATTAGATTTCATTAGATGAAGTGGGATGCAGTTATGACTCTAGTAGGAGGATAAGTATGGATGTATTTTAGTGTATTTTGTAATAGAATTTTGAAATGAAAAATAATGTTAATGAAATTATGGTTGTGCATTTGGTATTATGTGTATGCTATTAATGAATTAGAAATGTGAATAGAACATAGTGATATTAAGTTAATAATGATGGGGGAAGTATATGATCATGTTGGAATTTGAATGAAAAAAAAGAATTAGGAATATTTGGTATTGGTGCTCTAAAATGAACCTAATTGGAATGGATTAGTTAACATTGTAATGGTTTGCATTTCATGATAGGTAGTTAGTGGATGATCTTACTTATGTTGCATGGAAGGAATAAATGGTAATGGATATGTTTTGTATTGAATTAGTAAATGATTATACATATATGGATGAAAGGAAATAGAAACTCATGGTATTAGGGTGCATTAGATAGTAGTAGTGATCATGATAACATTTGCTTGTGGTGATTTCATAAGTAATGACGTTGAGATACCCTAGGGAGATAGAAGTGAAGTTTATGTAGTGTTTATTTCCACTTGTGTAATTAGTTCATGTGTTTATAATATATGTTAATGATGGTTAAGTGCATATTATGTTGATGGATATCAATTCAATGAGTAGAAGATGTTATGTGTTGGAATAGATGATGTTTAAAAAAAAATCTCTATTAGTATGTTAGTTGCTTAATTTCTCTAGGGTATTTTGGCGGGCATTACATTTGGTATCAGAGATCATGTTGCAAACATTGGGACCTCTGGTTAAGGTTGTTGCTCTTAGTGTTGTGTAGTGTGCTAAAATGTTCTCTTGACTTAAGTTATCCCTTGATATTTGAGCTGGAAAAGGATCATTGGAATCTTGGAGACCTTAGATGTCTATGCTTTATGTTTCTCCCTAGTCTATTCTATAAATCATACTTTTATGTAATATGTGTAGTCATTCCTTATGCGTGTCTTTTGGATGGGAGAAATATCTATATGCTTCTATGCGGTCTTGCTTGCCTTGTAATTTTTAGTGCTTTCTTGGATATTAAAGGTTGTTCTCCCTATGTATAATGATTATGTTGTAGAATGAGAAAAGATTGTGTGTATTATCTTAACCAATGCTATGTTCATAAGATTAGCCTGTTATGTTGATCTTCTTATGAATAGTAAGATGAAGTGTTTGTATTATAAGAATAATTTAGTATAGACCACAATGGGAAATTGAAGAACTTGCGTGTGATGCACCTATATATAAATAAATAGTAGCTTAATGATGCCCTTCTCTTCCATTTATTCTCCTATGTAAAATGTAAGGAAGTTAACTAGTGAAGTATGGGTACCAAATAAAACCATCGGGTGTTTATATATGTGTGTGATTCTGCATTTAAAAAAAGATTGTTGGAGTAAATCATATCTTTCAATAAGGACTTGATATTTTTAGCTGAAATTGTAATGTTAGGAGGCCTCATGGGAGGTTGAATTTACATATCTTAGAAAATGATGTAAATGGTTGCATGGTACAATAAATGTGGCATGTCTAGGAAATTCAAAATTGTTCATACATAAATTCTTGTGTGCATATATTGATTGTTTGCCAATGCTCTTCCTTCCTCTTCTCTCTATTTGGGTATAAGATTCAAGTACTTAGGAGTTTATTGATATCAAATAGAAGCACTGAAAAATCATTGATGAATATGATATTTGCATATATTAAAGGAAGTTTGTATGGAATAAATTTGCATTGAAGATCAAAATTTATGTATTGCATCCATGATTCCTATTTAGTAGGTAGGATATCTCTTGCATAAATAATGTAGGAAGTTTTATGAACTAATACGTTAAAAGATCATGTTAAAGCATGTGTGATGAATGAAGGAAAATTGATGCATTGCATGTGTGTCATTATGTCTTCACTTGGTTGGGTAAGATTAAAGTTTTAGATTCACGTAGGAGTTGTGTGGTTTTGATGAAATGATCTGCTTGATTGAATGGACGGATTACAGAAAGGTGCTATCTCCTTACCCTATTGAATTTTAAGAAAGTATTTTATCAATGAATTCTAGTAGGATGGATTGAAAATGAATTGTATAAGGCTGTATTACGTATCTAGATAATTGTGCTTCTTGAATCACTAGGAATATTTGGTTTTCGAATGAATATAATTAAGAGATGGTAGGAGATAAGTTTGAATAAGGGTAATGTATGTATGTATTTGAATTTGTGTGTGACATTAAATGAAAATAAGAAAATTAAGTGGTGACAAGTAAGGTTATGATATCTAGTTTTATGCTTAAAACAGACAATTGATTAGCTAAGGGTACGTTGGTAAATGATCATAGGTGGTTGGAATGGGATTGATTGAAATCTGATATTAAATTTATCCTAAAATAATGAGATTTATTGGTTATGAGTAATTTACTCGTGTAAGTATATGATTGACTAAATTTTTTAACGACATCATGTAGAACATTCTAATCATCTGCATGCTATTTGTTGAGCATTGATCTTGAAATGGTGTATGTTATAGTATATCATCAAGTGATTAATTGAAGTTCTAACATTTGTGTTAGAGTTAACTTGTATTAGCTAATAATTATTTATTTAATTATTAGTCTATTATACTCTACGCTTAACCTAAACTTAGACATTTAATAATATTGTAGGTATAAAATAATTATTCTAATTATTAAATACACTTTATCCCTTTAGGGTTTCTTTAGGGTTGCACATCTTTAGGGTTGCATATTCTCCTTTTATAGGATTGTATTGTATTTTTCTTTTCCATTCCATCTTTGAATGATAATCTTTTTCTTCATAGCCATTATTGTGTTTCTGTCTCCAATCTTCTCTTGTAATAGGTATTTTTCTTGTAGGTGCTCTTGGGATCTCTGAAGTTGTATTTTCTCAACTTCTTCATGGTATCAGAGCCTACATCTGCTGCTACTTGTTCCTTATTTTTCAGAAGATTTTTGGAGGAGGGCTTCAATCTTTTTCAGAGTTTTTTTATTTGAATTTGTGGAGAATTTTTGTTTCTAGGCATTTTGGGCTCAAATGGATCTCACCGTTGAGACCAGAACACCCAAAAACCCCCCATTTTCATATAAAATTAGTCCAATTTAGACAACTGTGGCTCTGGCAATTTTTTTTTATATTTTTGCCCTTCTTGGGCACATTTTTTGAGACAAAAAAATGAATAAAAAATTTAAAAAATTATTTTTGGGTAGTTTAATGGCTTACCCAGGCCGAAATTCAAAAAAAAAAAATCTTTTTTTGAAAAACAAAAAAGGTTTTGTTTTTTAATTAAAAAAAATGGCATATAAAAGAGGGGGGGGGACGACCTCTGCAGGTCCATACCACCTGCAGCAGGCTGTGGACCCGCCCTCCAGCCTCTCGTGCCTCATGCATTGTTCCCAGTCTATCGCGCTTTGACAGCACACCGCTCCAGCATCCGTCCTTCCGGCCGCTTTCCGTGCTGCCGCCTCCAGTCGTCCACCGCACAGGAGCCCGCCCGCCACTCAGGCTCCCAGTCACCCTTCCGCTGCCACCCTCCCAGCCATTGCCCACCCTCTTAGCCGCCCTCATGGAAGCCACCTGCCACTCCCAACCGCCCTCACAGTAGCCGCCTACCGCTCCCGACTGTCATCGTTGCTGTCGGCCACCTTGTTGCCGCCGACCACTGCCATGCTGCCTCTGTCACCACCTGTGTTTTTTCCCCAGCAGGCCGGATTTTTTTTCTAGCGACATGCACCGCTCAGATTTTTTTCCGTTGAGTTTTTTTTAGTGTGTGCAAGGGAGGACACCATATAGAAGTACACTAGACTTAAGGAATAATTAGATAAAGTCAATATCAGTTGAATAAATGAAATATGTTAATGAGATAAAATGCACCGGTAAATTTCAGGATTGTATGGATGTTAGATAGAAGTGCATTTGGATTTGAGAAGTTTGTAATATATGAAATAGTTTAATGCAAAAGAACTATTGATTTCATACCTTCAAGGAGTGCTTATGTGTATATATATATCATGCATAATTAATGGATTAGAGTGCCTTGAATAATTTGATTGGATGAAAGGTCCATGAATGTCTTTATTAGAGTAGCATAGTGGAAGTGGGGTAGAGATTGAGTAGTTTGAATACTGTAAATCTTGTTTTTCTTGAAACTATAGGATTTAGATTTCTGGTAATTGTGAGATTCTATTGATCTTATTCGGTCTGGAATGAAGTTTATCCAAATTCTCCTCATATAGGTGTATGACATGAGACTTCTTAAATAATATAAGGATGTGCCTATGAGTAAAATATTGTGTAAAATGCATATTTATCTGCTTAATTGCATATAACTAGATGTTAAAGTAGTGTTGCCATGCTTGAATGGTGTGAGTTATTGTGATTTTTTCTTATAGATGTTAACTTGGAGATAGGAATTATAGTTTTAGTCTTGCAAAATATTGTTAAATAAAGTTCTCTTGAAGATATTTTACGGATTTAACATGCTTTTTGTAACTGGTAAGAGTTTTATGACTTGTTTTATCTCTTATGTAATGCATGCACTTTGAATAATTGAAGTGTAGTAAGGAAACTCTTGTTGTCATTATCTTACTTCGAGCTAGGAAATGTTTGAATTAAGAAGTTTTGAGTTGATGTGTGTATTCTTTCAACTTAACCCTTGATGAATTCTAGGAGTAAGTCGAGCCCAAGGGGGGGGGAGGATGTAGTGCCCCTCCCTGATTCATCCTATATTTTTGTACATCAAAGGAATATATTGATCTAGCTTAGTCTATTTTATGATTATTTGATGGCATCATGTTATGTACTAACCCTATTTCATGATTTTATTGGATATGATGATGGATCTATATTTGATGAGTTACATGTATTCATTATGTTGAACACAAGATGCCATAGAGAGGGGGGGTGAATTAGTGATTTCCTAACTTAACACATTTCTATCCTATGTGTGTATACCGGTTAACAGATCTAACATAAAGAAGACATACCAGATAGATGGGAAGATGAAAAAAATGCAACTACACATAAAAGGGACATAACATAACATCAGATGTACGAGGAAAACCCAAGATGGGAAAAACCTCGGTGAGAAATGTTGCTGGAGACTATTGCTCTAATCCAGCCTCACAATGAAACATTCGGTTACAACATTTAGGGCACCAACCCCTGCACCGAGCTCCAACTCAGTGATTATAAGATCATATAATAAATATAAAAGTAATCTTCTTGTTACAAAAGAACTTTGTAACTCTCATGAAAGTCTCTCCACTAGTTCTCGTCTATCCAATTCTCTGATGGTTCTCTACTCTCCTCGCTGTTGAAACCTTATCTCCTGCTACAACCCACTCTCTGCTCCAGCCTTACTAGAATAGACTCTGCCTCTTGTTTTGTGGTACACTTCTCTTTGTTGGTTCTCTTCTATCACACTGCTGCTAACCACCACCAGTCTTCTTCACTTTGTCAATTGTCAGCTAACATATCACTGCCAATTCGCAGCTTACCGACTCTTCATTGATTCTCTCTATTCTCTTCTCTTCTCTGTAATCTTCTCTGTCAGTTCAATCACTACTAGTGCACTTCACTATGTGACTCAATGATAGTATACCGATTACCTCACCCTTGCCGGTTGACCTCTTATAACTGGTTCTCTCTCACACACTCAATCTCTTCTCTAATTGTTGTTGAGCACTTGACTGGTTAAATATCTAGTTTTGACTCCCTTCACTAACTTTTCTCTCTCATTCAACAACATCATTTACATCTTTGGTTCACACTCATATAGCCAGACTTTCTCGCCTAAACATGAGTTTGAACATTGGTGTGCTAGGGTTTCTGCCATGCATTGGATCTGCATCAAATCTCTTCTCTGATCATCATGGCACATCATATCCAATCAGATCTCATGTCCTTAATTGATGATCTGCAACTCATCAATCACCATTACCATAGTCTTTACCTTTCAACGAATGTCTTCTATCTTTAGCCATCTATAGCAAGATTTTTCGACCTTGTGTCTGGTCAATCACGTGCATGATGCGATTTCCTTCACCCACTTCACTCTGCTAGATCAGTTATTCTTGGATCCCTGTTGTTTCCTTCATCTCGAGCTGCAAACCTCTGCCTTCATTCCTCGAGTTTTGTAGTCACCATTAAATGTTGTACCAGTCACCAACAACCTCATCGACACACTACACCAACCTATGCATATGTTTCATTTCAGCTCCACGTGGCACCTATGTCGACATCCACCTTGGCTTACTATGTCAGTCCAACTTGGTCACCGACCAATAGAACACAACCAGGTTCATCTATTGGTTCACAAACCTTTCCAGTTATACCTTAACCGATCTGCCTTCAACTTTGCACTTTGTTGCTTTTGCAGTGGAACACCTAAACTGGTCAGTACACTTGCCAAACTACCTCATGCACATCTTCAATAGATGGGAGCCTTTTACTTTTGCACCTTGTCAACTTTACTGGTGGACATACTTACCGGTAACCACCTTGATGACACCATGTTGTCAACCTTCAACAATCTCCATCTGTCTCCATCTATAGCAACACCTTTCTCCATCTTCAATCCGGTTGAATCCTCTATTTGCAGTTGTTCACCATTTTCTCTATCTTCATCATCTCGAACATCATTTCAACTAGTTTTTCAAAGTGACAAACCTATCCTTCCTTCTCTATATTGGCAACACATCATGTTTACCTGACTGATCCAGTGCATATCTTTGATCTCATGCACCTAAGGCATCTTAGTGTTTCACCGGTTGATCTGGTGTG
Organism: Cryptomeria japonica; assembly: GCF_030272615.1. Lineage (NCBI taxonomy): Eukaryota > Viridiplantae > Streptophyta > Pinopsida > Cupressales > Cupressaceae > Cryptomeria > Cryptomeria japonica. Next base: position 391,287,017 of record NC_081414.1, on the reverse strand, counting down.
AGTCTTCAATCACCTGCCTTCTACTCAACTGTCTAATCTTAGAGGAATATGATGCATTCCATGCATAATAAGAGATAAGCTCCACTTACCGGTGGGATTGGATCCTTGTCATCTGCATCCGACATTGCACCAATATGGCTTCCTTGTTAGAGTAGGCATATCTTCAAACATGCACATATGATCATGTTGGGTACACTCTCTATCAGTCTTCTCTTCTTCCTGTGATATCTTCTTCATCTTGTGATTGCAACTTTATTCGGTGGGAGTCATGTTGTTTCACATCCACACATCATACCGGTTGGCACTTCTACATTATCTCACCTTGCAAATCCACTTGTCGGTTGGCAACAATGCACTGCCAACAAAACACTTATCGGTCTCCAGTCCATGTCTTCAACACAAGTCAACACTAACTTGTGTACTGGTGACTCCAATGATCATTATGCTGGATGACACTCTCTTCCTTACCGATGACCTACTAAGCTAGTTGACATCAAATACACCGCTTCTGGTATGCATCAATGACAATACTACACATAAATCTCCCACACCAATTGCCACCTTATACTAGTTGACATCAATGACAACACAATGCTAATAATCTCCCCCTTAGGCATTGATGTCAACACATGTAGTATCCGATATACTACAAATTCTTTCTCCCCCTTTGACAACCATGGCAAAGGGGACTGACAGGGTTTCTCTCCTCCTTGTCTCTACCATGCACTGACATATTTTTCTCTCTCCCTTTTTGTTTACCAGTTGCTTCTCCTCCTTTTACCTTCATACTTTGCATCCTCTCAAATCACAACACTTGAGATGTAGGGCTCAACAACCAACTGACACCAACTGCTCAACAACCAAGTTTATATAAAAACTGGATGCCAATTGCATATACAAGTCTGAAACCAATTGAATGAACATGTGTCAGTGAATAAAACTTACCTATCGGTCAGACTGCATCATCTCCCCTTTGATATGTAGAAGTTATTCTGACCTCAATTTGCTGATATCAAGTGTTGAAGCTTACACTGATAGCAATTGTATGTTCTCGTGTATAGGTAAATCTCCCTCTTTGCAAGCAACACTCCTGGTGGTCCAGTTGTAATTTCAATAAAGTACAAGTCTAAAAGTCATTGAAATACCTCTCAACTTCAGATGAGCATATCCCAAAGTCTCAATCATACTAGTACAACCATAGATACTCGCACTCCCCCTGTGTCCAACATGTTTGATAATAATCAGAAGATATGGCTATCAACTCCCCCTAAGTCATAGATCTTAGGTCCTTATTGCTTGTCACGTTCTAAACCAGAGCTCCAATCTGCACCATATACTAGTTGAGTTGTGCATATGTGATCTGTAGTACCCCTCCTCGATTGAACTTATTAGACTCATATTTTACTATTGTTTACTTTCAGTGGATACATTACCATTATGTGTTATTCCGACTTATATGACATTATTTCATGCTTTATCTAGATATGGGATGCATACTTTATTTATAGTAATTCAGTACTTGTGATTTGTGGTATTTTATGGATTATTGCTATCTACTGACACTTTACTTTATCTATGCAATGTGTAGTCATATGCTGTGTGTCTGTGAGTGTATTGGATGCGAGGGGATGATTTTCCTTCACTCACTCTAGTGAGACAGGGAACATCACTATTCTCCTTCATCGGTGTGTGTGTCGTGTATTCTATATTTGTATGTGGCAAGTAGAGTTGGCTACAGGTGTGCATGTTTATGTAGATGCCTTTATTCCTAGTTGTGAGTTGGACCTAGGAACCGTAGTTACCTCAGTTGACCTTCGGGTCATTCCTTTGGGTTCTTATGGAGTTGTGTTGGGGATGGATTGGCGTTCATCTCACAGTGCTCATGTAGACTGCCGCAAGAAGACACTGGAGTGTTTAGATGACCTTGGCAGGGAAGTGGAGATTGTTGGAGTTCAGAGATCGATATCCCTACGTATGATTTCCGTTATGCAACTTAAGTGGTGCATGTGTAGAGGGTGTCAGCTTTTTGCAGTTACTCTTGAGGATGTGGATGAAAAAGAGAGTCGATAAATCACTCTTGATGGTCACCCTATTCTTTGAGAGTATGTTGATGTGTTTCCGTTGGATATTCTTGGTATGCCTTGAAAGCGAGACATAGACTTTCACATTGACTTGGTTCCTGGTGCAGAACCTATTTCAAGAGCTCCATATCGGATGACTACTCATGAGTTGAGTGAGTTGAAGTTGCAGATAGAAGAATTGGTTGCCAAGGGGTTCATTCATCCCAATGTTTCTCCTTGGGGTGCGCCTGTTATCTTCGTTAAGAAGAAGGATGGTTCTCTTCGGTTATGCATTGATTACCGACAGCTGAATAAGGTAACCATCTGGAATCGATATCCATTGCCTCATATAGATGATCTTTTTGATCAGGTAAAGGGAGCCAAGGTGTTCTCTGAGATTGACCTAAAATTTGGGTACCATCAGTTGCACATTCAGGATGCAAATATTCATAAGACAACATTTCGTACTCATTATGGACACTATGAGTTCATAGTGGTGCCATTTGGGTTGATGAACACGCCTTTAGTTTTCATGAGCCTCATGAATAGGGTTTTTCACACCTACCTTGATCATTTTGTCCTTGTGTTCTTGGATGACATATTGATTTATTCTAGATCTATGGAAGATCATGAGGGTCACTTGCGTTAGGTGTTACAGTACTTGAGAGAGAATCAACTTTATGCCAACTTGGCAAAGTGTGACTTCTTCCAGTCAGAGGTGAACTATCTTGGTCATGTGGTTTTGGGAGAAGGCGTATCCATGGATCCTTCAAAGATCCAAGCCATTGTTGATTGGCCAGCGCTGACCAATGTTTCAGAAGTTTGGAGTTTTATGGGTTTGGCCGGATATTACCGTCACTTTGTTCAGAGCTTTTCCCGGATAGGGCACCCGATCACTTCTCTTCAGAGGAAAGGGAAGAAGTTTGTTTGGACAGAGCAGTGTGAGTTAGCTTTTTGTACCTTGAAGGAACTCCTTATCATTGCTCTGATTTTGGTAGTTCCTGATCCATCTAGAGATTTTATGGTATGCACCGATGCCTCTTTAGAAGGTATGGGTGCAGTGCTTATGCAGGATGGACGTGTGGTTGCCTATGAGTCTCACAAACTCAAGAACCATGAGCTAAACTATCCAGTTCATGATTTGGAGTTGGCAGTTGTAGTGCATGCTTTGGTTAGATGGCAACATTTTCTGTTAGGGCATCGGTTTGAGCTGCATAGTGATCAGCGCAGTTTGCAGTATATCTTCACACAGCTGAACTTGAATGCTCGACAGCAGAGATGGATGGAATTCCTCTGCGAGTATGATTTTGAGGTTCATTATATTCAGGGGAAAGAGAACGTGGTGGCAGATGCTTTGAGTCGTAGGCGGCAGGAATTTTCAGCATTGTCCCTTGGAGTAGACTTGAGAGGGAGGATCCTTGGAGTTCTTCCTCAGGATTCTTGGTATCAGGATGTTAGAGCCATGATAGAGTCTGGAAGGCCTTTAGAGGGTAGATTTTCTAGATATAACCTTGAGGCAGATGAACTTCTTCGTCACCTTGGATGGATCTATGTACCTCCTTTGGAGAGTCTTCGCATTTTGATCATGATTGAGGCCCATCATGCACCTTATTCGACACATCCAGGTGTCAAGAAGATGCACGTAGATCTTAGAAAAATTTATCATTAGGGTGGTATGAAATGCGACATTGCTGATTTTGTGTCGAAGTGTTTAGAGTGTCAGTGAGTGAAGGCAGAGCATCAATACCCGGTAGGGCTTTTACAGTCTAATTTGGTATCGGATTGGAAATGTGATATCATTTTCATGGATTTCATTGTTGGATTGCCTATCTCTTCGCGTCATCATGATGCCATCATGGTCATTTATGACAGATTGACAAAGGTTTCTCACTTTCTTCCTATTCGAGCTTCCTATACAGCAGCAGTGGTGGCACGAGTTTTCTTAGAGGATGTGGTGAAATTGCATGGGATTCCAAGGCGGATCATTTTTGATAGAGATCATGTCTTTACCTCAGCATTGTAGACCTCACTTCAGCAAGCTTTGGGGACTTAGTTGAACTTTAGTTCAGCTTATCACCCAGAGACAAATGGTCAGACCGAGTGAGTGAATTAGGTTTCGGAGGACATGCTTCGCATGTATGTTATGGACTAGCAGTCATGCTGGGAGGATTATATTTATCTAGTGGAGTTTGCTTATAACAATGGATATCATAGCTCCATAGGTATGTCCCCCTTTCAGGCATTGTATGGTCATCCTTTCCGCACTCCTCTGAGTTGGGATTAGCTAGAGGATAGGGTGCTTATAGGACTGAATATTCTTTGAGAGATGGAGCGGTAGGTTGAGCGGATTCATGAGCATTTGGGAGCTACACAGGATAGGAAAAAGAAGTATGCAAATGCTCATAGGGTTGATCATCAGTTTTCTATTGGCGACCGTGTGTTCTTGGGAGTACATCCACGAAAGAGTCCGATCCATTATGGAAAGGGTTCTAAGTTGGTGCCTCATTTTGTTGGCCCTTTTGAGATCCTCGAGAGGATAGGATCTGTTGCCTACCATCTTGCCTTGCCACCGAGTCTATCCCGCATCCACGATGTCTTTCATGTTTCAGTTCTTTGACCTTATCATCCTGATGTGACACATGTTCTTGATTGGAACTCCTTGTAGGTCAAGGACGAGCAGCTTTCCATGGAGCTTGTGCGCATTCTTTAGTGTCGGGATTTGACCCTCAGGGGTTGTACCATCAACCAGGTAAGGATCCTATGAGACCTCGGCGACTTGGGAGGATGCAGTGAAGATGAGAGAGCTCTATTCCTATCTGTTTTAGGCTTCCAAGTGTAAGCCTAGTTTTGGAGGGGAGAATGTAGTACCCCTCCTTGATTGAACTTATTAGACTCATATTTTACTATTGTTTACTTTCAGTGGACACATTACCATTATGTGTTTTTGATTAAGGTAAAAGTAGGTTTTGAAGGGGCCCCGAAACCCTTTACAAGCAGGACTTAAACAACAAAAGCAAAGATATACAAAAAGGAACAGACCATCGAAAAGCCAGCAGAAAACCAAAGAAAACAAGAGAAAGCCCCACAAAGCCAGCAAGCCAACCGAACTCCAAGAGAGAAACTAGTTGATTTTTTCTAGGGCATTCACTAGGGTGTTGCTAATTTCATGCAACTCTTTGATGTTATCCCTGCGATTATGGAGATCCTTTGCAGAAGCAGCCACAACTTTCTTGACACTAGCCCTGGTCCTCTTTGCAGCGCCACCAACCGGAGTAACTTCACCGCTACCAATCTGTATAGTCTCTTCATCCAAGTCAAGTTCCACTACCGGTTTAGGAGAGCTGGTATGATCAAAGACATTACCATTATGTGTTATTCAAACTTATATTACATTATTTCATGCTTTATCTGGATATGCGATGCATACTTTATTTACAGTAATTCAGTACTTGTGATTTGTGGTATTTTATGGATTATTGCTATGTACTGACACTTTACTTTATCTATGCAATGTGTAGTCATATGTTGCATGTTTGCGAGTGTATTGGATGCGAGGGGATGATTTTCCTTCACTCACTCCGGTGAGACAGGGAACGTCATGATTCTCCTTCATTGGTGTGTGTGTCGTGTATTCTATATTTGTATATATGCATATGTGGTTCGATGATGCAAGTCATTGCCGGTACAAGTATCGGGTAGGTATGGAGTATCGTCTCCACCTAGCTTCACAGGTCTGAGTGTGCCTTATTTGTCTGATGGGAGTGGAGGAGATAGTGGTTGACCCTAATTGTACCTTAGTTACACTCTTGTGAGTGTTGTCAGTCGGTCGTCCCTATTGGTTTTGTTCGGTCATCGAGTCGATTTGTTTGACTTTTTTAGAGTCTTTGTTTGGGTCTTCTCGGTTTGTGTGCCCTATTAGATTGGATTAATTAATTGAGTTTATGGCGTCACTTTATAGTTAGCATATTTAACTTATGAATTATAATGCTTAGGTGATTATGTATTTAATTAATCAAGTGAAGTGATTAAATTTAGTTGCAAATTGCATTATATTAGAAATATAATTTTATTTAAATTTAGTAGAAAATAAATGAATTGCATTTATTGTTCTCTAGATTTTAAAAATAAAATCTTTTCTTTATTAGTTTACAAATTGCATTATTTTAGAAATATAATTTTATTTAAACTTTAGTGGGAAAATAAATAAAATTAAATGAATTTATTGCTCTCTAGATTTTAAAAATAAAATTACTTTCCTTTATTAGTTTGCAAATTGCATTATTTTAAAAATATAATTTTATTTAAACTTTAGTGGGAAAATAAATAAAATTAAATGAATTTATTATTCTCTAGATTTTAAAAATAAAGTAGAAATAAATAAAATAAAGTAAATTTACTTTTCTTAAATATTTTTTTTAGAAAGTTAATTAAACGGGCATGAGAAAAGAAAAAAAGAGGAAAGTAATGATTTTTGGAAAATTGCAGTTTCATTTGAAATTAGAAAATAAAATAAAAATCCTTTTAGTTTTTTTTTAAAAAATGGAATATTATATTTTGGAGAGAAAAATATTTTCAACCTAAAAAGGTTTAGGTTAAATATATTTTTCAAAAAATTTTTTTAGGAGTTCAAGGGAAGGAGGCAGCAGTCTGTAGGAAGAAATTTAAAAAAATTCTTGGATACATGTTGGAGAAAGAAGGATCTCGAAGGAAGGATTGGCGTGAATATCTGGTTGCATGTGCTATTCCTCAAGATCTTCCAGGAGTTCTTCCAAGGTTGGATAGCTTCTGCCTGGTTATTTATTTTGTTATATTAGCTAATATCTTTCCTTTCTCTGTAGTTTTCTGCTGTGTATTTGCAAAAGAAAAAATTAATAGAATATGGATGTGTCTTCCATTTTTGGTTGAGTATTGATTTTGTATATTGTTTTATTTATTTCCTTTCTGTGTAGTTATCTAGCTTTGATTTTGTGAAAATGTAGGAGGTTATGCTGGCAAAATTTTACCAGATTTACCCTCCTTTGCTTCAAATAATTTCTTCCTGTGCATTTGATTGTGTTCTTCTTGTTGGAAAAGAGATTTAGAAATCTGGGTAAAAATTTATTCCTTATGGCTTGAGTAAGAAGATTTTCCCTTTTAAAGGAATTTGGATTTTTATCAATCTCGTTTCTGCCTTAGAGTTTTGAATCTTTTGGCAAGATTTATTTGCCAGTAAATGTTATGGAAGAAATTTTAGTAAATTTTAGAAAACAAAAAAAAATATAAAATTATATTCCTGATGTGTTTTATTAGACTCTGTTGTCTCAGAGTGGAGGGAGAAATTTTAGTAATCTTTGTATTTATAAAAAAAAAATTATTTCACCTTTTAGTTGCCTAGATGTGTTGTTTCCCTATAAGGTTCCTGGCGGGGCATTACATGATCAACTAATGATCTTTTAGCTCCATTATATCTATCACAGTATATGACACAATCCTAGGTGTACACAATGCCATACAATATCATGCCATAAATAAAACCGGTTAGCCCACAAAGGATGCATGCATACAAGATCAACTACTAGGCCAACATATGTCATTGAGGACTTTTTTAGTACCACCTGAGAAATAAACACCTCAATCCATGCTATCAAAGTTAATGTAATTATCCTGGACCTCATTTTCCTACATACCCTACAAATACCGATAACATACTGCACATACTGGTTTCCTACACCGATCCATCATCTCTACCTGAGCACCTTCCTCTAACTCCTGTCTTCTTGTGTCAATTTTATTTTTTATCCCAATTGCAAATTTGTCATCCATTAACACATGCAGTAGTGATCCATCTTTATCTGTTGGTGTGTAGCCAATGCAGCAACCACACACACACCTATCTCACCTTTTTCCTTCTAACCAACAACAACCTATTCTTACATTTGTCCTCTTTCACTGAGGAGGTGAATGATATGGTCAATTTACTACTCTCCCTAAGGTTCTGCATTTTCTTTAAGCCTTAGGAGATATCACCTATGCATTGAATGCCTAGTGTCGGTCCATGGTTGCATCTTCTTGCTTCTTCCTCCATACCTTCTTGACTTCACTCTTCTTCCCATTTTTCAGTCTTGGGAGTAGGTCTTACTTCCTTTTGTTGATTTGTCCTTGCTCTACCAAATTCAACATCATGACTGGAAGCATTGTTGTAGAAGCAAATGGTGTTCATGCCATACACATGATTGGGGGACCTTCTATCAAACTGGTTAGACCATCTTCTTCTGGTCATGTTGTTGTAATCGGCTACCAGAACTGATGGACCTCTTGATCCAACATGGGCATTTCTCCTTTTGTTCCAAGAAACCCTTTGTCTCTCATATGCTCTATACCCATTTTCATATTGAGCATAGCTGCTACACCGATTGTCATGTGACTGCAAGTTCATCCTTCTGCAATCATGACTTTTATGGCCAAAGCCATTACACCTCCGACAAACAACAATATTGTTTCTAGGAAGAGCATATTGTCTATTCCTAGACTTCATTTTGCATTCATCTTCCCTATGGCAATATTATTTGCATGCAAAACAATAACTAGAGAAAGGGGGCACATAACTTACAAATTTATTTTTCAATGCTTGTGGAGATCTTACCGGTTTAGTATCTCCATGTCTACTTCTCCAGGGATGGATCCTGGGATGTTAACTTTCTATAGTTCTTCCATCTAATCCCTTCTTTTCCCACACTTGCTTTGTCTTGTGGGCGGTATCATTTCCTTGTCTTCTATGTTGTCTTCTTCTGTTCTTTCTTCTGGTGAATTTCCCTTCTCCTATATTTCCTTTTCCTTTGGGATCTGTATTGTTGCTCCTTCTTGCAGCACCGGTCTTCATCCTTAGCTTCATGTCTTCACCGGTTGTTGTCAAGTCAACCTTCTTCCTTGAAGCATTTCTAACTATGAAGGTCTGACTCTTGCCATTTCCATTTGAGGAGACAAATTGAATATCTTTGTAGGAGGTCTCCTCTCTTGTAGAGCATTCACCGGTACCACATCCTAATCCTCCGGTATCTTTGGAATTTTTTTTCTTCTTCAACATTTTATCTAGGGCATCATTGATGCCATCAAACCAGATTTTTATCTTGAGTTCATCCTGACATATCTCAAGGTCATTTCAAAGATTCTCCATTTCTTCTACTAGCTGTTGATATTTTTTATCCTTGGCCTCTATCTCAGATGCTAGATCATTAGACTGACACTCCTTGGTGTCTTCTTGTTGAGTCTTCAACTCTGAGATACATTTCTTAGATTCTTCAAGGCATTTGATTAACCAGTTTTGTTCCACAACCGCAACATTCTTGAAAAAATTGTATTCATTCTAAGTTCTTCGAGTGCACTTACTAGTTCTCCTTCAAGATCAACTTCTGCTTCTTCTTCTTCGTCATCTTCACTATTACTGCCAAACACATCTTTCCAGTAGGAATGATCTACATGATCACTCATAGATGTGTGCTTCTCATCATTTGACTCTTGATCCATGAAGAGGTGGGTTCATTCTTCATCATTGTTGTTGCTGCTCACTGATCTATCTTCATCTGCAGACCTATGTGATCCATTTCTTTTCTTGCTCTCACAAATCGGCTCTGCAGTACAAGGTTCATTGCCATAAAGTTTCTTCAATCTGTCCCATAGGCTTTTTTTCCAATCTGCATCTATCCACTTGTGAGCAAACATCACCGGATAGTCCATTGAGTATAAAATTTATGGCTTAGACATTGCATGCATTTCTTCTTTCCGCTTCAGGACCAGTGGGAGTACTGACTTTACTACTGACATCCATACATCAAACCCTAAAGAGGATAGGTAGACTTCCATCCTATGACTCCAAATAGAATAATTTGAACCATCAAAAACTGGAGTAGGGATTGACACTAAGAAAACCATTATCTTCAAATACCAGAATCTACCCAAGCTAGAGAAAGCTTATCAATCGGGAACCTACACTCTGATACCAATTGTTGAACACAAGATGCCACTGAGAGGGGGGGTGAATCAGTGATTTCCAAACTTAACCCTTTTCTATCCTATGTGTGTATACCGGTTAACAGATCTAACATAAAGCAGACATACTAGTTAGATGGGAGGATGACACAAATACAACCACACATAAAAGGGACATCACATAACATCAAATGTACGAGGAAAACCCAAGATGGGAAAAATCTTAGTGATAAATGCTGCTGGAGACTAATGCTCCAATCCAGCCTCACAATGAAACATTTGGTTACAACATTTAGGGCACCAACCCAAGGAGAACCAACCCCTACACCGAGCTCCAACTCAGTGATTACAAGATCATATAATAAATACAAAAGTAATTTCCTTGCTAGAAAAGAACTTTGTAACTCTCATGCAAGTCTCTCCATCGGTTCTCCTCTATCCAATTCTCTGTTGGTTCTCTACTCACCTCTTTGTTGCAACCTTATCTTCTGCTGCAACCTTATCTCCTACTACAGCTCACTCTCTTCTACAACCTTATCGATTCAACCTCTGCTTCTTCTTTGCCGGTACACTTCTCTCTACCGGTTCTCTTCTATCACACTGCTGCTAACCACCACTGGCCTTCTTCACTTTGTCAGTTGTCTACTAATGGATCACTTCCAGTTCACAACTTACCGATTCTTCACTGATTCTCTCTATTATCTTCTCTTCTTTGCAATCTTCTCTATCGGTTCAATCACTACCGGTGCACTTCACTATCTGACTCAATGACAGTTTACCTGTTACCTCACCCTCACCGGTTGAACTCTTCTAACTGGTTCTCTCTCACACACTTAGTCTCTTCTTTGATTGTTGTTGAGCACTTGACTGGTTAGCTCTCTGGTTTTGACTCCCTTCACTGGCTTTTCTCTCTCATGTAGTAGCATCATTTACATCTTTGGTTCACACTCATATAGCCAGACTTTCCCACCTAAACATGATTTTGAACATTGGCACGCTAGGGTTTTCACCATGCACTGGATCTGAATCAAACCTCTTCTCTGATCATCATGGCACATCATATCCAATCAGTTATCATGTCCTTGATTATGATCTATAGATCATCAATCAGCATCACCATACTCTTTACCTTTCAACACACATCTTCTATCTTTAGCCATCTGTAGCATGATTTTCAGCCTTGTGTCTGGTCAATCACATGCATGATGCGGTTTCCTTCACCCACTTTGCTCTACTAGATCAGTCTGTCTTGGATCCTTGCTATTTCCTTGATCTCGAGCCGCAAAGCTCTGCCTTCATTCCTCGAGTTTCGTAGTCATCATTAAATGTTGGAACAGTCACCAACAACCTCACCGACACACTACACTGACCTATGCATGCATGCCACTTCAACTCCATGTGGCACCTATGTCGGCATCCACCTTGGTTTACTATGTCAGTCCAACTTGGTCACCAACCAATGGCACACAACCAGGTTCATCCACCGATTCACAAGCCCTGTCGGTTATACCCTAGCCAGTTTGCCTGCAACTTTGTACTTTGCTTCTCTTCTGGTGGAACACCTAAACCAATCAGTACACTTGCCAACCTACCTCATGCACATCTTCAATAGATGGGAGCCTTTCACTTTTGCACCTTGTCAGCTTTATTGGTGGACATACTTACCGGTAACCACCTTGATGAAACCATGTCATCAACCTTTAACAATCTCCATCTGTCTACATCTGTAGCAACACCTTTCTCCATCTTCAATCCGGTTGCATCCTCTATCTGCAATTGTTCACCGTTACATTTATTTTCATCATCTTGAACATCATCTCAACTGGTTTGTCAAAGTGACAAACCTATCCTTCCTTCTCTGTACCGGCAACACATCATGTCTGCCCCACTAATCTGGCACATATCTCTAATCTCATGCACCTAAGACAACCTAGTGTTTCACCGGTTGATCTGGTGTGAGTCTTCAATCACCTACCTTCTACTCTTTTGTCTTATCTCGAAGGACTATGATGCATTTGATGCATAATAGGAGATAAGTTCCACTTACCGGTGGGAGTGGATCCTTGTCATCTGCATCCGACATTACACCAATATGGCTTCTTTGTTAGAGTAGGCATATCTTCAAACATGCACATATGATCCTGTTGGGCACACTCTCTATCAGTCTTCTCTTCATTCGGTGATATCTTCTTTATCCGGTGACTTCAACTTTATCCGGTGGGAGTCCCATTGTTTCACATCCACACATCATACCGGCTGGCACTTATGCATTAGCTCACCTTGCAGATCCACTTGTCGGTTGGAAATAATGCACTGCTAACAAAACACTTACCGATTGTTATACCATACCGGTCTCTAGTCCATGTCTTCAACACAAGTCAACACTAACTTGTGTACCGGTGACTCCAATGATCATTATGTTGGATGACACTCTCTTCCTTACCAGTGACCTACTAAGCTAGTTGACATCAAAGACACCACTTCTGATATGCATCAATGACAATACTGCACATACATCTCCCACACCGATTGCCACCTTATACCATTGACATCAATGACAACACAATACCAACACATTATTCATGATGGATCATATTGCTTATGGGATTTTGATGACATCATGATTACGCTAACCCTACTCTATGATTATGATGACTGAGTTGATGCTATGATGTTTGTGAGTTGTCTTCTAGTGTCTTCGTTATTAGAGACGATGTCATACCACTCATTGAGAGCACGATATGACGTTGTGATTCTCTATCACTTGCCTGATCATTTATGATGCAAATGTGTTGTATATATGTTGTATTGCATTTAGTGGTGGATGTAGGATTGCAAGTACTAGACTTCGACTTCACCTGGTCTCATAGGTCTGAGAGTGTCTTTATCCCAATGGCAAGTTGTTGGAGATGGCATGTGATTCCCTCTCATACTCTAGGCTTAAGTTGATACCCTTGTCAATTAGTGTCTTGGCTTGAATTCTTGGTCTGCGTCATGTGGTATGTTGTTCAACCTTATGTCGGGTTGCCTTGTGAGTTTGTGATTACTTATTAATTAATAATTAATCAGTTTATATAGTTCATTTAGTGTTAAATTAAATTAATGGATGGCATGAATATTTGATATTAATGTGTGAACTATTATTATATATATATATATATACACTAGGAATTAATTAATAATTAATTGCTGAAATTATATTAGTTGACTATTTATGCTTATCGGTACATCCATTTATTTATTTATTATTTATTTGATTATTTTATATGTGGGAGATATTTATAGTATTGAGTTTAAATTATATTGGCTAGAGCATTAATATGTATGTACATTTAACTATTTGTTTATTGTTTATCTATTTATTTATTTTTAGCTCATCTATTTATTATTTATTTATTATTTATTTATATTGGTTTTGATTTATTATTTGAGCTTTTGATTTATTGGATTTTTTTTTTTTATTATTATTTAATTACTGGATGGGTATTTATGCCTGTCTGTACATTTATTTATTTATCCTCTTTATTGTTTATTTATTTATTGTTGGGTTATTTATTGTTTATCTAATTTTATTTTTTTTGGTTATTTATTTATTTATTTGTATTTTTTATTTTATTTATTTATTATTATTTATGTACGTACACCTTGTTATGATTGGCCCTCTTGGGAGTTGTGATTGTGAGGATAATATTACATAATTGTTTGTTTGTTTATTTATATTATTTGTGGTTCTATATTTAATTGGAGCATTTATTTATATTTCCTTTAATTTATTTTATTGGACTTTAATTTATTATTATCATTTATTATATTATTATAATTATTGGTATAAATAATTATTCATCATGATAGTCCCTGCTACTAAAAATAGCTTCCCAACTGAAACTGTATGCATGAGTAACTCAAACTGTTACATAATGCCAAAAATAGCTCCTTGAAAAAGCACTAATCTCTTTGAAAAATCCACATGACTCTGAGCCAAAAATAGCTATAAAAAAACACCTCTCTTCTTTTTGATTTTTGCATGATGGGGTATATTATTTTTGCCTTTTATCTTTAAAATATTTTTATTCTAACATTTAATTAAAACAATTCATTTTAATTAAGTGCTAAAATAAAAATAAAAATCTATTTTGAATAATTCACTTTTAATTTATTTATTATTTAATATAATTTAATTAAAGTTTTTTAAATAATAATAAAAAGCCCTTAACTAAGTTATATTAAATATAAATAAAGAAAAATAAATAAAAAGCTTTTAAAAGCCTTTCGATCCCCTTCTTAGGCTTTATTTAGCCTAGGTCGAAAGACAATAAGTCCTTACCTTGATATTACAATAGATGCACGAATTATTTGTTTTCTTAAAAAACAAATAAAATGAGAAGATATCTTTATGCATCGAATTAGGGCAATATTGAAGAAAGAAAGAAAGAAAAAAAAGCCCTAATGCATGCATTATTTCATTCTATGTTTTTTGTTGGAGAAGTTTTATTGTGGCCACCATGCATGATTTAGTTGGAGTCTAAAATATGGTTTGAACAAGAGATTCAATAGGGATTTGATTGTGTGGTATGTGATTTTGTTCTTCATTCTTCTCATGCCGCTATTTTGGAAAAATTGTTGCAGATATATTTCTCTTTTCATATGCATCTATTAGGTTTTTTTGCATGAAGCCTTCCTCTGCATGAAATTTGTGACTGAATCTGAAATATTTATGTGTTTGCATGTCCTTTACTACAAAAAAAAAAGTATAATGGTTGCTCTTTTGGTTGTGTTTTCTTAGACATTCATGCTATTCTTGTGACTTTAGGACAGTGGCTGAAATTAATGGACTGTGTTATATTGGAGATCTTTCTATCCTATTATTTTTTAATACCTTATACTACTTTGTGGGTTCATTAAGGTCTGTACTCATGATTCCTTTAGGTTTTATCATATTTTGAAGACTGCACTTATACCGCCTTTCAGGCCATGGAGGCTGCTGGATGAACTCTCTGTGACTATAAACTGTGCCTAAATAGCATGATTGTCTTTTCTTTTTATATCAAAATAGTAAAACATCTATTCATTGTTTCCTTTTCTCTCACTCAATTCAAACATTATTGTATTCTTCCATTGATAGAGCTTCTTTTCTATAACAGGATATTCTTGTGTAATGACTGTTTTACTTGAATGAGGATCATCTTCATTGTGACTACTGCCTCTTTTGAATGTGTTTGGACAATCATATTTGGCAAGGATATATCCATATTCAAATGAATTCCCTTTGGATTTGACAAATACCAAATTATTTATCTTGATTGCTCTTCTGTTTAAAGTGGTTGCCTCTACACTGTGGGTTTTTGGAAGCTCTTTCTTAAAGTCAAAAGTTGCTCTTAATGTTAAACAGTTTATGACTATGATCATTTAATCACTGTCTTTGATCATTGAGGCTCCAATATAGTGATTGCTACGATATCTTATTTCTTTGGCTTTGATGTGTATTCCAATCTTGTGTGATTTGAAGTGTCGTTATATTGTAATAAACACCCTTATGGAATAAAATCCATACTTAAGATCTTCACCATGCAATACACCTTATCGAATGTAATTTTACTGGTGATTACATCTATCACAATTACCCTTTTCATGGACCATATTGTCCCAATAGTGATTCCAAGGTAACTTTACTGATATTAGTGCCTTATAATAGTGATATGGCTTTGGATATTACATTTCCTAACTCTTTTACCACTGTATTCTCTATGACAGTCCTCTACCACTATCTCCTTGACTCTGTCTAGATGCATAACATTGTGATATCAATTATTTAGGCCAATACATGTGATTGTTTTTCTCTCTCTTTTTAAGGACTATAACTCTTGTCTTTGATGTACCACTGTGTCTTTCTAAAAAATGGAGATGTTGCTCTGATTCATTGGGATTCATCTCTTTAAAACTTTGATGCTCTCAACCTTGGACTGTGAATGAACCAATGACAAACTGTATACTATGATTTTGTGCCTTTCTTTTGAAGGTTACTATTTGTGCTTATAAAGGCCTTTCATCTTTACACTTGTCATGGTTACTCCTTGGGTATAACTATCTCAAAAAGCTTTTCAAATTGTTTTGATTGTATTCTTTGTGCTATAGGATTTATTTGGCAGTGATTTTGTCCCAACTCTAAAGCTTTGAAGATTGTACTCTCATTAAAGTTGTTGTACTATGAAAAAACAGTGACTGTCTTAGGGCTCTTTGTTTACTAGTGCAGTTGTTCTACCCTTTTGTTTTGCTAGTGATGATTGTGTATGCATCAAATCTTTCTGGTTTAATAACTGGATGTTGATTTGGTGACTGGTAGACTTGTTCTCAAAATATCTCTTGGCTCTATCTATCCTCTTGACAGTTGAACATGACTATCACAATCTCTCTTATTTGTTATCATACCAAGATTTGTATAATGGATTGAATAGTTGCTTCCTTAAACTGTACTTTCCTTATGTGGTCTAAAAACTATTAACTGTCAACAATCTTGTCAATGCATTTGAGGTACTGTGTTGATATGTCATTCATAGCTGCATTCTTGATGTCTACGTGATAGTATTTTGAAGACTGTATTTGCTCATTAACAATTGCAACCTTATCATGATATGAAATGCGTAGATTATCATAAGTTCATCATTGTGATGTGCAGAAACTCTATAAAACTGATGTTATTTGTCATGGCGGTCCACTATGATATGGTATTGTTGATGTAAAATCTCTATATCCTTAAGTTGTTATCTTTATGGTGATAAGAACTTCATGTTTTTTATAACTGCTTAATGGATGTTGCTATTCCTAGCACTGTTGAGCATTGATTATTGTATGATGATCATAATGTAGAACCACTGCATCCATGAACTTATTGCAATACTAAGTTTCTACAGTGTTATTTGGCTTGAGATTCTTAAATAAGCTATATTGAAGATTGCTAATGAAGAATGCTCTTACACCTTATAGGGGAATTCAATTATTGTGATAAATAGCCTTTGTGCTTGTGATAATACTATCTTGAGCGCATTGGTTGCCTCATTGTTCATGGCACTTTTGGAACTATTTTTGTCACAAGCATTTTCTTTTTATCCCGTAGGCCTACATGGTTTCTGATCAAAAACCTTTAATGTCTATGTACTATATGACATTGGTTGTTTACTTTGAATATTTGGCATTGTGTATATCCACTTTTATGGACTGTCCCTTAATGTCGATATTCATTGTCAAGGACTTTGTCTATAGTCTTAGCAGACTATCATTCTTTCACTATTTTTTCTTTGATGTCTGTCCTCATACATTTTCAAGGACTGCATCTTTGATTTTTTCTTGAAGGTCATGTGAATGCTAATGGTGGCTTCTTGGTTTTAACCCTGCCCTATATTTATGTATGTTGGACTTATCATGGTGACTATGACCAAGGGTTGTGGTTTATTATTGTTTCTCCAAGCATGATTATTGGATGGATGGTTGTCTTACTCTCCCTGTGAATATGTATAGATAGCTACCCATACTACTTTATTAGCTTCCTTCACTGTTAAAGTCACAAAAATATGACTATCTTTTGGATGTCATTAAATGACTATTATTAGTCTCTATTTTAATGACTGAGACAGATTGCACATTATGATTTGGTGATGAATGGCAATCTTATGATCTACTTTTACTGCTCCTTGCTCTATCATTGTGATAGTCTTTTGCTCGAAGACTTGTATTTGCACCTAATAGTATTGTTTCTACACCTGAATGTTATGTGTTATTAAGATAATTAGCAAATAAGAACGAATCACCAATTCTCAACTAATTAACAAACAAACAAACATAATCAATTAAAATCAAAACGAAATAAGGAATAAATTCAAATAAGGACTCCCTCATTCTGCATCTTTGCTTCCATTGTGCTTCTCCAATTTGAGTGGTTGGTGGCTCTTAGGTATTGCACCAATTTCCTGCATACAAATATTTTGAACTCAGATTCTGTGATTTTAGAATGCTAGATTGAATTAAGAAAATGATGTTGAATTTATAGATTTTCAACACAAAGGAGGTGAGAAATAGAACTCAAGTCCTGATTGGGAGACAATTGATTTAGATTGATCAGTTAACAAAGTTGATTGATTTATTAACTAAGATTGATTGACTTGTTAACAAGATTGATTGGAGAGTGAACTCAATAGATTGGCTAGTAAACTCATTTGATTGATCAGTAAACTGAATAGACTAGGGAGATGTCTGAATTGATGGATTGGTCATAAAAATATGATTTTGAGTTAAAAAGGATGATTGATAAGTTAACTAAGTTAATTGATTAGACAACTGATTTGATCGATCGGTTTTAATTTAGCATGTGTTGTAGGATTTTGAAATTGAATTTGATTTTCATTTTCAATTTGGATTTGAATTTGGTCATTCGAATGCTGAAATGTACATGAAATTAACTGAAATTCAGATTTAGTGAAATGTGAATTTGGAAATGTGAAATTAATTGAAATGAAGTGAAAATCAAATTTGAAGAAAAATGAAATGAAATTAGATGGAATTAATTGGAATTATAATTTGGGGAATTGGAGGAATTTATTTAATTAATTTAAATAATTTAAATGAAATTATTTAAACTTAGGAGATTGAATTAATTAAATAATAAAGATTATTTAATTAAGGAATAAATTGTAATTAATTAAATAATTGATATTTAATTAATAATTGATATATGGTTAATTGATTAAAATGATTCAAGAATAGAAATAGAATAATTAGAAGTGTTGAAGGGCGATGATTAGAAGAAATAGTTAGTTTAATCAAATAATTAAATAAGTACTTAATTAAATAGATGAATAATTAGTGTAGAATTAACGAGACATTTTTAGGTGTCGACAAGTACACCCACTGTCATCTGATTATTTGATCCCATCATGTGTTAGTGTGTGTGCTAATGGATGTAGGTACTTGTTCTTTGATGGCTCATATAATGATTGATATTTAGTATCTAAATGTTCTGGCACCACTACTCAATATGCTAAGCTCTACCCTTGTGGGAGACCATTTTACTCCACATACTTGAATGATAAAACATATAATTCACTATTTGATCCCTATATCTACACATGAAACAAACACTTTAGATAAAACATGATACTTGCTGCTATCTCATGGCATTTTTCTTTGCCTTGCCTCCTTGTCTCTGATTCTACCATTATGATGGCTATAGATGTATATTTTGATATTCTTGTGCAAATAGGCTATGTATTATGATGACTTTGAGTGTGATAGTATAGTTATCTTCATTTCTCTAACATGTTTTTTCAATTTTCTTTCAGGTACTAATGGAATGAGAGCTGAAGCAGTTGAAGATGGACGAGTAGATGAAAACTCAACCACTTCTTCAAAATCAGGCTCGTCATTCCAGGCAATAATAGGTCACCCTATTGTCATGCTCATTCTTTCATTTGTTTATATAGATTAGGTGAATAATTTTATTAGAGTATATGCCTATAGCTATGTCAGTTATTCCCACGGCTTGTGTGGGACACCTTACACATTTTTTCGTAATAAAAAGATATTTTTATGAAATCTTTTGTTATCATTTGTCTAAAATATTTGCATATATGAAATGAATTTTGGCCTTTAAAGCATAACATGCAACTTAAAGAACTAGTGAAAAAATTTGTGTACCTTCCTCCAATTGCACTCTGTAAAGCTTGTAATAGGCCACCAAAATTTAGCTATAGCAAAATTTTGGTAATAGTATCAACTCATGGTGAGGCATGGTGATGTTAATCTTGATTACTTTTGGTCTAAACAATTTGAACCTCTTAAAACTAGAAGTGGTTCTCTATTTCAGTCATATCAAAAGTGAAAGAATGGAATGATCTTATTTTTTAGTGAGCCTAGAGATCCTAAACCCATTCCTCTTCTTCATGATAAATATATTCCACCTCCTCATGATGGACCTAGTCTCCTTCCTACACCCTCTATTCCTCTTTTATATGTTGTGGTTATGCCTCCTACATCTTACAAAGGGAAGCGCTTGACATCTCTTATCTTTCAACCAAGAAAACCTTCTCCTGTGCATCCTTCTTTAAAAGAAGAGAATAATCCTATGCCTATTGATCCTAAACCTTCACAACCCTCTGCTAAAATTTTAAAAAAATTGTTGTGCAAGAGAACAATGATGGAGACACCATGCTAAAGCTTGTGAACTTGCTTCTCAACCTATTTCCTCCCCGAAGACATCAAATGTTGATATGATCTCATTTTTCCAACCTTCGCCTAACCCTAGGGAGGAATTTTGCCCTAAATCTCCAAGAAATAAAATGCTTAAGAAAAATGATGGTTCATATTCTATTCCAATTAAAGATCTGATTTTTATTAATCTTGATGAAGAGATGGATGAAAATGATGTTCATGCTAACAATGTTGATGCTAATGATTCTAATGATGAATATGAATATGTTGATGTTGACAATGATTTATCTAAACAATTCTCACAAGCATTAATCCTAGCTCCTAGTGACAGATAAAGTGATCCATCATTAGAGCATAGTCCTTGTGTGGAACTTGTGGTAGCTACATATTCCGTGATTGAAGTTGCTCCTCTTGCATATTTTAGACCTTCAAAAAACAATGTTCAACAAGATTGGGAGGCAAATGACATGCTTGATTAGCTTCATTCATGTTATAGATTCTCTCTCTCCCCTCTTGCTTGTTTGCAACCTTCATATATTGTTTCTCAATTCTTCTATTTTTGTCCCTAGTGTTGTCTACTTGAGGATGATGCAAAGCATTGAGATCCCTTTTGGTCTCTTCCATGTTGACTCAAAAGACACATGTTCCCTTCTTCCATTGTGGTTCTACTTCCTTTGGGAGATGAGGATGGTTGAATGCAAATATATACATGATATACATTATTTATCATAAGAATATAGTGACCCTAGAGTTAAGTAGAACACTTATGTGTTGTGCTTTGTGATTATCATCCTTTGATTTTTCCTTTATTGAGGCCATATCATTGTGATAATGTGCTTGTCTTTTGAATGCATATATACTACCTTAACGCAATTGCTCCCATTGTGGTGTACGCAATCGCTTTAATATGGGGGCATACACTCTGCTCAATATTTCTCTCTTTGCATGTCTTGATGCTCAAGTTACTTTGCAAACTTAGCATTTTGCTCTGTAATTTTGGTATTTGTATTTTCACGACTTATGGTAAGTGAACCTTACTAGGCTAGTAGTCATGGTTCTCTTTCTTTCTCTTTTTTATGATGTCCCTTTTATCTTGATCTTGAAGTTGTAAGATACCTGAAGTCCATTGGGGGGTTGGTGTGTCTTGCCTCCTTGGCATCTTGATAAAAGTCTTTCAATGTGAATCTTTATACTTTACTGAGAGCATGCTTAGTCTTATACTCCCACTAAAGTGGGGGATAAATGTAGCATCCTAGATTGTACCCCCTTACAATTTTGTCCTCATTTGGGCCCTCACCTTGTCATGCATGTCCCGAGGCCTAATCAGAGCCTTGATTCTGCTCACATTATGCAAACTTGTCATGATTTTCCTCTTGCACTTCATTTACCCTCATTTTTTGGTGCCTGATTGGTCAGGACTAGGGAACTAGCACCCTGGTTCTCTCAATTAGGACCTATTTTGAGGCCCCTTAATGGTCATAATTTTTTGGTGGGGACCTAGATCTCGTGTCGGCTCATGTTAGAAAATTAAGTTGTTTTTTGACAAGTGGATATTAAAGTAGTTCTACCCCTGTCATTTTAAAGACACACACACACACACACATCAATTCAATTCAACATCAAGAAATCAAGCATTCAAGTTCAAGTGAGCAAGCAATCAGTCTTCTTTCAAGCATTAGAGTTGATTTTTATGTTCTATGTTATTGAAGACTTCGTGAAACCCTAGTTCCATATGGAGACAAACAAAACTTCTCAAGGAGGTATGTTATCAGTGTTTCAATCATTATTCAGCATCTCCCTCAAAAGGAGAACATTGTCATTACTGAAATTCAGTCATATTTCATTTCTATTTCATGGTTAATTCCAAAACTGGGTTTTGACCTAAGGAAAACCCCTATTCCCAACCTATTTCCCTTCTCTAGTGTGTGCAGGAATAGGCACAGAGCTGCAATCTTCAAAATTGGCTTTATTTACAGTGACGAATCAATCCCATATTGGAGTATGAAAAGTGCGAAGGACCAGAGAAACCACCATATTGGTCCCAATAAATCAGGAACTCCTTCTGGGAACATATCCGAATATATTTATATTCCTTAGATCCAGGTTTGTGGCTTGATCTGACAACTATAGCTCATTGTTCATACGTTTTTGCATCAATTCCAACACATTTGCCCTAATTTCAACATTTTCACAATTCAATTTAAAAGAGGGAAATCAATTAAAATCCAGTAAATCCAATCCAATTCTCAGTCCTTCTCCTTGCTAATTTATGGCTAGATCCATTAGGTTTACCCCTTTTTAATGTAATGGTCCCCAAGTAAAAATTATTGGTTTTCATAGATCTAATTGTGGAAACCCTAATTTTTCACCATCACAATATATATACAAACATGTGTGTGTATATGTGTGTGTGTATGTATGTATGTATGTATGTATGTATGTATACAACATGTTTTGTACAGGTTGTAGGTACCAGACATTGAATCCACCTAGTTCGACAGGTTTGAGTGTGTCTTTAAATCCCAATGGTGGTATAGGAGATAGTACAAAACCCAAAATGTATCTAACCCTAGCCATTGTCCTAACCTAGGGACAATTATGTAGTCTTTATTTTATCTCATCGGATGTGTCATATAGACAATATCTAATCACCTTGTTGTCGGTGATAAGTCTTGTTTTGATATTGGTATTATTTTATGATTTATTTGAGTGAGTGAGATTTTATGTTATTTTAATTATTGATATTAATTATAATTTTAGCGTTATAAATTAATTAATAACTAATTATTGTTTGTTGTTATTTTAATTGTATTTTCAAATTAATAAATATATTCTATTATTGGATGTTATTTATTAAGTAATCTATTATTGAGCATGTGACTATTTTTATTGAGAGGATTATTTTATTGTGAAAATTTAATTTTATTATGGAACTAAATTATTCTTTCTTGGTGGAACTAGTTGTCCTATTTTTATGGATAATTATATTTTTTAGTTGAAATTGATTATTTACTCTTTCCTTGGTTGTCAAGTGGGAGTTAACTATTTTTAGGGGATTTTTAATTGGTGATTTAATATTTTCTTATTATTGTTTAATTATTTGGTGGGGATTTTTATTTTCAAAATTAATTTAATATTATTGATTTAACGCTATTTTTATGATTTTTGACTTAGGGTTTTCGTGCATGATTTTGTGAGCTTTATTTAGGTGATAATTGAATTTTATTTGTTCTTTATGAGATTATATTTTGGAAGTGACTTTTTATGAAGTTTTGGAGAAGAATAATTGTTGAATTTGTGGAAAATTTTGAAGGGATTTTTGTGTCGTGAAATTGGAGGATTTGCAACATTTCAATGTTGATTGAAGATTGTTTTTCTGAATTTGCTTGAAGTGTGGATTTGATTTCTTGAGCTTAATTGTTGGATTTTGTTGATTGGAAAGAGATTCATGTTTCAAAATTTATCTGCAATTCTCTCTCTCTCTCTCTCTCTCTCTCTCTCTCTCTCTCTCTCTCTCTCTCTCTCTCTCCAAGTAGTTTCTATTTCCCAGTTTTAATTTTAGTTTAATTTGCAGTTTTAATTGCAATGAATTATTAAGGGGATTTGAGAATGTGTATTTGATTATAGTTACCATTTGAAAATATTTTTTAATTGTGCTATGAAAAAAATGTGTTTGACTTAAATCGGGTGTGGGGATTTATTGTTTCAATTATTTTGTTTTGCTTTGTGCTTGATTGAAATCCTTGTATGAAACCCTTTGTTTGGTGTTTCTATGTTTTTGGGATGTTATCAGGTCCTTTTTAAAAGGGTTCTTTGTTGTAATTTTGATTGGAGTCGTTATTTCAATTGCACAACAGATTGGACTCAACTGTGTAGCAAATTGGGCTCAGTTGCACAACCCTAGGCTTCAATTGTATGCACTCAAAAGCTCAAATGTGCAACTTTAGTGATCAATTATGCAACTTTTATGCATTTATCTCAATTTACAATTTTGACCTAATTTTGACTCCTGGTCAGTCCTAGAGGCTTAGGGTGATTGTGTTTCTTGTCAATTTTGGATTTTTGCATCTAATTTGACTGGATTGGTGTTCATATCCCCTTTCCTAGTTTGGTTTTTGAAAAGGAACAATGTTTTGATATTATGAATTAGTTTTAGGACTTGACCTTATGATTGGTCTTTGAATGGAAGTCCTATTTGCATATTGCACACAATCTATTCATGTGTATGGATTCATGATGTTCCTATTTATATATCATATATTTCATGATGCTTTTTTTGAGCCATAGAGGATAGGTTATCTAGATGCATTATGGGGGAGTGGCTCTCTATGGGGCCTGGGGCTCTAAGTGGCTACAAGGGTAGCCCATTGGAGAGTAGATTAATAAGTAATAACATTAATAATAGAACTATGGGTTGGGTTTTACACACTAATAAGATATTTTTTTGTGCCCCACTCATGGCCTCATGTGCTCGTATAGATAAAGTATGAGATTGGGAAGGCATGTCTGTCTGAAGAGACGTTGGAGCTGGCATGTTGTGCAATACCTTGTCTTCATGAGAAGGATTGTACAATACCACATGAGTTCTCTGTGGGGGTCAAAGTTTGGAGTTAGGAGAGGTTCAAATTGTCAGGGTAACTCATGAGAGGCTATGTGATGACACTGTCTCCTTATGCATCCTAGTATCCTATTGTGTCAGTTTTTATGTAGAATGCCTTTGGGAGTCTTTCTAAAAGTTTTTGGAAGTCTTTTGTTAGCTCTTTGAAGGTTTTGATAGTTATTATTTCTTTGGAAGTCTTTTTGGATGTTATTTGGATGTTTCTTTGGTTATTATCCTTACTTTCTAATCTTGTGAAGTGGTGTCTTGTGTATCTTGATTGTCTAGTACCCCTCCCTTGATCAGACTTGCTCGATACTCTTTTTGAACATGGTTGAATTTATAGTGGTTTTGTGGATACACTATGTGGTGAAGTTTTATTCAAATATTATGCTATGATGGACTATGCTTTGATGTGTGATTCACTGAATATTG
The DNA here is from genome assembly GCF_030272615.1 of Cryptomeria japonica. Taxonomy (NCBI): domain Eukaryota; kingdom Viridiplantae; phylum Streptophyta; class Pinopsida; order Cupressales; family Cupressaceae; genus Cryptomeria; species Cryptomeria japonica. The sequence continues at coordinate 391,261,763 of NC_081414.1, read as the reverse complement.
ATTATGTGTTATTTCCTTATGGATGATTAGATGTTAATTTATTTATGTGTTATTGATCATGGACTAACACATTTACCTTATCTATGATTTGCATTATGTATCTATCTTCGTGTATGTGTGGAGTCTGTATGGAGTGCGAGGAGATGATTTTACGTCACTCACTTTTGTGAGACACAGAACGTCACGATTCTCCTTCATCGGTGTGTTTACCGTGTTTGAACACACACACACACACACACACACAAATATTTATATACATATATATACACATATATATACACACATATATATACATGTGTGTGTGTGTGTGTGTGTGTGTGTGTGTTGTAGTACCCCTGCCCTAATCAGATTCTAATCTCGGTTTGACCTTGGTTAGTTTACCATGTTATAATGTTATAGTAAGATATTATGATTATTGTGTGTACCTGTTAATGTGGTTTTCGCATCATATCTTATATAAGTTTATTTGTTCTCCTAGTTCATGTTATTATTCTCGAGCTAACACTTTCATTATATATATATATATGTATGACTCTTGATTGCAGGAGATTGCAAGTATAGTACTGCATAGGTACGAGGTTAGTCTCCACCTAGATTCACATGTTTGAGTGCCCCTCATTGACCCTTAGAAATTGGATTAGGTAGTTGTAAGACCCTTGTTTGACCTTAGTCATGCTCAAGTGAGCATCGTCAGTCATCCATCAGTATCCCCTTTGGTTGGGTATGCAAGTCGTATGTTTGTTTGACTTTCTTCGGTTGCGTGTTTTGTGTGTGGTTAAATTGAGTATTTAATTTAATTTAATGTGTGTTTACGCATTAGTATTTTAGGGAGTGAATTAAATAGATTCCCTTTTATGCAATTAATTGTTAATTAGAATTGCTCAATTCAACTTGGTAGCAAGTTCGATTAAATGGTTAATTTTAATGATAAATTTATTCAGTTTATGCTTTTGGAAAGGAAAGATTTAAATTTATTTAAAATAGAAATAATTTTACCTCTTTGGCATTTTGGAATAGAAAGGTTAATTTCAATTATTTGGGAAAATCATTTTTTATTAGAAAAGCAAGTTTAATATATATTTGATATAGTTTGAAAGAATGATTTTTTACTTTTATTTAAAAGAGCATTTTAAATCCAAAAATGAGATTTTGGTCAAACTTTTCCCATTTAACCTAGGTTTTGGAAAAATTTTGGGAGAATTATTTTGGAGAGTATTTTTGAAAAAGATTTTTGGTAATGAAAATTTGGGGATTTTGGAGGAGAAGAAATTTCTTGAGCCTGCAAGTTGGGCTATTCAATAAATCTTTTCCAGGATTGCTATATGAGGTAAGATTCTGGTTTATATCTTTGATTTCTTTGTTTATCAGAGTTTGTTTGTTTTTTGGAAGAAATCTGGTTGTGTTGTTGAAAAATCTCATTTATTTGGGGAAAATGAAAGGGTTGTAGTTTAATTTCTGAATTTAAATCCTCCTTGCTCCCTTTCCAAATCTCCAGATTGAATTTTGGTTGTTCTCATTAAACTTTGTTAAATCCCCATTGAATGTTCTCAGATTAAGTTTCATATTGGAATTAGTTTGGAATTTGGTAGATGGGTTGAATAAATCTATGAGGAATGAATCTTTATACCCAAATATGGGTTTCTAGTTGAGAAAATTTGCCTATTCTGGGAGGTTATTCAACAAATTTTATCATTTTTAAAACCATGGGGTTGCTGGAAAAATGTTTTAAGTCTCAACCTGAGACTGTTTTAAAAAAAAATGGGGGTTTGTTTATTTTTAAGAAGCTATTTTAAAAAAAAATTAAAAAATTAAAAAAAAATAAACTTTTATTGGTTACGCATTTTGGGCGTGGGGAGCTTTCGCTCTACCCACGGCCCCGTGGATACCCATGGCCTTTGGCTCCACGTTGTGGAGATCACAGACCGTGGAGTCCACGTGTTGTGGCTCCACATCGTGGAGGCCACGACTGTGGAGACCACAGTCTATGGTTCTTCATGGCTGTGGAGACCACAACTCGTGGAAACCACGGTTGTGGTAACCGCAACTTGTGGGGGCCACTGTGGTGGTTGTTAAAACAAAAAAAAAATTATTAAATTTAAATTTTGTTTTTTAAATGTTTTATTATTATTAATTAATGTATATTATTAAATATATATTAATTGCTAATTATTAATTAGTGTATATTTTCAAATATATATTAATTATTGTTCAAGTTATTAATTTATTAATTAAGGTATATATAGAGATATATATACTAATCGATATCTTTAGTTGGTATATTGTTTTAATATATGCTCGGGAACTTTATTTCATTAGGAAATGGTTATCTAAGTTTAAGTTTCCTTAAAATGTATATTTCTATTTTCTGGAAAGGATATCTTGGCTTCGAACTGAAAATAAGTTTGGTAAACTGTGTCGAGATAGAATGAAAATGATGTTTTAGTTTGAAAATGAATATCATATTTTTTATGTGATTAATGAATAATTGATTTTATATCATTGGGTGTTTTGCGTATATTATATTTATATTAATGTGTTTGTGGTTGAAAACTCACAATGAAGTATTTAAATTATTGTATGATGCAATCGACCTTTAGTGAGTTAGAAAACCATGAGTGACATGTACCTAGACATGGTAGACATACTGCAATTAAACTTAGATCCATTAGAAAACTGGACCGAATTTAATGTTTAAACAATATGGAAGAAGATTGTCTTTCCCGATCTATGCCTATGCATGTTTAATTTTATGTATTTGCATTTGCTTAAGAAATGGCAAGTCCTTGATTTTGGTTTGTTGAATATTGTCATATGTTAATTTGGGAACCTGCTTACGTCCTTGATCTCGAGTTTTGACTATTTTCATGTAATGGTGTTGTATCTAATCATGTCCTTTATGCAGGTGTCGAATGCTGATTTATGGTTGACCATAGCTGGTCAGGTCTCTAGTTAGAGTAACGTTAGTCAGTGCGCCTTGTATGAAGTCTTGTTTGACCAAGTGGGTATCCCTACCGTATTGAACTTTGTTTCCTTGACCTTGTGTATTCCTTGGTTAAGGAGTTCGTTTGAGTATAGTCTAGTGTCATTTGGGAAAGTGGCTTTCGATTGGGAGCTGCACCCAAAGTGGTTGTTGGGTAACCCATCGAAAGTGTGTCTAAATAAGTGATAACCTGATAGTATATTAGAGAGTTTAGTTATTCAAAACCCTAAGTAAGATAATTGTGCCTCATACATGGGATGAGGGCTAGTATAGACTCGGCACATAGTGAGAAGGCCTGAAATGGCAAACCAACAACCTGGTCTTCACGAAGTGATGTGTGGGTCCACATGAGGCTTGGATGGGCCAAAAGTTCAGAATAGGTTGCTAGGGTAACCCAGTGGATGGGACCGGAACCTATGAAGACCTGCCATGGTAACCATACCAGGTTATGTGATGACACTTGTCCCTTATGTTTGCTAGTGTGTTGTTGTGTTGTCTTTGATAGGAGCACTGTTGTGGAGTCGTCATGTTGTTTATGCCCTTGTGAGAACCTGATATTCATGTTAGACCATGGGTTGCTTATGATGGGTTGTGAAGACTTAGTTTTGCCGATACTCCAATTGATCTTTGTATTTGCTTCTTATTATGTTCAGTTGGATCCTTTTCCTTTTCAAGGACCATTCTTGTATTTATTTGATCAATGTGGTCATATGTATTATTGGATTATGTGCGCCTTGATGGCAGGATGTAAATGATGTGAACCTTATGTATTCTTCACCCTATTATTTTATCAGAGGGGTCTTGCAGTTGAGTAGACCCAGAGATTTAGTCCACTAGGGGTGAACTCCGATATCATTTCGGTGTTATGTGGTGTTTATGTTCTTATGTTTCCTCTTTAATTTAGCATGTATGGATGACATTATGTTAGAATGTATAATGTAGATTAGATGAAGTTAATCTTAAATGCATGTATGTAGTCATATTATTAATTGTAGTAAATTGGATCATGAAAGAATGTAGATTTGAATCATGGAATGTATTCAATTGTTGATAATGCATTTAAAGTATGCTTGGAAAGTATTCGTTAGTTTATAATGAAATTAAAGTATGTAATGAAATTAGATGCATGACTTATGTTTTAGTGAAAGTTTGAACATAATGTATGGTTAAATTTTATTGGATGAACTTAATCATGTCATCTCTACTTTTAACCTCAATGGATGAACCTTATCATGTTATCTATAATGTTAATTTACCAGAAGAAATTATCCTTTGTTTAAGTATTATCTTGTCATTAAGTTATTCAGCTTAATTGGATTAATTAATGTGAGTCGAGTTAAGTGTCGAATTAAGTAATCACGTTGGGAAACTCTTTAGGTGTTATCTGAGTCTTCCACTGTATTATCTGAACTTATGACGTCTCATTGTATCATAATGTTGTGTTTAAATTTTTTTTTAAAAATATTTGCACTCTATTCTTGTGTTTTAGCTTAATCGCTTCGGGGTTTCCTGGTGGGGCATTACATTTGGTATCAGAGCCCATGTTGCAAACACTGGGATCTCTGGTGTCACTTGTGCCCTTAGTTGGTGTGAGGTGTATCTACCTTATGTTGTGTGCTTGTCCTCTTTTGTATGCATGTGATTGAGGCATGGGATCTTTAAGATCTTAGGGACTCATTTTCTGTTCTTTTGTGTATTCTTTCGAGAAAACCTTAATTGTGTGTAACGTGTGTGTTCACACCTTGCTTTCACCTTCTTGATGTTGGTGCTTTTGAGTGATTATATGTACTTTGTGGCTTAGTAGATATCTTGTTCTATGATTACTCTTATTTAGAGATAGAGTCGTTTGTACCTCCCTTTTGATTCTTGTACTCTTTAGACTAATTCATTGGGGTGGTCAGTGCTTGTCTTGAATTTGGAAGTACGTAATGTGTTTGTTTTAAGACTATGATCTAGCTTAGTGTTGTCCACTTGAAGGATTTGTATGGTAAATGTTGAATGCTTATTTTGTAGCAAATGGAATGATTATCACCCTTCCTCCTTTTTCTCTCTAGAAATTAAAATGTCTGTTATATGTGTAATTATCTCTTATGTGAGTTTTCTTATTGTGAGAGAAAGGTTGTGACTTCTTGAACCCTTGTGTGAGCCTAATGATGCTTGTGCTTCTAGATAATAAAAGGGCTATGGGTTTGAAAGTTCACATTGGTTATTGGGAGAAAATTGTATGTTTACATTTAAGAATTATCCATGGGTATTGTAGGAGTAACATTATTAAATTCTATCTTAAGTAATGTGCATTAGTGTGTGAATAGTTGTTATGTGAAACTTCCTTGTTTGTAAAAGATATATAAAAAGGGAACATGTTATAGTAGCTAAGAGTGTGTTGATGTGTTCCATGAAAGATTGTTTTATGTGCTTCATTATACCGATTCAATTGAGGACCTATTTTAACAATGCTATATTGAACCTTCTTTTGGATATATATAATTGCCTTATTATGATTAGAAAGTGCAAATGAAAAGCTTGTTTGATGTGCATGCATTAATATGTATTATTTAGTTGATAGCTCCTCATTTACCTTCTTATCATACTTTGATTTTCAATGATAGGTTGCAAATTATGATATGTTTCGTATTGAACTAAGAATAGTGAGTGTTCACAAGAGGTTTTGCATTATCGAAAAGATTGTTTGTCTTGATCTCTGTTGTTTGGAAAACTACAAAATTCTATTACAACCATAATAATTGGATATGTCATGTTGGGCCTATTGGTAATTCTTCTAAAATGGTAGTGAAATGAAAACCATTCAATTAAAATGATAGACTTCTAGTGAGAAAAGTTAGCATGTAGTGTGATCTTGTTGATTTTGTGTCTATGTATGAAATAGTTTGTCTATCAAACTCTCTTTCCCTTCTCTTTACCTAGATTATAAGTTTTTTTAGAAATGCTACTAAAGAATGCATTGATTTAAATAGAATGTTTATAAAGCATGAGAAATTGTATTTTTTGCATTTTGGCTTCATATTGAAAGATGGAAGATGGAAGTCTTATGCTTCAGAAAGAAAATTTGTATGTCTAGTAATGTGAATATGAATGCTTAGTGGAATTAGTGAAAGATATAGGAATGACATTACTTCCTTATGTAATTTTGAATTGTTAAGAATTTCAGTACTTGTACCTAGAATAAATTTTGTTCAGTTATTCATGTGGGAAGCATAATTAAAACCTTCCCTGAGTTGAGGATAGTGTACTGAAAAGTACTCCCTATAAATGTGACTAAACTAGTATTGGTCCTTTCTTTGTGTATTGTAAGAAACCTGTGCTTGCTATATGTGCCCATGGGATGGTGAAGTAATCAACCATGGAGGATATGTTTACTTTGAGTATGGGAAACCATATTGTTTATGTGATGTTGCTTATTTGTTACCCTACTGAGTACCAAACCTCGGGTTGTTGGCAATTCAATATGTTAAGGGGTAGTATTAGAAGTCACCATTCCTTGAATAGTATGGATCGGCGTACGAGTAATGTCGACGTGAAGCAACTTTAGCTTCTCTATTTTGAGGAAAAATATAGTTATATAATGAAACTGTATTAAAGGTGTACTCAATACTTTCCCTTTTTGATGAACCAATTTATAAGGTTTATGTGTGCCAGCCAATTCCCCTCTTTTATTTGAGCATTTTGATGGCAATTCTTGAGCATAGTGATGGTGTATTTTGGAGGATCCTTTGCCTTGTCTTCATGAAAGGTAGGTTTATCCACATGAGTTGCCGGTTAGTAGGTGTTGGTAGATGTGGGTGGACCTTAGCCATTTATACCGTTGGCTTACGGCGAGTATCCCGAGAGATACGTCGTTATGCGGGATGTGACCTGTGTGTGCCTTCTTCCGCGAGGTACACTACCATGTGAGATACATCCATTGTGTGTCTTCTTTGCTTGGAGTATTTCCATGTCATGTGACGACGTGATGCGGGGTGATGTCGAGGTGCATGTCGCCATGTCGTGTGGATGTGTGACTAGGCCGCACCACATGATGAGCTACTGCAATAGCTAGACAATTGTTCCTTCCTTCCTCGTTGGCGGCTAGATGCTAGTCACATAGTGATGTTATGTGCAGTTGTGATATTCTTATTTATTTCTTTGTGGACCAGCAATTTATTCTACTTTGACTTTGAAGGTTTAGCCACGATCTTGCGATCTTTTGCTTACTTGATTTGGTGTTGCAAATTTCTGGATTTTTCTTGCCTTACTATTGAAATTGATGGTTTATTTTCTTTATTCATATGTACTTTGGTGGCTAAACTAGTTTATCCTTATTGTTTTCGCATGTTGGTCCTGTGTTGAAAAGTGAATTCCTCTCCAAGGACGTGTGAGACGGTCTTGGTTGAGTGTATACGAGGAAGTAGACGTAGGGAACCTTGAGGATGGGGGTATGTAAGGCTGTGATGCAGCTAGGACCCACTACCTACCTATGTGTGGTGACTATCTCTTGGAGGCTAACCACCTTACTCAAAAAGGGATGTTCATGAAGGTTTTGTATGGAAGGTAACACCGCTATGGTGTACCCTAGCACCATCAAGCCCTTGAGTGAGATGTTGGATATTTATGATCATGTTCATTGTTCTGAGATCAGGCATAGAGATGTTAATCATGCATTTTATCTATGACCGAGCATTAGACATGCTCACATGTGGCCTTTTGAGTTATTCATTCCAGTTATGTGAATGGTTATTATGTGCAATCATGGAGTAAATTGTGTTACCTTGTCACTATGTTATGGGACATAGTCATTGGAAAGATTTTTATATGCCTAGCAGGTGTAAACAATTGACTTATATATGTTGCTCTTATTTCATGAAAGTTAACTTGGTTGTAGAATGTGAATTTTGAAGCTAGTTATATGCGATAAATTGTATAAAGATGATGGATTGGTAAAAGAAATTGATTGCAATGGCATGTTTCTTTTTATATTTGGTAGATGAGTATGGTAATTGTTGCTTACTTATTTTAATGCTTTAATTTGGTGTAATGAAAGGAAGGAAACTCTTGTTTCTCCGTTATGAATATTGATAGTTCCTAGAATGTTATAAGAAATGTATGGATTTAGATGTAACTTACCAATGTATAATGGCATTCGTAGAGGATTTAGCAATAATGTTTCATTTTTTTTTTGTGAAAAGATTTAGATGTGCAATTTGATATTTGTTAAATGAGTTTCAGGGCTAATGTGTGTTGCATGCTTTCCATCTAGCCTTACGACTTCCAGGAGTAAGTCAAAACCTAGGGGGGGAGAATGTAGTACCCCTGCCCTAATCAGGTTCTAATCTCGGTTTGACCTTGGTTAGTTTACCATGTTATAATGTTATAGTCAGATGATATGATTATTGTGTGTACCTATTAATGCGGTTTTTGCATCAAATCTTATGTAAGTTTATTTGTTCTCTTGATTTGTGTTATTAATCTCGAGCTAACACTTCCATTATATATACATACATATATATATATACATATACATATACATATATATATATACATATATATACATACATATATGTATGTATATATATATATATATATATATGTATATATATATATATATGTATATGTATATGTATATATATATGTATATATATATGCATGTATGACTCTTGGTTGCAGAAGATTGCAAGTACAGTACCGCATAGGTACGAGGTTCGTCTCCACCTAGATTCGCAGGTTTGAGTGCCCCTCATTGACCCTTAGAAATTGGATTAGGTGGTCGTAAGATCCTCGTTTGACCCTAGTCGTGCTCAAGTGAGTGTCGTCAGTCGTCTGTCAGTATCCCCTTTGGTTGGGTATGCAAGTCGTCTGTTTGTTTGACTATCTTGGGTTGTGTGTTTTGTGTGTGGTTAAACTGAGTATTTAATCCTTAGTATTTAATTTGATTTAATGTGTGATTATGCATTAGCATTTTAGGGACTAAATTAAATAGGTTCCCTTTTTATGCGATTAATCATTAATTAGAATTGCTCAATTCAAGTTGGTAGCAAGTTCGATTAAATGGTTAATTTTAATGATAAATTTATTCAGTTTATGCTTTTGGAAAGGAAAGATAAATTTATTTGAAATATAAATAATTTTACCTCTTTGGCATTTTGGAATAGAAAGGTTAATTTCAATTATTTGAGAAAATCAATTTTTATTAGAAAAGCAAGTTTAATATATATATTTGATATAGTTTGAAAGAATGATTTTTTATTTATATTTAAAAGAGTATTTTAAATCCAAAAATGAGATTTTGGTCAAACTTTTCCCATTTAACCTAGGTTTTGGAAAAATATTGGGGGAATTATTTTGGAGAGTATTTTTTAAAAAGATTTTTGGGAATAAAAATTTGGGGATTTTGGAGGAGAAGAAATTTCTTGAGCCTGCAGGTTGGGCTCTTCATTAAATCTTTTACAGGATTGCTATATGAGGTAAGATTATGGTTTATATCTTTGATTTCTTTGTTTATCAGAGTTTGTTTGTTTTTTGGAAGAAATCTAGTTGTGTTGTTGAAAAATCTCATTTATTTGGGGAAAATGAAAGGTTGTAGTTTAATTTCTGAATTTAAATCCTCCTTGCTCCCTTTTCAAATCTCCAGATTGAATTTTGGTTGTTCTCATTAGACTTTGTTAAATCCCCATTAAATGTTCTCAGATTAAGTTTCATATTGGAATTAGTTTGGAATTTGGCAGATGGGTTGAATAAATCTGTGAGGAATGATTATTTATGCCCAAATATGGGTTTCTGGTTGAGAAAATTTGCCTATTCTGGGAGGTTATTCAACAAATTTTATCATTTTAAAACCATGGGGTTGCTGGAAAAATGTTTTAAGTCTCAGCCTGAGACTGTTTTAAAAAAAAATGGGGGTTTGTTTATTTTTAAGAAGCTATTTAAAAAATAAAAAAATTAAATTTAATTAAATTTAACTGGTTAGGCATTTTGGGCATGGGGAGCTTTCGCTCTACCCACTGCCCCATGGATACCCACGGCCTGTGGCTCTACGTTGTGGAGACCACAGACTGTGGATTCCACATGTTGTGGCTCCACCTTGTGGAGGCCACAGTTGTGGTTCCACAATGTGGAGACCACAACACAGCCCACGGTGACCACGACTGTGGGGCCACCATGGTGGTTGTTAAAACAAAACAAAAATTATTAAATTTAAATTTTGTTTTTTAAATGTTTTATTATTAATAATTTTTAATTAATATATTTTATTAATTATATATTAATTATTAATTATTAATTAATATATATTAATTACAGTAATTTATAAATTAATATATATTATTAATTATATATATTAATTGCTAATTTAATTAGTTTATATTTTTAAATATATATTAATTACTGTTCAAGTTATTAATTTATTAATTAAGGTATATATATAGAGATATATATACTAATCGATATCTTTAGTTGGTATATCGTTTTAATATATGCTCGAGAACTTTATTTCATTAGGAAATGATTATCTAAGTTTAAGTTTTCTTAAAATGTATATTTATGTTTTCTAGAAAGGATATCTTGGCTTCGAACCAACAATAAGTTTGGTAAACTGTGTCAAGATAGAATGAAAATGATGTTTTAGTTTGAAAATGAATATCATATTTTTATGTGATTAATGAATAATTGGTTTTATATCATTGGGTGTTCTGTGTATATTATATTGGTCAGGTCTCTAATTAGAGTACTGTCAGTCGGTGCACCTTGTATGAAGTCTTGTTTGACCAAGTGGGTATCCCTACCATATTGAACTATGTTTACTTGACCTTTTGTATTCCTTGGTTTAGGAGTTCATTTGAGTATAGTCTAGTGTCATTTGGGAAAGTGGCTTTCGATTGGGGGCCACACCCAAAGTGGTTGTTGGGTAACCCATCGAAAGTGTGTCTAAATAAGTGATAACCCAATAGCATATTAGATAGTTTAGTTATTCAAAACCCTAAGTAAGATAACTATGCCTCACGCATGGGATGAGGGCTAGTGCAGACTCGACATGTAGTGAGAAGGCCTGAAATGGAAAATCAACAACCTAGTCTTCACAAAAGGATGTGTGGGTCCACATGAGGCTTGGATGGGTCGGAGGTTCAAAATAGGTTGCCAGGGTAACCTAGTGGATGGGACCGAAACCTACGAAGACCTGTCATGGTAACCATACCAGGTTATGTGATGACACTTGTCCCTTATGTTCACTAGTGTGTTGTTGTGTTGTCTTTGATAGGAGCATTGTTGTGGAGTCATCATGTTGTTTATGCCCTTGTGAGAACTTGATATTCATGTTAGACCATGGGTTGCTTATGATGGGTTGCAAAGACTTAGTTTCGCGGATGCTCCAGTTGATCTTTGTATTTGCTTCTTATTATGTTCAGTTGGATCATTTTCCTTTTCAGGGATCATTCTTGTATTTATTTGACCGATGTGGTCGTATGTATTATTGGATTATGTACGCCTTGATGGAAGGATGCAAATGACGTGAACCTTATGTATTCTTCACCCTATTATTTAATCAGAGGGGTCTTGCAGTTGAGAGGACCCAGAGATGTAGCCCACTAGGGGTGAACTCCGATATCATTTCGGTGTTATGTGGTGTTTATGTTCTTATGTTTCCTCTTTATTTTAGCATGTATGGATGACATTATGTTAGAATGTATAATATGGATTAGATGAAGTTAATCTTAAATGCATGTATGTAGTCATCTTATTAATTGTAGTAAATTGGATCACGAAAGAATGTAGATTTGAATCATGGAATGTATTCAGTTCTTGATAATGCATTTAAAGTATGCTTGGAAAGTATTCGTTAGTTTATAATGAAATTAAAGTATGTAATGAAATTAGATGCATGACTTATGTTTTAGTGAAATTTTGAACATAATGTATGGTTAAATTTTATTGGATGAACTTAATCATGTTATCTCTACTTTTAACCTCAATGGATGAACCTTATCATGTTATCTATAATGTTAATTTATCGGAAGAAATTATCCTTTGTTTAAGTATTATCTTGTCATTAAGTTATTCAGCTTAATTGGATTAATTAGCACGAGTCAAGTTAAGTGTCGAATTAAGTAATCACGTTGGGAAACTCTTTAGGTGTTATTTGAGTCTTCCGCTATGTTATCTGAACTTATGATATCTCATTGTATCATTATGTTGTGTTTAAATTTAAAAAAAAATATTTGCACTCTATTCTTGTGTTTTAGCTTAATCCCTTCGGGGTTTCCTGGCAGTGTGTGTGTGTGTGTGTGTGTGTGTGTGTGTGGCTCGGTGATGCAGGAATTGCAAGTAGAAGGTACTGACTCCACCTGGCTCCACAGGTCTGAGCATACCTAATTAACCAGATGGAAGTGGAGGAAATAGTCTTAAGGCCCTAAATATCAGCCCCAGCCTTGATCGATAGTGAGCATTGTCAGTCTCTTGTCAACCTTTCCAATTTTGGTATGAAAGTCAAGTCTTTATTTTGTTAAGATGAGTTTGTGTGTTATGCGTTTTATGACTTTATTAAATTTCTTCTAGTGTTATTTTATGTGAAATTAATTATCAATACCTTATGGTAATTAATAATTAACTTGTATTGTCATGTATAAAATAAATTAAGGATAAATTAATATGGGCACCTTATATGTTAAAATAAATAAATCAATCCTACTAGGTTGATTAATTAAATTAATTGTTTTGTATATATCATATAGTGGATTTAATATTGTGTCTTGTTTATTTGTAAAAAGTTATTTTAACTTTTAAAAAATTAAAAATCTAGATGGCTTGTTTGTGAGTGAGGAAATTAAAAATACGAGTGTTATTAAATTGGAGGAAAGAAATTCAATTTTAATTTTTAGGAAAATGTTTTTGCCCTAAAACGATATTTAGGTAAAAATCCTTTATATCGGGGAATTTTTCCAGAATATGGAGTTCTTGCATTTTGGAAAATTTCCTCTCTGTTGTGGATTGGGGGTTTTTTCTTGGAGGTGTTGATGAGATTTTGAAGGGATTTATTTTGGTGAAAAGCTTTGGAAGGATTGGTGTGGATTGTTGTGTGTGCATCCATTAGATTCATCTTCAATTTTTCTTTAGGAAAGCATATAAGGTTGGGATTAAAACCTCTGTTTATTAAGTTTCAGTGTTGTTAAACAAATCTATGTGTTGTTGGGAAAGAAATATTTGTGCTTATTTTTGTCTACTTCTTCTGAGAAAGAAATATTTGTAATTGAATCTATTTTGGTTTAAGTTCATCCTTTGTGTTTTCTTATAATGAATCTGGAGTTTTTGTGATTTAAATGCATTCTTGTATTCATAAATTTTATGGAAGAATTCCTACAACTTTTATTAATTTCAAATTGGGGAGTATTGCAAAATTTTATAAAAAAATAAATGTGTTTATGGCTTTGTGTTTCCGAGGGGGTTGTGGGTTCAACCCCAACCATGAGCCCCACAACAGTGGATGCCACTATCATGGGAGCCCCACAACAATGGGCCCCACAGTTGTGGGAGCCACTGTTGTGGCAACCCATAGTCGTGGGTAAAGCCCACGTTTGTGGGATTGACCACAACCACCACTCCCCACTCCCCCCCCTTATGCACACCATTGTATAATTTGTGCATTCTATTTTTTTCTTAATGCACAGCCAATTTCGATTTGGTTGTGTGTGTGTGTGTGTGTGTGTGTGTGTGTGTGTGTGTGTGTACATATATGTATATATGTATGTATATATTTATATACATACATATTTATTTATATACATACATATATATGTATATACATATATATTTATATACATATACATATATATACCTATATATGTGATGGGGTTTGCCTAGCTTGCTCACACTTCACCTAGTTGGTGTTGCTCAATTCCACCAACCTCTCCAGGTATAGCTTTGCTCCAAGGACTCCAAGTCATTTTCAATCTCTTCTAGGGATTTTTCTTTTCAAATCTCAAGGTGTTTGCAACAAGTGTTTAACTAGGAACCCAACCATTACCAAGTGACTTCCATATGCTCAATTGTGCTATCTTGACAACAACTTGTCAAATTTACCCCCATACTATTGTGAGTCATTGCAGAGGTATGGAGGTAGCAATTAAAATGGAATGAATTCCATTTGGGTCCATTTGTGGTTTGCATTCATTATCTTTCCTACCGATTTCACCATTTTGCCTGGAAATAGGGCTACAAGGAATGAGCCCCTATTAGGCCTCCAAAATTCGGTTTTCAAGGGTTTTGAGGAAAACGGTCCAAAAGACCTTGAAAAGAGTTTTATTTTTATTCAAGCATTCACCTATCCCCAAGATATTTTGGTGGTTTCGGTTTCCCAACTTGCCGTATAATGCCCTAACCCAAAAATGAGGGTTTGCAAGGGTTTCTAGGCCTCTTAACCTGCGGTGACTGTTCAAATTTGAGGAATGGGTATCTAAAGGTCTTGTTAAGGCTTCTCCTTGGAGTGGAAACTCTTTATGGACCTTTTTAAACTCTCCAAATGATTAGGCTAAGGTTTTGTGTCCACCTCTGCACTATGCTCTCAAATTTCACCATGTCTTCTCTAGTCGGGTTGCTCTTGGACTCGTCTAGAACAAGGTGGTAACCATGTCAACCTTCACTTATAGAACTCCTCCTCTCTATATATACACTTTAAAAGGGGTTTCCTTCCATTTCCTAACAGGTCATGATGGTAGCATGGAGGGATTTTATGGGGCAACCATTTTACATGAAATTGCTATTTACAAGCCAAAATTGGCTGATTGGAAACAAAACAATGAAAACACTAACACACCCTATCTACAAAGCCTGAAATGAAACAAAAGACACTGGAACACAACAAATAACTTCAATCCATAACTATATCAATGGATTCAATCCATTATCATTCATATTTTATGCAAAATAAGACCAAAATTGTGATAACAGTCCGAAAATGAGTAGTTTCAGATTGTTAATCTTACAAAATCAAACTTCCAACCTTGTTAACCATGCAATAAGAGGTTTAAATAGTCTTCCCCATGTGTGGAGGAATTATAGGGCATTGTGCTATCCCTAACTCCACCGCTAAGCACTTTTTAGGACAAAAGTTGTCATGACAACTTTTACAACTTTCCACTTTTTGCTTTGCCAACCTATGCAACCTATTTCAAATCATTACTCATGAATTTTTAAGCATTCCTAAGACCATTATATACCTCTCTAATTCTCATACTAAGTTATGCCACTTTTTACCATCAAGAAGGCCAATCTCAACTACTCAAACTACTAACTATTCACAAAGTGCAAACCTAGGAAGAAAACCAACTCAACTAGGCCTACACTTGACTCAAATCAAACATCACACACACTCCTTGGACCCTCCTGGAGTCCTTATTAGGAATATAACTTGGCTAAGGTCAGTACAAGCCAAAATTATGAAAGGACTATGAGCCTAAGTCCTAGGTGCTCGTGCACCATTCTCCCAAATAAAAGAAAACTAAGTCACCTCCTTGGGGATTGGATTCTGATCAATGCCTAACTTCTTAAACTTTGTCTCAAGCACCCATGCAGCTTCAGCATCATCCATACCCTGCCGCTTGATTAGGTTCTCCCAATAGATTTGGTGTCTTGTCTTCTTAGCAATCCTTGAACTCAATACCATTTCAGCTTTTGGATTTGGTCTTGCTGGTATTTGAAGGTTATTTACATCATCTGATACCTCTAAGTGACTACAATTTGAACCTTGAATTGGTCCTTTGTAAGCAACTAAGTTTGCTATGTTGAAAACCGGTGACAATCCTATGTCACTAGGTAGGTCCACCTTGTATGTATTTTCTCCATACTTGGCTAGAATGGCACATGGACCTAACCTTCTCATTTGCAACTTGTTAGGTACTCCTTACTGTAGCCTTTCTTTATTTAGATGGACCATGACAAGATCTCCTACTTGGAATTGTAGGTTCTTCCTTCTCTCATCAACTTTTTGCTTGATCTTATTTATATTCTCCATCAATGCTTGCTTGACTGATTCATGTATCTCCTTCATTGACTGAGCAAAGTCTTCTGCATATCCACTTCTTGTAGCTGCATTTCCTAAATCCCTTCTTCAATATACCCCTTGGGTGAAGACCATAGACCACCTCAAAAGGACTCTTGTCTATGGTTCTATTTATTGTGTGATTGTAAGCATATTCAGCTTGTGAAAGCACTTGATCCCATTTCTAACCATACTCCTTGGTAAGGCACCTCAATAAGTTTCCCAAGCTCCTATTTACCACTTCAGTCTGCCCATCTATTTGTGGATGGTAGGCTGATCCAAAAGATAGGTTGGTGCCAAGATTTAGCCAAAGTGTCTTCCAAAAATGACTCATGAACTTTGAGTCCCTATCTAAAACAATTCTCATGGGTAAACCATGTATCCTTATCACTTCCTTGAAGAACAAATGAGCTATTTGGAATGCATCATGAGTGGTCTTGCAAGGTACAAAGTGGGTCATCTTACTAAATCTGTCCACAATGACATAAATGTTGTCAAACCCTTGCTTTTTCCTTGGTAAACCTACTACAAAGTCCATACTAATGCACTCCCAAGGTCTATTTGGTATGGGAAGAGGTTGGTATAAAGTGGCATTTGAAGAAGTGCCCTTGGCCTTTTGATAAACAATACATGTCTCCACATACTTTTTCACATCTTGATTCATCCTAGGCCAATAGTAATACCTCTGAACCAACTCTTGAGTCTTGTTGATTCCAAAATGACTACTAAGGCTTCCATTATGCTTCTCTTGTATGAGATTTTCTCTCATTGACCCTCTAGGCACACAAAGTTGTCCACCTCTAAACAATAATCCATCTTGCACGGTAAAATCTGAATACTCACTATGAAAATGATTTTGGTATTCCTTGCACACCTTGTAGGCATTTGATAAGTCTTCATCATTTGGGTATAGATCTCTAAAACTATCAACACCTATGCTCCTTAACTGAATTTCTTGGACTGTCAAAAGTCTTTTGCTCAATGCATCAGCAACCCGGTTTAACTGACCTTTTTTGTGCTTGATTGTGAATGTGTAGGCTTGCATATACTCCACCCACTTCATGTGTTTGTCACTGAGATTGTCTTATGAGTTTAGAATGCTTAAAGATTGATTGTCTATATAAACTACTATAGATGGAGGAAATGGATTGAATACAAGATTCAATCTTCCAACATCCAACAATGAAGTATTTGCAAAACACACACATGCAAAGCCAAAATAAATAAAGAAACACACATGCATGTTACATAATCTACTCCATTGCACTCCTTAAACCAAGATCTTATGTAGATAATATTGCTCTTAGAAGCACACACAAGAAGCTATGGTTTTTTTTGGAGATTCAAGATGATTAATGCAAAGGAAGCTAAAGAAAATGAAATGCAAAGATGATGGAGAATACAAACTGACATAAGTTCGGCGCATAAAGATGAGATGCTCAAATAAGAGAGAGGGGCTTGTTTAAATAGATTTTCTTCGAGCGAGTTCATGTTGTGGGATGAATATGGGATAATGCAAGATGAGTGGGATAGGGAAAATGAGTGGTAAATGGGAAATGGTAAATGGTAAGTGGTAGGAGGGGATGTTTAAGCGTTTTATTAAATAAATAGAGAAATGTGTATAACGTGAATGCATGAAGGTGTATGCATGAATATGATATAATGTTTTATTTAATAAATTTAATGGATAAATGGTAAGATATTAATAACAATATAATAAAACATGGAAATTATAAATAATGAATTATTGAGAAATAATAGTGTAATAATGACTCACCTGATGTTCAGAGAAATTTGAAATTAAATGACAAATTAATGGAAATTTTTATGTGTCTACATTTTGCCCCTCTTTGAGACAATGCAGTGTGTCGCGTTGTTTCAAAGAAAATGATCAACTGATATATGCCCCAGAGGTGTCTTGGTAAGGTTGATGATTGATTGGTTATGCCCCCTCGAGAGATTGATCGAACAAAATGATGGGGATTGATCTCTCGATAGATCATGGGAGAGAAGATTAGATGATTGATATTGCGCAAGTGATTAGATTGAGATGTACATTTGATAGAAATGCATAGTTGATGAGGCGTAACTGAACAGTTGATGGAAATGAATAGTATAGTCGAATTGATAAGCTGATTAAGCTGATATGGATGGATGCTAGCGCAAGATAAGGTGATCCAATGATTGATTGATTGATCCAGGGCATTGGGATTGCAAGAAGAAAGATGGTTGATAAAGAGATTAAAGATTCAAAGACATGCGTCAATTGGATAAAGTGTTTAATTAATCTTGCTGCAATAAGAAGAATGAAGAAGATGATGAAAGAAATGATGAAAAAGATAGATGAAAAGGAGGATGAGAAGAGAAAAGTGATGAGAAAAAAAGAATGAGTGATGAGAAAGAGGATATGAAAGGTGATGAGAATTCTTGTGTTTTTTCAAGTGCTTGTATCATCATTGAGCTTATTATAGCAAAAGGAAAAAAAAAATCATCTGGATATGAATGAGGCCCAAATGAATCAGTCACTCCAATTGCGAGAAGGAAAACATATCAGACAATAAAGGAATGCCTTAGTGTGTATCAGACCAATATGTCCTCGATGATCTTAAGCGATCATGTCCTAAGACGTGTCATCATATTCCTAAGGAACATCCCATAAGCAGCAAACAAGTGAACATGCCCCATCCTCGCCTTGCTAGTCAATGACATCCTGGAGATAAAATCTCTAGTCAGAGACATCCTGGAAAAGCTAAAAGACATGTCACCAAAAAGGAAAATAAAAAACAATCAAGAGAAAATAAGCAAACAATATGTTTCATGTCGAATGATTTTTTTGTTCACAGTTGATGGGTTCAGGTGTCCGAAGTGTTTGTGTCATCGCAATGTTTATTGCATGTTTGTGTCATCGCAATGTTTATTGCATGTTTTTGGAGTTTTATGATTTTTTAGGGTTTTTTCAGGAGATTTTATGATTTTTGAGATTTTTTCAGGAGATTTTATATTTTTAAGATTTTTTTAGGACATTTTATGATTTTAAAGATTTTTTCAAGACATTTTATGATTTTTAAGATTTTTTCAGGATATTTTATGATTTTAAAGATTTTTTTCAGACATTTTATGATTTTTAAGATTTTTTTAGGACATTTTATGATTTTTACAATTTTTTCAGGACATTTTAGAAGATAGTTCCTCCAACCATGAGACGCCGACTATCCCAACCCATTCCTAAGGTTAAGAAGATGCCCCAATGAGGGATAATACTAGTGTAGTATGCGCGAGAAGCATTGCGTGCGGGGTATGCAAACAATCCACAAGCTATGGTGGGGGGAGGCTATTATGGAATGGGAGAGTAGATATGGATAAGGCATGATCAAGTAGAGTACTGAAGGAAAGAGGAGCCAAATCTTTACACATGGCGCCGGTTGTCCGGTTTTCACCATGGTACTTGCCCAAGGCGCCTGTTTGCCAAGTTTTCACCAATGGACAAACTTATTTTTCTTCTTTTTTTTTTTTGTATTTTTTTTCAGCATCTTTTTCTCACTTTTTTGTATTTTTTCAGGATCTTTTAAAGATTTTTTTTTTTTCTAGGATCTTTTTATCATTATTTTGTATTTTTTCAAGATCTTTTTCTCTTTTTTTTTTGTATTTTTTCAGGATCTTTTAAAGAAAATTTTCTGAAATACTCAAGCATAGAATCTATGAAGGTGAATGCTATTGATTAGATCTTCAAGTGGTTCACACTCAAGAGTTTCTAGTTGATATGCTCCTGATCCATACATGGTAGTGATAATATATGGACCAAGCCAATTAGGTTCAAACTTGCCTCTTTTCTCTTTGTCTTATTGGTTCTTTGGATTTTCTTTAAGGACAAGATCACCAACCTCAAATGTGCGAGATCTGACTCTAGGGTTGTAACTTCTACACATGTGTTGTTGATATGCTCTGAGGTGATCAAAAGCATTTTGTCTTCTTTCATCCAACAATTCCAAGTCATAGTGGGAGACTCTGTAGTCTTTATCACTAATCAGGTTACGCAAAGAGACCCATAGGGAAGGTATCTCGACCTCAATGGGCAATATAGCTTTAGAACCATAAACAAGGGAGTATGGAGTGGCACCTATGGGAGTGCGGACACTCGTGCAGTAATCCCACAAGGCAGGGTTTGATTGGATATGCCAATCACGACCAGCTTCATTGACCATCTTTTTGAGGATTCTAAGGATGTTTTTGTTAGAGGCCTCAGCCTGGCCATTACCTTGAGGATAGTACGGTGTGGAGAAACGGTGCTGGATATGAAATTTCTCACAAAGCTCACGAACATCTTGGTTCTTGAAGGGATGACCGTTATCAGTAATGATGGAAAGGGGGACACCATACCGACATATGATGTAATTCAAAATAAATGTGGCAATTTGTTTTCCAGTGATATGGGTAAGAGGAATGAATTCGATCCATTTTGTGAAATATTCAGTAGCAGTGATGATGAATTTGTGCCCATTGGATGAGGGTGGATGGATTTTGCCCACGAGGTCGAGTCCCCACTGACAAAAGGGCCAAGATGTAATAAGCGGTTGTAATTCCTATGTTGGTGCATGTATCAAGTCTCCATGTATTTGGCATTGCTTGCATTTCTTAACAAACTGATAAGCATCCTTCTCCATAGTAGGCCAGTAATAACCAGTACATAAGAGTTTCTTAGCCAGGGTAGGACCGCTCGAATGCGCCCCACATATACCTTCGTGCACCTCTCGGAAGGCAGTGTTGGCTTCGTCACGCTCAAGACATCTAAGTAAGGTACCATCAAGACCCCGACGATATAAGGTTCAGCTAAAATGGCATAACGGGCGGCTCGATGAATAAAAGGTTTTCAAGCTTTGTTGGATAGATCAGGAGGTAAGGTATTATCATGTAAGTAGGTATAATATCTCCATACCACTGGGAATTAGGACCAGCAATGAGACATATCATTTCAGATTATGGTACATTGTAGGTCGGCTCCAAGAGCAGTTCAACCAAGAACTCACAAAATTCGGCATTACTTGGCATTATTACAAGGGAGGCGATTGTAGCCATTGCATCAATTGCTCTATTGTTGTCCCGGGGAATTTTCTCAAATGTGATTGTGGTAAAGTAAGCCTTGAAATTATCCACCATTCTCTTGTATGGCATAAGATTTTCATCCTTTGTCTTATAATCATCATTAACCTATCTAATCACTAACTGGGAATCACCAAGAACACGCAAATCTAAGATATTCCACTGTACAGCCATACGGAGCCCAGAAAGTAATGCTTCATATTCTACAATATTGTTGGTACAAGGAAATTGTATTTTATAAGCCTTTGGTATGCAATCCTCTTGCGGTGTGACGAAGAGAATTCCAGCACCAGAGCCACCATGTGTGAAGGAACCATCAAAATATAAAGTCCAAAGGTTTGAAGATTCCATGTTAAAGATTGACTCATAAGGTAACTTTGTAACAAGTGGATGATCATCGGTGACAGGGGCATCAGCGAGTTGATCGGCTATAGCTTGTCCTTTGATTGAATTTATTTCTACATACTCAATGTCAAACTCGCTAAGAATCATGACCCATTTAGCCAGTCGTCATGTAAGAGCTGCTTTACTCAGAAGATATTTAAGGGGATCAATTTTTGCAATGAGCTTTGTTTGGTGTGTAAGCATGTAATGTCGCAATTTCTGTGAGGCAAAATCTACAGCAAGACACGCTCTCTCAATAGTACTATACTTAGGCTCATATCCCACTAGGGTATGACTAATGTAATATATTGCACGTTCTTTTCCTTCAGAGTCATGTTGAGCCAAAAGTGCCCCCAGTGTTGTAGTAGTTGTAGATATATACAGTAGTGGAGGCTTGTCATTTGTAGGAGGTATTAACACTGGGGGTGACATTAGGTATTCTTTGATTTGTTGAAAAGCTTGTTCACATTTGTCATCCCAGTTGAATGAAACATTTTTATGTAGCAGGTGCTGAAATGGTTGACACTTATCTGCTAGTTGTGCTATAAAGCGACAGATAGATTGGAGTTTCCCTTGTAAAGATCTCAACTGATGGATATTCATCGGTGGTGGCATCTCAAGTATGGCTTTTACTTTTTTAGGATCAGCTTCAATTCCCTTAGATGATACAATGTATCCAAGCAGTTTCCTAGAGGTTACCACAAAGACACATTTCTTTGGATTCAATCGGACTTTATATTTTTCCAACCTTGTAAAGATTTTATTCATGATTTCTAAATGTCTTGCCCTAGTGTAAGATTTTCCAAGTAAGTCATCTACATAATCTTCCAAGTAAATATGTATCATGTCATGAAAGATAGTAGTCATTGCACGTTGATAAGTAGCTCTAGCATTCTTCAACTCGAAGGGCATGACATTCCAACAAAAAGTTCCCCATGGACAAGTGAATGTTGTTTTGATCTGGTCTTCAGGAGCAACTTGGATCTGATTGTAGCCCGAGAACCCATCCATGAGGGATAAAATCTCATGTCTTGTTGTGGAATCCACTATCATGTCAATATTTGGAAGTGGGAAGTTATCTTTAGGACAAGCTTTATATAAATCCCTGAAATCTGTGCAAACACAAACACTCCCATCAAGTTTTGAAACTGGTACCAAGTTTGAAATCCATTCAACATAGTCAACAGGTCTTATAAATCCAGCATCTAGCAACTTTTGTAATTCGACCTTTACCAATAGTGCCACATGAGGATGCATTTTTCTCAATTTTTGTTTGATGGATTTTGCCCCCTGTGGTAAAGACAAGTGATGCATAACTAAATTAGGGTCAAGTTCAGGCATGTCTACATAGGACCATGCAAAATTAACCTATCTTTCCTTGTAAAACTGGATATGCTCTACTCTCTCTTCAGGGGTCAATGATTTTGCTAGATGTATAATCTTTGGTTGCTCTTTTGTGCCCAAGTTTGTCGGTATTGTCTTTTCCACTAACATAGATGACTTTTCATGGTATAATGCTAGGGGAAGCGTGTCAAGCCTTCCATCCTCAGGCGCCTCAAAGAGGTTTTCACCTTTTGATACGTCCTTTATTTTTACTTTTTTGGGGTCTAATAGTGCCGCAAAGCGGTTTTCACTAGAAGACCTATTGATATTTTCCATAATTTTGTGACTGAAAGGCTTGACACCTTCCCCAAAGTAAGTCGCATTATTGAGCTCTATGGTGAATCCAGCCCTATGATCTTCAAGGGGTAAATCACTTCGTGCTCCAAGAAAGTTTATGATTGCCTCATCATTTTGAAAAACATCTAACTGGGGGTCTCCCTCGTGGCCCCAATCAATAAGTTGTGAGTGAACAAGAGGTAAAGGATCATGATTAGGTTCAAGGTTATGAATAGGCTCAAGGGTACAAATAGAATCATATTCATATATATCAATGAAAGCATTAGAGTCATTGATGGTACCTTCCTCATTAGTCTGTGTTGCATTAGAAGACTCCCCTACCTCACTCGAGTTACCCTTAGTACTCAAGGTCTTATCGTTCTGTGTATCATACCCTAGACTAGGAACCTTACGCCCACCATCAGGTTTGATTTGTTCAAGTATACCTTGTTTGTGCAAACCAAGAGGACTGTGACCATCATAGCCATATCTTTTCATTATTTTCAATCCCTTTCCATATTGCTCAGATGGTATTTTGACTTCATGTTGTGCAATTTGTGCTTTCTCTGTATCTTCATCTTTGTATAGCCATCTCAAGAGGTCCTCTTCTTCCATTTCATCATACAAAGCTCCCCATTTTCTAAAAATAGTAGGTTTACAAACTATAGTAGTGGTGTCCAATGTGGTCTCAGTCATTTGTGGTTTTCCATAAGTGCGAGGGGACAAAGGTAGCTTTCCAATGCAGAGAGCACCACTCATAGAATACTCCCCTATTCCATGGTCTTTTACTTTTATTCTAATCTTAGTTTCATTGGATTTGGAAGTGGATGCTTTTAAGGATTCAGGATCAATGTATGCTTGAGAAGGAGGTGCTTCACGGTTACTGGGAATGATGGATTCAGTCTTCAAACTCAAATTGTTGCAATACATAAAAGGGTTTGGATCTCCTGGTATAGTTACTTCAACACCATTGTGTGGAAATTTGATACATTGATGGTAGGTAGAAGGTACAGCTTGCATTGCATGGATCCAAGGCCTTCCAAGGAGAATGTTATAGGTCAATGGGAGATCAAGGACTTGAAAAACCACATCCTTCACCATTGGTCCCACTTTGATAAGCAATGTAACTGATCCCTTAGATGAGCGTTACTCTTCATCATATGCCTTTATTGTAATCTTTTTCTTTGGATCAACTGAATTTTCATCAGATCAAAGCTCTCTAATCAATTTCAGAGTACAAATATCTAGACGTGCTCCTCCGTCTATCAGAACTGACTTGATCTTAACTCTATGGACAAGGACTTCAATATGTAAAGGTGCATTATGGGGTTGTTGCATGGACAAGTCATCATTCTCGGTAAAAGTGAGGGTATGAGGGGAGGCAATATGTCCCACCATAGCTTGAAATTGATCTAAATGTAGGTTTGTAGGCACAGTAGTGGTAGCGAGTGCTTTATCAAGGATGGATTTATGCTCAGAGGATAAGCGTAGCAACTCAAGTATAGAAATATGTGCAGGTGTCTTCCCTAAATGCTCTATAAGGTTGTATTGTGAAGATGGTGTAGTAGGTTTAGAATTAGATCCCTTAAGAATAAATGTGCCTTTGCGGGTGGTAACATTGCAATCAGTTTCTTTCTCCTTTATGATAAAAGTGTTCACATGATTATCAACCTCGCTGATGTTGTTTATGGTATAGTCATATTTAGCATTGGTATAATTCACACCATCACCAGATTTTGGGGCCTTCCCTCTAACTTGGTCATGCTTAGGGAAAGGATTTTTGAATATCTCACGATCAGAGTTACTGGAAGGAGTATGTCCATCAACTGAAATTTTTCCCTCATCAAGAAGGTCTTGTATGACATGTCAGAGTTTATTACAACTGTTAGTCTTATGAACCTTGTGTCTATGGTAGTTGCAAAAGTGATCATCATTCCACCATGGGGGTTTAACTTGAGGATTATATTCTCGTATCTCTGGCAATGTTATAAGATTATTGTCGAGTTCTTTCAATGCTGATTCAAGCAGTTGTCCCAATGGTGTAAAATTTCATTTAGGGAAGCTTCTTTGTTTTTATTTTCCTTTGTCTGAGGATGAACCCTTAAGGTTGTAAACAGGTGATGATGTTTTAGTATTCTTCGCATCAACAACTTTGTCATTAACGATATCCGTGTTCTTGGCCCAAAAGGGTGTTTTATGATTTGAACTTGATCCTTTGTAATCTTTATCATCGTTTATCTATATAGTAGCATCGTCAATAAGTGTTTGTTCAATATGGAATCCCATGTCTATGACCTCATCAAAGGTGTCCAAACACTTGAGGCGAAGTTCTCTTCCAATTTCCTTGTTTAAATTGTGACAAAAGAGGTCAACGAGTTGCTTATCGGGAATGTCATAAGGTGCTCTTTTGGTCAAATGTCTCCATATTTGTAAAAATGATATGAAGGATTCTCCTTGCCTTTGTTTTGTGTTGAAGAGGTCCATCATGGTCACCTCATGTTCGCAGTTGTAAGCATAGTGTGAGACAAACTTATCAGCCAATTCTTGAAAAGATTTGATAGTCGGAGGTAATCAGGAGAACCATTCCATGGCACTTCCTCCAAGACTGTGAGAAAAGAGTCTCATGAGGTATGTTTCATCTACTGCAAATTCTAAGGTAGCGGCGCAAAATTCTCTCAAGTGATCTCTATGGTCTCCATTTCCTCTATACTTATCCAATTTTGGTATTTCCCAATGACTAGGAAAAGGTGGCATCGGAATACTCAGATCAAAAGGATAGGGACATATGTCCTCAATAGAAAATTTGTGTGACGATGCCTTCTTATTCTTGAGAGTGTCTATTTCTTGTCTCAATGCTCTCAATTCACTCGAAATGGGATCATTGGTAGGCATAGGTCTCGATGTTTTTGTAGATCTCTTATATCCTGGTTGCAAGTAGAAAGGTCTATGATCTTTTATCCTCTCCTCATTGTTTGTCCTTGTGGGTCTAGACTCACTAACTCTAGGTTTGTCCTTAATTGTGAGCAATGATATGTCAAAATTAGGTGGCAATTTAATTCCCTCGTCAGCAAGGGCTTTGAAGTATGCTTGTGGATCACGTTTAACCACCTCTTTATGGAGTTTAGTAAATCTATGGTCGTGAAATGCTTCATCAATAGTGGATTGATTTATTTCTTCATCGCTTGTTTCACTGGTTGCAACACTAATGTGTTCTTCTTCATCAAAATTAATAAGGTCATCTCCATCTTGAAATAGATGATTTGAAACATTTTGATTCTTGAGTTAGGAGACATAAGCGATTGTTCTGATCTTTGACCTAAGAAAATGTATGAGACTCTAGATGGAATGAAAACCCTAAAATGCAAAGGGGGAACTATATGATATGAGTGAAATTGGGATGCAACTAAGGATCAATGTAAAAATGCAATCTATGTGATAGGAAAGTGATGTGTAGCTAAACCCTAAATAGGATATGAGAATGAATGATGTTTGATGCAAGGACTAAGGATACTCTAGGTCTGAAAATATTTCCAATGTGGGGTTTGACTTGTGCTATGATGGATAGACACAAGGATAAGTTATCAAAGAGAGGGCATTCTATGATAGGATATGATGAACTCCAAGCGGAATACCAACTCAAAGACACTGATAGATTCCCTAACTCAAGGAAAATGCACCTCAAGTGATAAAGGGGATTGATGATCAAAATTTGATGTCAGACCTAAGATAAGAAATCCTAAGTTCAAGCAATGTTTTTTGGGTTTTTTTTATTTTTTGATTTTTATTTTTGATTTTTTTTGGTATGCAAATAATAATGAAATGCAAGGACCAATGATGAAATGACCTAAGGCACTTATGAAAGGTCTAAGGTTATGTCCTAAGGAATGATGGAAGACTATGCAAAGATTATGGGTATGATCTAAGGGGATTATGCATGGGTTTAATCTAGGGGGGATATGCAAAGACTAGGTATGATTAAATAAGATATGCAAGGATGAAAGGTGCAACTAGGTGAAGACTATGCAAGGATCTAAAAGGGTATGGGAAACTAGAATGATGTGACTATGTGAGGACCTGAAAGATCAGAACTTCAAAAGCGATGTCTCAAGATATTTGAAATG
Organism: Cryptomeria japonica; assembly: GCF_030272615.1. NCBI lineage: Eukaryota > Viridiplantae > Streptophyta > Pinopsida > Cupressales > Cupressaceae > Cryptomeria > Cryptomeria japonica. The sequence continues at coordinate 391,234,501 of NC_081414.1, read as the reverse complement.
ATTGTTTTGAGAACACAAGTTCAACGTTTCAAGGACAATGTTGTTTTACAATGTGGATGGATACTTCAAAGCTTTGACCAAGGTTTTTGTAAAGTGTTTCAATTTCAAGTGTGGTGTTGATTGTGAAATGTTCTTGTTTGTTTGTGCACACACTCAGAAAACAAACACATTTAAGCACAATCATAAGGCTCGCCAGGACAATAGTTGTTGAATCTCACTTGGGGGGTTACCTCGAGCTACGCAATTCAGAGCGGATGCTTAGATGCTTGACCCCACTAGCTCCACCCTCGACACTCACTTCTTTGAGGAAGCCAAGCATCAGTCCCCACAAAAACTCCCTGTGGCAAACTTTGTATCTCTACTAAGAATCATAAGAATGTGAGCCGCTTCAGAGGTCTGACCTCCTACGTCAACAACTAGAAGGTTTTTGGCTTCTAACACAAAAGGTGTCTAATAAGGGCATATGTTCAAGTGGCCATACATGTGGTAGCGTACGCTCCATTAAGGAAGGCTCCCAGCCTATAGAGGTTGTGCTCTATAGGGTTTATGGGGAGACATGCCATCGGTATGAACTAATCAGCACTCGTTGCTTGCAACTTTGGTCACAAACACATTTATTTATAGTGGTTTGGAAGAGCTTGGCTTTAGCCCGTCACCACTTGGGTTGTTCCCTCTCATCAAGCCTTAAGGGCTTCTCTGGAGGTAGGCCCTCTAAAAGGTAAACACAAAAGAGCGTAATGCTCAATACACGAAAGACACTGGTTAATTTTAAAGAACCAATTCAAAATGTGATCTAAGCTAAAAAATCAAACAATCTATTTCAAATCACCATTTCTTCGACATGCGTCTTGCATCAAAATGACTTTAGTAGTTTTAGGAGTTTATCTTTGACACACAAGATTGGATGCCATAAGAGGGAACCTGCACAAGCACACAAAGCAACAAAGATTAGTTCATAAAAAGAAATCAAAACACATTGACACAAAACTAAACATTAATCTAATTAAAATAAATAAAAAATTAAAATTTTAATCTACTTAACAAAAAATAAAAATCTAAACTAACTAACAAATTAAAAATCTAATTCTAATTAACAAATTAAAAATCTAATTTTTATCTAAAATTAAAATCTAATCTAAATTAAAATTAAAAATCATAGAAACAAGGCAATGATGACAGAATATGCTCAAAATAGATGTGCTAAAATAGTTCTCTCAATAGACAAAAGTTTCAAAAACCTTCAAACAAATACAATCGGTATTAAGTGAGGCCAAATTCCAAAACATTTGCTAGTAGATTTCACACCTTTGTTAAAGATAAAAGCTTTGGAATAGTGAATATAAAGCATAAGGATAAATGCGATCCACTTTGGAACAGTGAATAGACATGCATCGAAACATAATGTAATCTTTGTCCAAAGTTACAATTAGAAACGAGCAGAAGCAACGCAAATGCATATCAAAGCATATCAAAGCTCTTCAAGGTGAACATATAGATAAAGCACACGAATCAGTTTGTTTTTTTAGATGCCTACAGCAAAACAAATCTCATAAACCATTCTATAAAATGTAATACAAATGTAAAGCATGCAAGACCTGAAAACAAAAAACAAGATTCATAAAAGGACAAGGGCTGTCCCACCGAGCGTGCCAATTGTAGATGGAGGAAATGGATTGAATACAAGATTCAATCTTCCAACATCCAACAATGAAGTACCTGCAAAACACACACATGCAAAGCCAAAATAAATAAAGAAACACACATGCAAAGCCAAAATAAATAAAGAAACACACATGCATGTTACATAGTCTACTCCATTGCACTCCTTAAACCAAGATCTTATGTAGATAATATTGCTCTCAGAAGCACACACAAGAAGCTATGGATTTTTTTGGAGATTCAAGATGATTAATGCAAAGGAAGCTAAAGAAAATGAAATGCAAAGGAAGCTAAAGAAAATGAAATGCAAAGATGATGGAGAATACAAACTGACATAAGTTCAGCGCATAAAGATGAGATGCTCAAATAAGAGAGAGGAGCTTGTTTAAATAGATTTTCTCTGGGCGAGTTCATGTTGTGGGATGAATATGGGATAATACAAGATGGGTGGTATAGGGAAAATGAGTGGTGAATGGGAAATGGTAAGTGGTAAATGGTAAGTGGTAGGAGGGGATGTTTAAGCGTTTTATTAAATAAATAGAGAAATGTGTATAACGTGAGGTGTATGCATGAATATGATATAATGTTTTATTTAATAAATTTAATGGATAAATGGTAAGATATTAATAACAATACAATAAAAGATGGAAATTATGAATAACGAATTATTGAGAAATAATAGTGTAATAATGACTCACCTAATGTTTAGAGAAATTTTAAATTAAATGAGGACAAATTAATGGAAATTTTTATGTGTCTACAACTATAAATTCCTTAGGAAGGAGATAGTGTCTCCACTTCCTTAAAGCATGCACTAAAGCATATAATTCCAAGTCATATGAGGATTATTTCCTCTTTGCATTAGTTAGCTTCTCACTATGGAAAGCTACTAATCTTTCTTCTTGGCTTAGGACAACACCTACTGCAACATTGCTTGCATCACATTCCACTGTGAAGAGTTTCTCAAAACTAGGCAACACTAACACCGGTTGAGTAGCTATCTTCTCCTTCAAGGTTTGAAAACCTCTATTTAATTGTTCATTCCATTGAAACTTTTCCTTCATTCCACCTCTAATAGTGTCCAACATTGGTGCACATATAGCACTGAATTGCCTAATGAACTTCCTGTAGTACTGAGCTAGTCCATGGAATCTTCTCACCTCTATTGCTGACTTAGGAGTAGGCCAATTTACTATGGCTTCAACCTTACTAGGATCCATCTTGAGGTTTCCTTGAGACAACATAAACCCAAGGTAAATCAACTCCTACTTAACATATTCACACTTGTCCAAATTCATGGTTAGCTTCTCTTCATACAATCTTTGTAGCACACTTTGCAAATGATTAATATGATCTGCCCTATCCTTACTGAAAATGAGAATATCATCTAATTATACCACCAAAAATTTACCTACGAAGTCCTTCATCACCTCATTCATGAGTCTCATGAAGGTGCTTGGAGCATTGGATAAGCCAAATGGCATTACAAGCCTTTCGTAATGACCCTCTGTTGTCTTGAATGCAATTTTCCATTCATCACCCTCCTTAATCCTAATTTGGTGGTATCCACTTTTAAGGTCAATCTTGGTAAAATATTTGGCTTCCCCTAAGCAATCCATTAGGTCTTCTATTCTACAAATTGGAAACCTATATCTAATAGTGATCCTATTTATAGCCCTTCAGTTAGTGCACAATCTCCAAGTACCACCTTTCTTTGGGGCTAAAATGGTAGGTACAACACAAGGGCTAATGCTTTTCCTAATTAGGCCGTGGTCTAAAAGCTCTTGGATTTGTTTGGCAATCTCAACATTTTGTTGGGGATTCATCTTGTAAGCTGCCTTGTTAGGTAAGGATGCTCCAAGAATAAAGTCTAGTTGATGGCTTATGGCTCTTTTAGGAGGTAAGGTGGTTGGTTGTCCATCACTCACTATTCCTTTGAACTTGTTCAATAGGTCTTGAACCTCTATTGGCAGATCTGGCTGCTCTTTCTTGTCTTCCTCTTTAGGCTTCATTACTAATGCAAACCCTATACCTTCACCTTCCTCAAGTATCTTCAAGAACTGTTTTTCACTCACTAAGAGAACATTAGGACCTGCTGCCCTTTTTTCACCTTCCTCAAGGATAGATTGGATCTTGAATGTGACTCCATCTTTCTTGAATGAGTATGCATTCTTGGCTCCATCATGAATATCTTGTCTATCAAATTTCCATGGTCTTCCTAATAGAAGATGGCATGCATCCATGGGTAGGACATCACATAACACTTTGTCCTTATACCTCCCAATGGTAAAATCCACCCATGCTTTCTCATTGACTAGGACATGTTGGCCTTTGTTCAACCAAGTGACTCTATATGGGTTGTTGTGAGTTATCCTTTGCAATTTAAGCTTACTCATTGCCTCTTCTAACACAATGTTGTCTGTTGACCCTGAATCAATGATCACTTTGCAAACTTTGTCTATTATCTTACATTTGATCGTAAATAATGACCTCCTTTGGCTAGGCTCTTCTCTGACAGGTTCTTTTATCAAAGTTCTTCTTATCATCAAGTTGTCACCTGCCTCTGATTCTAAGGCAACCTCTGAAGTCTTGCTGCTTGAAGTCTCTTCTTGAAGATAGTTCACTCTCCTTTCACTACTCTGTGATGATGATCCCTTCTCTGGACACCTATATGTTGGATGACCAAGTTGGTTGCAATGGTAACACTTCATTGTTGCAAAATATGAGGAACCTCTACCTTGTCCACTAGACCTTCCTCTAAAACCACTATTTGACCCCCTTCCTCTATTGAATCCTCCTTTACCAGTGCCACTTTCTTGTTGCTAAGTGAGTTTAGACTCGCCTTGTGTTCTTTGTTCTGAACTTCTTCCTCCAAAGCCCCCCCTATGGCCTCTATTTTCTTTTCCTCTACCCTTGCCCCTATTACTATTTGAATCATGTTTTCTTTTTAGTTTTTCTTCCACTGTAAGGGAAATTTGATAGCTTTGATGAACTGTCTTTGGGCTCATTAGACTAATTTCCTCTTGGATGTTCCACCGTAGTCCATTTAGGTACCTAGCAACTTTGAGACTTTCTTCTTCCACTGCATGGGACCTAAGGCTAAGTTTGTGAAACTCCTCCGTATAGCCACTTACATCAAGCTCTTTTTGTCTTAGGTTTTGTCTCTTCCTATGAATCTGCACTTCATAGTCATCAGGGAGATAGATTTCTTTTATTTTGACTAACATCCCTTTCCAAGAAGAGATGTGTGTTTTGCCCATTTTCTTTCTCTAATCTTGCACAAATTTCCACCATGTGAGAGAAGTTCCTCTCATCCTAGACTTGGCCACTTTAATTCTTTGGGATTCAGTTATGCCTTCACACTCAAAATGGTTCTCCATGCCCTCTATCCATTCTAGAACCACTTCTGCCTCCATCTTACCAATAAACAATGGAAATCCTTCTAGTGATTTACCACTTAAGGCTTTCAATGCCTTTAGGAAAGGTTCTTGTTCTAAGACAAGATCAAGTTTAGGTACTTTGTCTATCTCTAACACCTCTTTACCCTTCCCTTTTGCTCCTTCAACCTTTACCAACACTTCAACTGCCTTGGTTTCAATCTCACCAAGCTTACTTTCTAATTCAATCAACTTTTCTTTCAAGAGTCTATTCTCTTCCTCCTGATCATCCACTTTGTTTGCCAACTCTACATTGGTCACCATGGTGTTGCCTCCTACAGATTCCACTGAGGACATCTACTCTCCTAGCCCAAATCGTATAGGCTCTGATACCAATTTGATGGGGTTTGCCTAGCTTGCTCACACTTCACCTAGTTGGTGTTGCTCAATTCCACCAACCTCTCCAGGTCTAGCTTTAATCCAAGACCTCCAAGTCCTTTTCAATATCTTCTAGGGCTTGTTCTTTGCCAATATCAAGGTGTTTGCAACAAGTGTTTAACTAGGAACTCAACCATTACCAAGTGACTTCCATATGCTCAATTGTGTTATCTTGACAACAACTTGTCAAATTCACCCCCATACTATTGTGAGTCATTGCACAGGTTTGGAGGTAGCAATTAACATAGAATTAATTCCATTTGGTTCCATTTTTGGTTTGCATTCATTATCTTTCCTACCAATTTCACCATTTTGCCTAGAAATAGAGCTACAAGGAATCAGCCCCTATTAGGCCTCCAAAATCCGGTTTTCAAGGGTTTTGAGGAAAACGGTCCAAAAGACCTTGAAAAGAGTTTTATTTTCTTCAATCATTCACCTATCCCCAAGATATTTTAGTGGTTTTGGTTTCCCAACTTGTCGTACAATGCCCTAACCCAAAAAAGAGGGTTTCCAAGGGTTTCTAGGCCTCTTAACCGGCAGTGATTGTTCAAATTTGAGGAATGGGTATCTAAAGGTCTTGTTAAGGCTTCTCCTTGTATTGGAAACTATGTATGGACCTTTTGAAACTCTCCAAATAATTAGGCTAATGTTTTGTGTCCACCTCTGGACTATGCTCTCAAATTTCACCATGTCTTCTCTAGCCGGGTTGCTCCTCGACTCGCCTAGAACAAGGTGGTAACCATGTCAACCTTCACTTCCAGGAACTCCTCCCTACATATATACATTGTAAAAGGGGTTTCCTTCCATGTCCCAACAGGCCATGATGGTAACACGGAGGGATTTTATGGGGCAACCATTTTACATGAAATTGCTATTTACGAGCCAAAACTGGCTGATTGGAAACAAAACAATGAAAACACTAACACACCCTATCTACAAAGCCTAAAATGAAATAAAAGACACTGGAACACAACAAATAACTTCAATCCATAATTGGATCAATGGATTCAATCCATTATCATTCTCATTTTATGCAAAATAAGACCAAAACTGTGATAACAGTCCGAAAATGAGTAGTTTCAGATTGTTAATCTTACAAAATCAAACTTCCAACCTTGGTAACCATGAAAGAGGAGGTTTAAATAGTCTTCCCCACATGTGGAGGCATTCTAGGGCATTTTTCTATCCCTAACTCCACCACCAAGCACTTTTTAGGAAAAAAAGTTGTCATGACAACTTTCAAAAGTTGTCATGACAACTTTTACAACTTTCCACTTTTTGCTTTGCCAACCTATGCAACCTATTTCAAGTCATTACTCATGACTTTTTAAGCATTCCTAAGACCATTATATACCTCTCTAATTCTCATACCAAGTTATGCCACTTTTGACCATCAAGAAGGCCAATCTCAACTACTCAAACTACTACCTATTCACAAAGTGCAAACCTAGGAAGAAAACCAACTCAACTAAGCCTACACTTGACTCAAATCAAACATAACACACACTCCTTGTACCCTCTTGGAGTCCTTATTAGGAACTTGACTTGGCTAAGGTCAGTACAAGCCAAAATTATGAAAGGACTATGAGCCTAAGTCCTAGGTGCTCTTGCACCAATATGTATATACATATATGTATATATACATAAATATGTATATACATATGTGTACATATATGTATATATATATATGCATATATATGTATATACATATATATACATACATATATACATATCTATATATGTATATATATATATGTATATATACATATGTATACATATGTATACATATATACATATGTATACATATATATATATATATATATAGATACATATATATGTATATATATATATATACATATATATATATATATGTATACATATGTATATATATATGCATATATACACATATATGTATATATGTTATACATATATATGTATATATGCATATATATATACATATGCATATATATATACATATGTATACATATATATATACATATGTATACATATATATGTATACATACATATATATATATACATATGTATACATATATATGTATACATATGTATATATATATATATATGTGTGTGTGTGTGTATATATATATATATATATATATATATATGTATGTATGTATATTTTAAGTATACATATATGTATATATGTATGTATATATATGTATACATATACATACATATATATGTATGTATATGTATACATATATATGTATGTATGTATATATGTATACATGTATGTGTGTGTGTGTGTATATATGTGTGTGTGTGTGTGTGTATAGTTGTTCTAGAATTTATTAATTGATCTTAGTAAATATGGATTGGAGGTTATTATTGTTTTTGGGAAACTATTGTAAGAAATTGATTTTAATTGAAATTTACAAATTATAGGAAAAATTGGTCGTTATGAACTAGCTGGAAAAATAAAATCTATATTCGAATATAAATAATGGTTTTGTTTCTTATATGTTTGGCTTTACGCGATATTGATTAACTAGAAATTATATTGCAAATGAAACTTGTTTTTTTAGTCTTTGGGTTTGAGAACTTAATGGCTTAATCTTATTTAAAGGGAATTTTTCATGCGTATGTGGGTATGGCTTCTTAATAAGTCATCGTGCAAGTCAATTGGGTATATGTTGATTTTGACCTTTTTCATGCTTTTTCCCTTTGTGGTCTTGTCTTGTGAATTGACCAAATTGTGTTATATTACCTCCAGTTGGTTAAACCTAGATGGAAGGGTTTGTGTGACCAAGTGTATTTCTTCAGTTGTGTCTAAACTCCTTGTGTATGGTTGGCTTTTATGTTTTTGCCTTAGAGTTCTTTTAGGTTTGTGTAGTGTCATAAGGAAGAGTGGCTTCTGAGTGGGGGTCGGGCCCGAAGAGTTTGCCAAGATAATCCCCTCGAAAGTTGAATAATTAAGTGATAACCTAATAATATATTAGGGGGTTTGGGTAGCTTAAATACTAATTAAGATTAATTGTACCCCACTCATGGTTGAGAGCTCATACAGACTCGGGATACAGTGGGAAGGCCTGGAATGGAAAAACCAATCACCTTATCCTTACAAAAGGTTTTTTGGGTCCTCCTAAGACTTGGATGGGGCCGAGGGTTCAGGAGAGGCTGTCAGGATAACCCAGGATGGGGGATGGGACCTATTGAGGCCTACCAGAATAACCATTCCAAGGTATGTGATGACACTCTTCCCTTATGTTCACTTATGCATAGTCTTGTTGATGTCACCTGGAGTATTATTATGAAGTCATATTTTTGTGTGTATGTTTTATGTGGTTACTCGATGTAATGTTTAGACCATGTGATCATTCCTTGCGGTTTTCTAGAGGGTCTTATTACTATCTACTAGCATGGTGGGGTGGTTCCTTTTTGGGCCACATGACCGGGTGGTAGTGCCACTTTCCATTAGGTGTTCATTCCTTTCTTGCAAGGGTTGGCTTCGCAGGTGTTCCAGTTGTTCTCGTGGATTTGATCATCTCATGTACCATTTGGATCCTCTTTGTACTTCTTGGAGCATTTTTGTATTTCTTGGACCTTATATGGTCAAATGTATCATTTGCTTATGTATGCATTCATGGAAAGATTTAATTTTGATGTAATCATTATGTACTCTTATGAGACTTGGTGTTATAAATGCAATGCAATTATGATGTAACCTAGATGATAGATCTTTTAATTTGTATGAATGGAATTATGAATTAAAATGGAATGAAATGAACTATGATGAATGTAGCTTTTGAAATGTAATGTAAAAAATACAGTGGTATGTATTCAAACATGCTTATTGTAATATCCTATTTAAATTTTAATGCTATGTTCTTGTTGTAACCATTCTACCTTGAGTGAAATCAATCAACCTTATTCTTATTAGTTTTATTAAGTAATCTTCATTGGAAACCCTTTAGGAGTTTAAGTTAAGTCTTCCTCTTGTGCAAATTTAAATGTGATTTTTATCTTAATGCATCTTTCAGTTCAGTATTGTTTAAAAAAAATGTTTTGAACTCTTTTTGAGTGTTTTTAGTTTTATCCTTTAGGGTTTCTTGGTGGGGCATTACAATTGGTATCAGAGCCCAAGTTTCAAAACTAGGTACTCTGGTTTCATATGAGCTCATCTAACTAGACCAATTGCTAAGACTTAGTGCATGTGTCTTTCTTGTTAGTATCCTTGTTGAAGATCTAAACTTTTATTCTTGTGGTGTTGTTAGGATTGTAGACACTGAAAAATGTCTTTTTCATCAATCACACACTAATTATTCATCCTAATTAATTAAGTAATTCTTTAATTATTTAACTAGGATAATTATTCTTCCAAATTGACTCAATCATCACATTCAACATTTTTAATTATTCGGTTTCTATTCTTTAATTAATCAATTAACCCTCTCCTAAATATTAATTAAATATTAATTATTTAATTAATTACATTAATTTCCTTAATTAAATAATCTTTATTATTTAATTAATTCTATTTCTAATGTTTAAATAATTTCATTAAATTATTTAAATTAATTAACTTATTCCTCCAATTTTCCCAAATTTGATTTTCAAATAATTCCATCTAATTTCATCTCTCAAATTCACAATTCCCCATTTGTGAATTTCAATTAATTTCATCTAATTCCAAATCATCAAATTAACTTTTCACCAAATCTGAATTTCAATGAATTTCAATAAATCTCATGTGCATTTCGGCATTTCAAAATCCAAATTCAAATCCAAATTAAAATGAAATTGAATTTCAATATCAAAATCCTACAACACGTGTTGAAAATCATGACTGATTGATCAAACCAGTTAACTCTTCAATCTCCCCTTTACACTCCAAATCAACTTTTTTGACTACTCCATCTATTTAGTCTACTAATCAATCTAATCAGTCATCTCTCCAATCTATTCACTCTTCTACTCAATCAACTCGATCAACTGACTAATCAATTGAGTCATCTGGCCAATCAATCTAGTTGACTACTCAATCTATTGAGTTAACAAGTCAATCAATCTGAGTGAACAAATCAATCAACTTTGTTAACTGATCAATCTAAATTAGCTCACTTCCAATCAAGACTTGAGTTCAAAATCCCTCTCCATTTGTGTTGAAAATCTATATAATCAACATCATTTTCTCAATTCAGACTAGATCACACTCTTCAAAACAATTGCCAATCTATGTAGGAATTTCAGTGCAATCTTGAGAGCCACCCATGCAATTGTAGAGAAGAACAATGGAAGTCATGATGCAGGATGAGGGAGTTTCATTTATTTGAATTTATTCGTATCGTGTGTTAATTCTATTGGTTTATGTTTGATTGTATTTGATTAGTTAAAGATTTGTGATCGTCTTTACCCCCTAATTAGATTTAATTACATGATATTCAAGCATGAAAAATTTGGTGAACCCGACGTGAAGCAACCTTCTAATAATTTTTTTAATTTTTTGCAAGCCTAGTACGGAACAAAATTTTGTGATGCGCAATTGTAGTTACAAAAATTCGCATTGGTTAATATTGATGCACAATTGTCATCATAATAATTCTCAATTGTACAAGCAAAAATTCACAATTGTTAAATCTAATTTGCAATTGCAGACATAGGTTAAAATTTCATTTTTATTTGTCATTTTTGCTTTTCTAAAATTTGCGTTGCTAACCTAGAAAAATCTTGCAATTCTAGAAAAATATTTTTTTGTGCATGAAATGTCTCTAACCTTATGGCAGGGAAGGTGACATTAAAAATTTCAGGGACCAGAAGAAGAAAAGAGAATAGAAGACAACAAAAAGACAATCAGAGGCTTGTAAAGGTAGAAAGGAAGATCCAAGAAATCAAAGAAGAAGAAGCCATAACCTGATACCACAAGAATATACATAGATTCCTAGCTAAATTCAATTTCCTTGACGATATTGAAGTAATGGCCTAAGTCATCTTGAGTGATATTCTTGTTTACCTCTTCTATCTTCTGTATTTTTTATTATGTGTTTAATTAATTCGCAATTGCTCATATTTCTATTTGCACTTGTGCAGATAGAAATTCACAATTGTGTATCAGAAATTCACAATTGTCTTGACAAGAGTTCGTATTTGTATTCAAGTCAGTTCACATTTGTGTAGTAGTTGATACACAATTGTTAGGAGTCAACAAAACATTACTGTTATGGTTTTTCATAACTCTCTGTCATAAATATGTTCTGTATTCACAAGACATAGAAGTCAAAATTGTAACCGAAGAAAAGATTAGGCTAGAGAGCCCACCATGTGCTAACCATTTTCATGTTTTCTTGTAGGAAGATGGACTTAGATTAGTTAAATCTTTCTTTTTGATGCTTTTAATAAAGAATAATACAACTTTCACCATTGCTATGCTGATTAAAATGAACCCCATGCCTTTTTGGAGAAACATCTCCAATAGCTTAGAAAACATTGTGATGAAGGTTTAAAAGGAATCATTGTTCTTTGTGTCCATAAGGTGATAGGTATATGCTCTCCCCTTCTTAGGGTGATCAAAAAACCAGACTCACTTTTTCATTATTTCTTTCATTTTCTGCATTAGGATAACACCTTTAGCAGGCCTGCCCTCCCGAGAAGCCCATAAGGTCGGTGAGAGGGGAACAACTTAAGTGGGCAATGACTAAAGCCAATTAATCCAACCCACTCTAATCAAAATGTGGATGTGATAAAAATCATTTCCAACTTGATAGTTTTGCATTGATATCCTTCTCCCAGTATCTTTAAGATGCAGAAAGCCTTTGTTCTAAAGGTTGGGAAGCCTCCTCAGGGAGTTTATCTTTGACACACCAAACAAAACCTTTACTAAAAGCCTTAGAGTTAGAAGCTTTCAGTCGAGTCAGTAACCAAACATGATGATATTATAATGCAAGGGTGGGGAAGAATATACCCCCAAGACACTCACCATATATCTCTCGGGATAACTGACCAATTGAGGAGCAATCTTTTTTTATCTAATTTCTAGACAAAGGTAAAAAAAAAGGTTCATATTAGGGTGTGATAGGGTTGTTTGAGCTGACATAATATCAAGATGTGGGCTATGGTACCATTTGTGACCCTTTGACTATTAGGAGAGTCTTCATGTTGTGCAATTGATTGATCAATTACAACGAAAACCAAATGGGGCCTTGAAAAAGACTCCAACATTACTGGGAATTTGAAAAAGGTTCCTTAAACGAACATTTGATTTATGACTTTTAATTCTTTGTTGTGTCTACTTTGTCTTTGCTACAATCTCAATATTCAGAAAATCACCAACAAAAAAAAATACTAATATCAACCAAAAGTTTTTGAGCTCAACAATCAAGAGCCAAAAATTCAAGAGAACAACCAAGTGTTCACATCTAACAAGTTAAACAAATTTTGCCAACAATCAAGAGTATCGAAGAAAATGATACTTCAAGTGATCATAGGTCCTCACACATATAGGGAATGCATAGTTAAAGTCTTTCATTCACATCTTGCATAAATCTTCACAATTAGGAGAGTAAAGTCCATCACTTGCATTCAACTTAGAATAAAGTCCTTACATTGCACATCTCATCTTAGTACCCAAATCATATTTGCATAGTCTTAATTCATCATAGTCCTTTTCATCATAGAGGTCCTAAGAGCATATCCTTCACATGGGTCTAAGAGGAGATGGTGAATTTCCAATTGAACAACCCAATCTTGGACCGGACAATGATCAATTAGAGATAATTGATGGTCTGGACAATCTTGCTTGAGAAGTAAGAATTGATCTTCCACAATATGAAGAAGTAGAAGTTGACATAGATAATGAAATTTGGAAATATGTCCGCCTTGATACAAATATGGCAAAAGAATTCAAGGAACAAAGAGAACAAGAAGAATTTTGACAATTTATCAAAAAACTTATGGCAAATAGTCTTATTCCTCACCAGTAATCTTAGTAGGGTGTCATCATTCATAGAGTGCATACATAGTTAAGTCATAATTCTTGCATCCATCTCAATCTACAATTTGTTTTTAGGAGATCATAGTGATTCATAGTGTCAGGATCACATGACAGCAACAAGGTCACAAAAGGCAAAAAATTAGATGGATCCGAATAGTGACCCATACTATAATCCAACTTGGAACATGAACACAATAGGAAGCTCAAGATCTTAATCAAGAAATAGAGCTTTAATACCAACAGATTCTAATAGATTACCAACAATAGAGGAGATGCAAATAGGGTTAACACAAGGAAATAGAGGCATCTTAACAAGACCCTTAAGTATTAATGATAATAAATTCCCTTATCAACAACAATAGAGACAAGTATCTATCTCTCTTGATTCAAAATGGAGAAAAGTTGCCTCCTAATTTCGACATCTCCACAATAACACCACCAGGAATGACATTGAATCTAAATGCGACGCAGATGCTCAATGCATCTACAACAACAACTCCTACACAAAGTATGGTTCCAAGCACACAAATGTCTCCAACTCAGTTAAACACAACACAAGCAGCTATAAGTTCTACACCAATATCAGGGGTTACTTCAACAAGGTTCCAATCAATGCCCATGTTCAACTCACAAGCCAGTGGTACTCTGCAAGTAACTACATCGGTATTAGCTGGATTTGCAACTAGTAGCTAAGGGATATAACATGGACATACCAATCCCTTTGGGTCTACTCAAGCTAACACAGTGCCTCGGTTTACTTACTTCACAACACCTAGTAGTAGTTTCAATACAACACAAAGTCAAGCATATTCAACAATGCCAGTATACACCACCACTTCACCATATGTTGCAAACATATATGCACCAGGCATACCTTTGACACAAACAAAAGTTTTGACTCAACAAGTCCAAAACTTACAAAAGCAAATGGTGAGCACGCAAGCAAGAAAGGACAAGAAAAGCTACATAATGGAAGATCTCAAGCCTTATCCCTATGATAGATCTCTATACATGTCACCCTTTCCTCTACACTTTGAGACACCTAAGTTTGATAAATACAAAGGAAAGGGTGATCCAAGAGATCATATAAGAGAAGTTTTCACATCTTGCATAGAAGTGGCACACGAAGACATTTATATACTAAGACTATTTCCTAAACTTTTTGGAGGGCCCACATTAGAATGGTTCTCACATCTACCTCCTAGAATTACTTCATGGGGAGAGTTAGTATAGTTGTTTATCTCAAACTTCTCTCATAATATAGATAATCTAGTGAGCCTGATAGATTTGTGCACCACAAAGCAGAAAGAAAAAAAGACCTTTGCTATGTTCTTGCAAAGATGAAGGTCATTACATAGAAGGTATCCAAGCAATATACTAGAGGCTGAACAAGTGGATATATTCAGCGAAAATATCATTCCACCTATCAAATATCCTTTGCAAATGCAATGTTTAGATACATTCAAAGATATCACAGAAAATGGTCATAAATGTGAGAAGGGATTTTTGGAGCAAGGTATCATTAAAAATAGTAAAGATTCAAGAGCACCCAACAATGCAAATGCAGATAAACCCAAATTTGGGTCAAAGAACAAGAATATTACAAATGATGGTGTGGTTGATGCAAGAGTGGTCAATAGAGCTCAACCCATGCTATCATTACAAGGACCAAACCAAAATGTGAATCAGTCATAAGCAAATAATGCAACCACAACCACTGCCAATGCAGTCCAATCCAATGCAGTTAGACCTCCAAGAAATATGGCACCAAAAAGAAATTTCACACCTTTGGGGGAACCTATCGATGTTGTTCTAAGGAAGTTGATACAAAGAAACATGGTCACCTTGGTAGAAGCAAGACCATATGAACCAGACCCATTTAAACAAGCTTGGTGGAATGACAACAAATTTTGTCATTATCATCGCTCCGAGGGACACAAAACATCTAGTTGTTACAAGCTTAAGAATCTCATCCAGGACCTCATAGATCAAGGTGATGTAATAGTAGATATAGATAAAGGATCAACAAACCAGACACATATCATATACAAAGATACTTTTGTGAAGCATAATCAAGGACAAGCATCTAGATCAAACGGACAGGACAATACAGCCAACTACACCAAGGTTGCATACGATTATACAATCAATGCAATTAGTGAAGGAGAGGCATTGGTAGAAACCATCTCCATCAACCCTAGAAACAAAGATTGTGCAATGGTAACCCACAAATCCAAAGTCACATTACAAGGAGTACCTCCTCAGGCACCTCATCAAGAAAGCAACTTTAATGTTGTGGATTAGCTAAAGAAGACTCCTGCTCAAATCTCACTCTTTGAGTTACTCAGAATTTCACCAACTCATAGAGCAATTCTGGACAAAGCATTGCAAGATTCAATAGTATCCAAAGACATGGATGAAATCATATTACAAGCAATGGTGGGTACTATAAACACTTCATATAGGGTGACCTTCAAAGAGAAATACATACCCATGGATGGGATTAGACACAATGATCCTTTACATCTAGAAGCTTATGTTCATAACAAGAGAATAAGAAGAGTGCTCATAGATGTAGGGGTAGGATTGAATATCTATACCCTTAAGTTGATCAAGGAACTAGGTTATTCCCAATTTCACATAGACTTAACCAAGAAAATCAATATCAAAGCTTATGACGATGAGGAACGTCCTTCCAAATGATTGGTCACATTGCCAATATAAATTGGACCAATTACTACAAACATCAAATTCCAAGTGTTGGACAAAGAATTAGGATACAACATGATATTAGGACGCTTGTGGATACATGTCATGTAGGTGGTTCCTTCTACATTTCATCAATGCATCAAATTCCCAATCAGTGGAGTATAAATAATTGTGCATGGGATCCTAAGCCCTTTCAACACTGCAATACTTTAAGAGCAAGCACAAACAATCAAGTTCCAATCAATCAATCAGCACTGCTTGCTACATAAATGGACTCATTAACAATCACAATAGAATAGAAAGATACACCTACAACATCTTCTTTACAGATTAAGGATGTTGGTTGTGGGGAATATTCTATCTCTAGTACATCAAATGTTAGACAATTATTCCTTTCTCCTAGATCTTTTGCGAAACCTCAGAATACTATGATGAAACAAGATAAAGGAAAGGAGATAGTTAGATATTTCGATTCATGCTCATTCATCAAGATGGTGAGACTTAGAAGAAGAATCCCTAGAAGAAGATGTCAATCACTGGTTATATAGAGAAGAAGATGACATGAAAATAGCCCACTTGCCCTTAGATCATTAAGGCAATAGTTTTAAAATGATACATTAACATGGGTATGATGGTACCACGAGCTTGGGATTACAGAAACAAGGAAGACTAGAACCTATTCTACCTCAAGAGAACCCAAAGAATCAAGGGTTAGGGTATGAGCATGTCACAAAGATAATAGAGGCAAGACAACAAACACTAGACATACCGAATAAGCCAAGATTAGCATCAGAGTAAATACCTCATAATCAGTTATCAACACGAGTAGTTACTCCTCCATCCCATAGAAGCGAGCAAGCATCAACATAACCTATTACATAATCAGATGGTGAGGATATTAGGCATATGTTATAAGGAACTAGTGTGGCATCATCTAGCAATATAGTACCTAAAACAGTTTCATAAGCAAATGTGGTAACAGAAAGTGGATCACCACCTGCAAATGAGCCTAATCTTTGGATTCTGTTAATACTTTTATCAAGGGAAACAAACTTAGCTCCACCTAATCAATCAGATGAAGAAAGACTGCAACATCTTATATCAAGCCTAAGAAGAGTGTCCACCACACAAAGGAGATTCACAAGTCAGGAACAAATTCAGTTACAAGAACAAGATGAGATAATTGACACAGCCTCATACAGTGGAAGATATATAGAAAGTGTGACAGATTCTCATGACTATGAGTTTCTATCTATTCAAGATAGTAGCCCACAAACGATAGACACAGCATATGAAAATCAAGCACTCATTGATGATGACACTATCTATGAATAAAACAACTAGATTTGCATGGTGTTAGACACTTCTTTAGCAAACAAAATCAAAGATTTACCCCTTATACACTCACATCTAATTGACTAGGGGCAAGAAGACTCACCAAATCTGGACTGGTTCGAGAATGATGAAGCTATTGTAGAATTCCTTGGTGTCAGAGAAGGGTTTCCCCATGGGGATCATAAGGTAGGATTTGCAATAGACTTGGATAGAACAACATAATTTGGCGAGGCTAGCTCATCCTCAAATCCAGATGAATCAAAGGAGACAAAAACAATGACTAGAGGAAGACTAGATGATCTTCCCATTGATAGAGAACAAACACTCCTTATGGAGGAAACAAAAGAAAACAATATTGGAGATTCAGAAAATATAAAAAAGATTCATCTAGAAAAATCTCTAAATCCTATGGAGAAAGAGAACTTCACCCGCTTCTTCAAGCAAAGACCCATCAACTTTGCATGGTCTTATGCAGATATACCAGGATTGGACCCTGAGTTGGTATTGCATCACTTACCTCTCTTACCAGGAGTAAAGCCATACAAGCAGAAGTTGAGAAAAATGCATCCTTATATAGCCTTACTAGTTAAGATCAAATTGTAGAAACTATCAGATGTAGGTTTTATCAAACCTATCGATTATGCAAAATGGATTTTGAATTTAGTCCCAGTGACTAAATATTATGGGGGCATCCGGATTTGTATAGATTTCAGAGATCTTAACAAGGATTTTGCTAAAGATGATTTCCCACTCCCAAATATCGACATAATAGTAGATATTATGATAGGGAATGAAATGTTATCAATTATGGATGGTTTTTTTGGTTACAATCATATCAAAATAGAATAAGAGGACCAAGATAAAAAAATCATTCACCTGTCCTTGGTGTATCTACTGCTGGAATGTGATGCCTTTTGGTCTCAAAAATGCAGGAGAAAACTATCAAAGAGTTGTGACCACACTGTTTAATGATATGATACATGATTTCATGGAAGACTATGTCAATGATATCCTAGAAAAATCACAAACCAGAGCAAATCATTTAGAGGTCTTGGAAAAAATATTTTATAGATTAGAACAATATAATCTAAAGAAGTGTGTGTTTGGTGTAATAGCTGGAAAGTCATTAGGATTTATAGTATCAAATAGAGGAATAGAGGTAGATCCTACAAAAGTGAAAGCGGTCTTAGAAATGCCAACACCAACAACACTTAAACAACTCAGAAGTTTACAAGTTTGACTTCAATCCATCAGGCGCTTCATAGCATAGTTGGCAGATAAGTGCCACCCATTTCAACACCTCATAAAGAAAGGTATTACATTCAAATGGTCGGAGCAATGCTAAGAGACATTCCAAGATTTAAAAGACTATCTATTAACTACACCAATTTTGATACCACTAGTCCATGGAAGACCATTACTCTTGTATATATCAGCCACCAACTTAGCTTTGGGTACTCTTTTAGCACAACACGATGATCAAGGGAAGGAACAAGTAGTCTACTACATTAGTAGAACCCTTGTAGGCTATGGATTTAATTACACTACTATTAAGCGTGCATACCTAGCAATGGTCTTTGCCTCCCAGAAGTTAAGACACTACATGATTAGTCACAAGATCCAACTCATTATAAAGTTCAATCCACTCAAGTACCTTTTAAGCAGATATGCACTAATCGGAAGGTTGGCTGAATGGGTAATGATCCTCAATGAATTCAACATTGAATTTATTGATAGAAAAGCCATCAAAGGGCAAATTATTTCAGACCAACTCGTAGAAGCACCAATGCTAGACCACCATCCTATGTTGATAGACTTTCCAGATGAGTCTGTCTTTACAGTCATAGTATCCAACGAGTGGAAGTTATTCTTTGATGGATCACATATGAACCATGGAGCAGGAGCGGGAATTATTTTTATCACACCTCAAGGTGAATCTATTCCCAAGTCATTTATAATAACCTTTGCATGCACGAAAAACATAGCCGAGTATGAAGCCTTAGTCATAGGACCAGACAATAGTACAATGGAAAATAAAGGACCTACAAGTATATGGTGACTCTTAGCTCATTATAAATTAGGTAAATGATGATTATGAAACCAAAGATGATAAGCTGACACCTTAAAAACAATTGGTAGAGGAACTAAAGCCATATTTCACCAACATCACATTCGAGCAAATCCCCAGAGTACAAAATCAAGCTGCTGATGCGATGGCAACTGTGGGATCTTTCCTTGACATGCCAAACAATGCAACTCAGTTTCAGTTTGTAATGGAATAGTTGATGGTAATATCAACCTCGGAATATGTTTGTGCATTGGTTAGACCTGAATCTCCTTGATATCAAGAGATATATGCATATTTACATTATCAATATATGCCACCTGACCTTTCATCCAATAAAATAAATACTTTCATAAGATAGGTGTCTAGATACACACTCATTGCAGATACATTGTATAGAAGAATCTTGGATACAACTCTACTTAGATGTCTCAATATTGATGAAGTAGAACTAGCTTTACAAGGAGTTCATGATGGCATTTGTGGCACCCATGTCACTGGACTAGCTCTAGCTAAAAAACTGTTGAGAACAGGCTATTACTAGCCGACGATAGACAAAGATTCATACAAATATGTGCAAAGATGCAGACAATGTCAGATTCATGGAGACCTAATCCATGCACCAGCACAAGATCTTCAACCAATAACATCACCATGGCCATTCTCACAATGGGGACTTGATTTAGTAGGGAAGATCAACTCTACTTCATCTAATGGACACAAGTTCATTCTCACTGCCACAAAATATTTCACTAAATGGATTGAGGTAATCCCTATGACCTATACTACTTGCAAGAAAATAGCTAAGTTTATCCTGAACTACATTATCTCTCGATATGGAATACCAATGAGCATTGTAACGGATAATGGTAGACCTTTCGAAAACCACGAAGTGGCAGAACTTTGTGAATAGTTTCATATTCAACAACACTTTGCAACTCCATATTATTTTTAGAGCAATGGTCAGGCAGAGGCAACAAACAAAACAATCCTTAAAATTCTGAAAAAGGTTGTCAATGAAGCAGGTCGAGATTCGTACATACAGCTCAATCCCACTCTATGGTCTTACAAAACATGTGTACGCATAGCAACAAGTGCTACACCACTCTTTGGTATATGGAACGTTGAAGTAGAATTACCATCACTGAGGATCTCTTTAAAGAATATCACATCTGATGAAGATCACAGAGTTGCAAGGTTGCAAGAGTTGGAACTCTTGGATGAAAAGAGACAAACTTCCTTGAATCACTTACAAGGTTATCAAAATAGAATTCACAAAAGCTACAATAAAAGAGTGAGACCACGTCACTTTGAAGTAGGAGACCTTGTCTTAAAGGAAAGCCAGAGAAACTTAGCAGAGCGGGAAAAGCCAGGAAAAATTGAAGCAAACTGGCAAGGCCCTTTTGTCATAACACAAGTAGTTGGAAATGGTGCTTATTGTAGACACCTAAAATTAATTAAATTAATATTTAATTAATTTAAGCCTATCAAAATAATTAATTGACTTAATTGTGTTATCCTCATTCCTCTCAGAATCAATTAAATCTAATTTAATTAATTCCATCACTATTGTCCAATAATTAATTTATCAAATAAATTAATTATTCCCCTATTCTTCTAAAGTCCCCTCCAATAATTATTTTCTCTAAACCCACTCAGTTAATTAATTCTAATTAATTAACCTAGTCATGTGATTCCTACAAATCACTTTTCCTAATCCCACTCAACCTAATTAATCTTTCTTGAATCTCTCATAATCATGCTTATCATTATTCTCCTATTTTTAATTCCCACTCATGTCACATCAACATTGAGCCTCTCAAAGAAATTCAAATTTCTTTGAATCCCTCAATGCATCCTTATTTTGGTTTTTTTAATTCCTCATATTTGAAATTCAAATTTCTCCCCCCTTTTCCCAAGGAATTTTATATTCCTGTTTATTTTTCAAAGGCACCCTTGATCCATGCCTTCTATCTAAAATCAATCTCAACCTATCATGATCAAATCAATCTTGGCCCTCCATTGGCCTCCTCCAATCTATAAATTGGAGCCTATTTTCCTCACAAATCATCCACTTCTCATGCATTGTCATGTTGCTCTTTTCTCCTCTTTCTTCTTTCTTCAATCTTTCAATTCAAATCCATCCAAAATCCATCCAATAATCCTATCAAACCCAATCTATCTTGTTGAGCATTTGGAGAGAATTACACATCACAATCAAGGAGCTAATCCAAACAAGCTAAGGAAGCGTGCATCCTTGGCTTCACCAATAGCTCAATCCGAAGGAGAAGGTATAAGCTTGCAAGGTATAAACAATTTGTTTATGTTTTTATATGGTTTTTTTATGTTTCATGTTTTTTGTGTTTGAATGCTTCATTTGACTACTAACCATCTGATCTTCCCTTGCTACGTTTTCCCCTCTTCACTTATCATTTAACAATAATGGAGGGAGATCCACTCCCAGAACCCATGAACAACATGCACCTAAATAGATATTATATTTAAGGGATGGGTTCATTTAAATTTTCAGTATTGCATTTACATTTTTCTTTATTGCATTGCATATCTCCATTTTAGAGTTAATCTTAATTGCTTGCATGTCACCATTGCACAACATATAGCTACATATAATTATTTCTTTCTCATATAGTTTCATCAATAAAACAAGGCAATTGTCTAAGTCATTTACCTGTTTGCACTGAAAAGAGAGAAGGTGGTCTCATTTCCTAGATACTTGTTCATAAAGTTATTCGGAGATCTTTGGTCATTCATCTTCAATGTCACCTTGTGAATGAGCTATATCCATGGTTGAGTAGAAGTGTCATGATTGAGCCTTGTTACCCAAAATCTATCAATCACTATATATAAAACATTAATCAATAGCTCTAAGTCATTAAAGATACCTAGTTGGTCATGTGGCTAGTGAAAAATCCTAAATTCTACTTCAACGTCGATGTAATTGTCATAACCAAGTAGGTTTCAATACTTACAAATCAAGGCAAGAAAATTAAAGAAAAAAGTTATGCCAATATTCATCTCAAGGCAAAACAACACATATATATATAACTAAAATATCATGCAAAAATGTGCAATAAAAGCTTGACTAAGGGAACATGTGAGTAACTCCATCAGGGCTATGGACGTCCACTGGAAATGGAGCAATATTTGAGAGATTGTGGTGTATAACCTTGTTGGGGCTATAAATGTCTAACTGGTAGCGAGACTCTATCCAGGATGCTTTTGAATTCAGAATAACTCATGTAGCTAGCCACATAGGATTTCAAGGGTCTATAATGGTTATAATGGTAGAAATAAACTCAAGTGCACACACATGGTGAAAGAAGATCAAAGTTTCAAGAATTGATGGAGAAGTTTTTTGTGCCTCTATTCATAAATCTTGGTTACATAGTGTGTTAGGTTGGATGGTCTAAATTCTTCTAACAACGGATTGAACTCCTATCTCTGAAACATTCTGCACCTTTAATCCACATAGTGCATTTCATAATGAAAGTTGCACACAATCATCCTTGTTCAAATAAGAATTGCATCTTCATCATGCATCTTGCATTAGCATAACTCATATCAAAAATTAATTGTCTCCATATGCATCGTCTACATCATCATGTCATCATAGGTCTGCATACTTGGGGGCATAGCTGAAAAAATCCTTAAAAAATAGATAAAGTCTTGAAAAAATCCTAAAAATCAGATAAAGTCCTGAAAAAATCCTAACAATTGGAAAATGATCTTGAAAAAATCAATCAAAAACATCCATATATGATCCTAAAAAAAATCAATCAAAAACATTCAGATAAAATCCTTAAAAAATTCAAAAAAACATTTGCAAAACATAGATCTTAAAAATCATAAAAAGATCTCAAACAAAATACCAAAAACATGCAAACCACCAAAAATAAAACAAAAACATTCAAATATGATCCACAAAAACCCTAAACATCGTAAATACTCAAAAACAAACTAAAAATAAAAAACAACCAAAACTTGCAATAAAATGTCTCATGAGAAACAAATACCCTAGCAAATATCCAGCAAGCACTTCCCACGAAGTTCAACAAAGGATATAACTATCTTATAAAACATCTGCAACCAACCTTATCAAGTCTTATCAATCGCTGATATCCACATCAACGTGATCATTATCATGTCTTAGACAGAATTAGATACACTCAAAACCAGACATATATGTCTTAAATGGAGTCCAAAACTTCTGAAACTAGACATTATCAACCATCACATCAAACAAATCAAAGAAAAGGCACAATTAGTTTAGCTATTGAGTTTTGTCTACTTTGGTTTTTATCTTTTATCAATTAGTGAAGGTCATGTTTCTATGCTACTCAAGGATGTCCAAAAAGTGACTAGAGGAGCCACAATGAGCATGATCCATTACTTTGCTTGTTGTTTTATGGTGTGAACCAATGAAGTTCTGGGGAAATTGCTCTAGTGGGTGTCTATGATAGGAGCATTTAGCCTGTGAATGCCACACATACCTCGACCCCTAGCGTAATTCCCAGAATGGAGAGTTCATTCCTTGTCTGCTACATGTTTGTTTCTTACAATAAGATATCTATACATCCCGGTTCCTTATACCTTGGTTTCCTAAGCTTCATTGTTACATAATAAGGCTCAATGATGATAATGTATTGCACTACAAATAAGGCAAAGAAGAGTACTCATCACTATCATTCCTATCATATCATATCAATTTTTCTATCAAGTTAACACAATTGATTCTTCATTTTCTCCTATCTCTTCATCATCTTTTCCAAATCTATCTTTCTTACTAATACTTCTTCTAAATCAAGAGGCACAATCAACAATGTATTCTGTCATAATAGAAACATTCATATAGGTTGCATATAATTTTAAGTTCATTTTCTATTAGTAAGATTGCATTGTCACTTAAATACATGATGCTTAGATTCACTTGCATTATTATTCATGCTTAAATGTATCTAGATTTCATTGCATTAGATTCATTTAGATAAATATCATATCATTTTAGATCCTTTATCATATAGAAGCATTAGTTGCACAATCATATAATCACATTACATAAAATAGAATGCACTAGAATCATAAAATGCAACATACACATAACACATCAAATAGACAATCATTTAGAATCATACATCATAGAAATAACACAAGGCATAAAGAACACTGCCAAAATGCATATCATATATATCTCAAAAAGTGTCAGACTACATCAAATCAAGTACAAGACAAAATGTATCAACCAGCACTGCCCATATCTCCAGATGGATCTTATCTGCTCGATCTCGCCCCAAAATGCCCCGATGATGCCCTAGGTGGACCCATGACCTCGACTGTACTAGTATCATGACTAGTAGACCTACTAGATCTCCTACCCAAGATATATCTCCTATAACTTGAAATGTGTTGTCCCTCTGACATGACATCCTTGTACTCACGATGCTAGTACGCACACTCCTAAGCAAGATGAATAAGTATCTCATCTCTCGACCTGGTAGCAGGATCAAGATATTGCTCATGTGCATCCTGGATCAATCTATACCTCTGCACCACTACATCTCTCTCCTGTTACAAACGACCCCTCTCTGCTGCAATCTGATCTCTCTCTATCTCTAAAGCACCATATGCTTTGCGGAAGTGCTCCCTACCCTCCACTCGATGTTGTCGCAATGTGACAATAAGATCATCTAAGCTCCTAATCTGAGCTCTCAGAACCTACTCATCCTCACCCTCCTTATCGCCAACTCCCTCTATGGCTAGCGCATCTCCAACCCAAGGCATCTCAATGTCCCGCCCACCAAAATCCTACCTATCACTCCCTCCATTTCTATATGATCATGTCTCAGAATTATCACTCTCACTCCCATCCCATTCGTTGTTTCTCATAGACTCGGTGTCTCCATCGATGTCTACATCACCCTCACTATCCTCTCACTCTACCTCTGTTGTTAAGATACTGCTGCTATCAAACTAATCTAACCCTCGCCTCATCCTCCCCCACTATCTTAGCCTCCACCATATCTCCCTCTAACTCTCCCTCTCCCTCTCCCTCCTTGCGCCCTCCTGTGTCGAATCTACTGAGGAGAAATAGGAATCGTAGGATCCATCAATGGTACTGGCATATGATGTACCCACCAAGCATCATACTGAGGTGTAGTATTAGGATCTGCAACCCCTGTGGACCAACCCCACTATACTGGCCGAAGATAATCAAACTTTGCAATAGAAACATGAGGTTGCACACAAGCCCCCCAATCTCCGATCTCTCGACAGATACGAGCAAAATAAGCAGTAACATCTGGAACCCCCCGTACCTCCCCGAACTAACAGAATACACGACCAGAAAGATGAATATCAATAAATCTATGGGTACCCACATCCTGACCAATCAAATATCTTTGTTGACGATAATATGGAAAATGTTGCGCATCATCGGCCTAACCGTGGCAATTGAAATATGGCCTCCAGGAAAAATAATGTAAAATATCAATCTGATGTCTCCAGTAAAGGGTGTTCCCTAACACCCTATGCCTAATGCCAGTCATGTATATATATGCATATGTCTGATCAACACCAAGATCGACATGAAGCATTGGACAAAAGATAGCTATGTGCTCCCAAGCCCATACCTAGAGCAATGTGATCCCGCAACCAATGGACTTCTATCCAAGATAAACAACCCCATGCATATGATGATATAAAGTGGCCAATAAGAAAGGACCCTAAGCATAAACACGTTTGTATATGACCATATCATAGATAACTCTACCCCAACCAATTGGAAATCCATGTGTCCTCCTATCAAGAAGAAGAAGACTGACTACAATACTACATAAAACAACAGTCGGATCATCGTAATCCAAAACATCCCACGAGATATCATATCCACCCCATATCTGCAAATCATGCTTAGTGCACTCAAATAGTTCGCATAAACCCTGGATACCATCTTTGTGATTGAATGTAACTCTAGCACCATGAATAGGAACATGAAGAACACACCACACATCCTCCAAGGTAACTGATGTCTCTCTTATGGGCAAATGAAAGGAACAAGTCTCTGAATGCCACCGCTCAATCAAAGCAATGATCATGGAAGATGGAGAATGTGGTATAATCCCAAATGTCTAATCAAAGCAACCTCCTCCTACGATAACTCATCTCATCGATCAAGACCATCAGGTCTCATCTGTCTGCCTATCAACACATGAAAGTTCTCTTATAGGTCGTAACCTTTGGAAGATGGAGAATGTGGTATAATCCCAAATGTCTAATCAAAGCAACCTCCTCCTACGATAACTCATCTCATCGATCAAGACCATCAGGTCTCATCTGTCTGCCTATCAACACATGAAAGTTCTCTTGCAAGCAAAAACATGAGATAATATCAGATAATTTATTCGCACGACAAAAAAATCAAATCAAGTATTTTAGAAAAAAATCACAATCAACAAATGCGAATTTATAATTACAAATGCACATCAATAGCAGTCAATTGTGAATCAATTAAGTCTATTTTTCATTAATATTAACAAATGCAAACCAGTTAAAGCAATTGTGCATCAGAAATTACAATTGTGATTGTTTAAAGACAATTGCGTACACAAAAGACAATTGCGCATCATTTAAAAACAATTGTGCATAAATATTAACAATTTCACACAATTTGGCATACAATTGCGCTTATGTTAAAAAATTTAACTCTAACATCGAAAAGGAAAAAATTGGAAAAACGGGCAAAAATGAGCAAAATATTGGAATACATACCATGCCTCCAGTGTCAAGCGGTCTCTGGTATGAACGCACTCGATTAGACAAGTGCAACCTTGTTACGTGGCCCACCATCACACTCTAAAGTCACAAGAAAGCACCAAAATAAAGAAGAGCTCCACAAAATCAAATGAATGCAAATGATCAAATGAAAGAGAAAATTCACTATTTATAGCTCAAAATTAGGGTTTTTACCTCTCCGACGGTCACGGTCCCCCTGAACTTCAACGCACTTGTAGCACAGTCAAATGAACTCGAATTTGCATGAAACTTCACGTGGTTGCTCACTACCACAATATCAAAAACATGGTCTCAGTTTCATAATTTTTCGACCACTTTTTTCGAGGGGGCATATTTACACTATAAGCATCATTGGGGCATACTGGGGCAGAAATTTTTGTTTTCTTTGAAACAATGTTGTCTCAACATTATATCAAAGATGGGAAAATGTAGACACTGAAAAATTCCTTTTTCATCAATCACACACTAATTATTCGTCCTAATTAATCAAGTAATTATTTAATTATTTAATTAGGTTAATTATTCTTCCAAATTGACTCAATCATCACATTCAACTTTTTTAATTATTCAATTTCTATTCTCTAATTAATCAATTAACCCTCTCCTAAATATTAATTATTTGATTAATTACAATTAATTTCCCTAAATTAATTCTATTTCTAATGTTTAAATAATTTCATTTAAATTATACTGTCAAGATTATTTATTTTAGGATGGCTCGAAAATGCGCTCTGCAAAATTTAGGGAAGGCAGAGGATGGAGATGAAGATTCGCAGGAGAGAAACCAGGAAGGTCCGGTCCTAGGAGGATGTACATGCAGCAAAGATGAATTTGTGATTGATCTGTCTATGGAAATCTTGACAGAGAAAGCTCTGTGGGAGGACTTTGCAGTTGTTGCAAGGATTATTGGCCCTAAATTGTCTCGAACGGAAATCAATAATTGGGTTTCCAAAAATTGGGGGGAGGATATTGTGGTTAAATATATTCCAAAAGGATTTTTTGTTGTTGTCTTTGCCCAGGAATCAAAAAGATGTCAGATCTTAAATCAAGAAAATTGGTTTGTTAATGGCAACCCAATTTATTTACAACCATGGTCCCTGAACTTTGACCCCACTCCATTAGCAGTGTATGACAGTCTGGTATGGATTCAGCTGTATAACCTTCCACTTGAATATTGGGATGATGTGGTGTTGGAGAAAATTGGTAGATCTTTAGGCACTCTTTTGGAAGTAGACGAGCATATTATTGAAAACAACCTCTACAAATTCGTCAGATTGCGAATTGTTGCGGTCCAAAGAATACCATCACAGATTACTCTTTCTATCGCGTTGGGTGAATGGAGGTAACAAGTAGAGATTAAAAAAGCTATTTCTCCTTGCTCTAGATGTGGCAGTCACCTTCATTCGATGGTGAATTGCAGAATGTTTGTCAGAAGAGCAAGAGGCGGCCCACCCAGAAAGGAGAAGAAAGTTTGGAAAAAGATGGTAAACCAACTGTCACAAGCGGTTATACACAAAGAAACCCCGAATAAGGAAGCTGGTAAGCCATTGATTAATGAAGCAATCATAACT
Source organism: Cryptomeria japonica (assembly GCF_030272615.1). Classification (NCBI taxonomy): domain Eukaryota; kingdom Viridiplantae; phylum Streptophyta; class Pinopsida; order Cupressales; family Cupressaceae; genus Cryptomeria; species Cryptomeria japonica. The sequence continues at coordinate 391,205,590 of NC_081414.1, read as the reverse complement.
TTTTCATTGGAACTCTCTCTGAAGAACCAAGTGATGAAGGAGATAATTTGTCAAAAGAAGGTCATTTGGAGGCATGGCACGACTCTAATGGGTGTGCCATTTCTACTGGAGGAGAGAATTTTCTCATGCATAAGCCTTTCTTTAAAGGTTCGTTGGATACCAAGATTGAGTATGACCTGGGTTCAGAAGAAGATTTCAAGTCTGTAGATGAATTAGATAATGTGGATCAAAGATGTATCAGCCAATCTGCAAATGCTCTGCTAGGGAAAGCCAAAGGAGTGCGTGGAAGAAGGTCCAATAGGCAAGTAAGAGAGGCCAGAGCCAATGAGAAAGGGATAGTGAGTATCATCGAATTTATGAAAAATGCCAAGGGAGGATCTGTCTCCCTTGGTGAGACATGAAAATAACTACTTGGAATGTTAGGGGCCTTTCGGCCCCTGACAAAAGATGCTTGGTCAAACGAGCGTTGAGTAGGAGCACAAGCGAAATCATAGTGATCCAGGAAACAAAACTTAGCATAGACAACGTTGAAGGGTTTTTGAAATATTGTAGAGATTGGGAGGGTGTCTTTCAAGAGGCCAATGGTTCTGCAGGTGGGCTTGGTATTTTATGGAAACCAAATAGTGTAAAAGCTAATCTCTCTTAGAAAGAAGAGAATTGGATGATTTGTAAAGTTTATAGCATTAGGGAGAATTTAGAGTTTCCATTAATCAATGTATATGGGCCATCCAAAACTGCAAATAAGACAAAGGCATGGAATACTCTGACTTTCAAGATTAAGGATTTATTCAGTGACATGGTGGTTGTGGCTGGGGATTTTAATGCCTTATTGGACTTGGATGAGAAAAAGGGGGGTATGCAAATGACAAATAAGGTGATGGACGACTTCAGAGATTTTGTACAACGAAATCAGTTAGTGGATGTCAAGCCCAAAAATGTTCGATTCACATGGACCAATAGAAGAATAAACTTTGCTAATATTTATGAAAGACTGGATAGGCACTTTATAGGTGAATATTGGATGGGGTCTTCATTCCAAGAGGAAGCATGCATTCTCCCTATCTCTCTATCCAATCATTTCCTTGTGGAACTAAAGTTGAGTGAAGGCCTACCTAAGGGGAAGTGTAGCTTCAAATTCCTAAGTATGTGGTGGAGAGATGGGGAATTTCTGACCAATCTTGAACAGTGGTGGAAAGAAAGTAATACTTTCAGGGGTACCCCTAGCTTTTTCTTTGCAAAATGAATGAAGTTTATGAAGGAAAAAATCAAAAGGTGGAATAGAGATTGCTTCAAAAACATTTTCGAAGAGAAAAGTAGAATTGAAGAAGCACTTTTGCAAATAAATTCGAACACAATTTTGAGGGGAATGACCAATGACACTTTTCTGAGAGAAAAATTGCTAAAGGAGGAGCTGGCAGAGGTTTTACTAAGAGAAGAAATATTTTGGAAAGACAAATCCAGAGAGCTCTGAATCAAAGAAGGAGATACTAATACAAAATTCTTTCATGCGTCGGTCAAGACAAAGCGTGATAGAAATAGAATAGATTTTGTCATGGACCATAATGGCAATCTTATCTCCTCCTTTGAGGCTATAGAAGAGAGATCTGCTAATAACTTCAAAATATTACTGGGCAATGACATTGGTGAGATAAATAAACATTCAGCTTAGATGGTGGATGTGAGAAAAGCAGTGTTTGATATGCATCCAAACAAAGCCCCTGGTCCGGATGGAATTACAATGGAATGTTACCAAAAATGTTGGAGTTTTATGGGCGACGATATCTTCAAAGTGGTGGAGGATTTTAGAAAACAAGGAAGATTTGTAAAAGAAATCTGTCGTACAAACATTGCCCTTATTCCAAAGAAACATGATTACACTTCAATGTCAGATTACAGACCTATATCCTTATGCAATTCTATATATAAAATCATTTCCAAGACGATGGTTAATAGACTCAAACCAATTCTGGTGAAGATCATATCACCGGAGCAACATGGCTTCACCTTGGGGTGAGAGATTACAGACAATATTATCGTGGCAACAGAGACTATCCACTCAATGCATAGTTCCAAAGCTAAAGGTATGATTATTAAGCTAGATGTGAGCAAAGCATATGACCGCGTTTCTTGGAATTTTCTTTTTGAGGTTCTTAAAAAAAATTGTTTTAAGCAAAAATGGTTGGATTGTATAAAACATTGTGTATCCTCTGTGAACTACTTTGTGATTGTCGATGGGACTGTGAGTGGTTTTTTCCAGGCTACTAATGGGTTAAGACAAGGAGATCCCTTGTCACCATTCCTGTTTGTATTGATGGTAGAAGTGCTTGGTAGGAATATCAAATATAGTGTTGGTCAGGGGGCATGGAAAGGTATTTATATCAAGGGGTTCATGGAACTTGTGTCACATTTGTAGTTTGTGGATGACACAATATTATTTGGAGAAGCCTCGGAAAGAGAAGCTTTGATAATAAAAAAGGTGCTAGACGAATATGAGGAATGCTCTGGTCAGAGTATGAATAAACAAAAATCGATGATATATTTTTTAAATACAAACAAAAGGACACAATTGAAGATCAAGAGCATATTGGATTATGGTCAAGGCTATTTCCCTATAAAATATTTAGGAGTGCCATTATTTGCTCGGTGAGTGGACACTAAAATCTAGGAAGAGGTGATAAACAAGTGCAAAACAAAAACTACCTCTTGGAAAAATAAATGTTAGTCTCAAGCCAGGAGAATACAAATGATTAGGTCAGTACTCTCGAATGTCCCTACTTATTTTATGTCTTGTTACCGATTGTCCAGCAAGGCGGCATCTACTCTAGATGGGATGCTAAAAAAAATCATTTGGGAAGGACATAAAGAGGAGAAAAAAAATCCCTTAAAAATTGGGACACGGAATGTTTGTTAAAGGAAGATGGGGGGGCAGGTTTGAGAAAAATGAGCCTTCAGAATTTGGCACTTGGTGCTATAGTTAGCTTGGAAAATGTATAAATATCCCCACAAGGGATGGTGCAAACTGATGGCAAACAAGTATCTGGATGCAAATGAGCCCGAAAGAATATTCACTATGGCAAACACTAGAGGAGGTTCTCCAATTTGGAGATTCATTTGGGAAAGTAGGAAATTAATCACAGATCATCTTACATGGAAGATTAGCGATGGGAAAAAGGCTAAGTTCTGGAGAGATTCTTGGTGTGGGGAGGAAACATTGGCAGATTTGATGGAAGATCAAGATTGGGTCAATCAGGTGGAGGCAGAGGTTGGTTTATTCATGGTGGACTATATCGAGCAAGTTGATCCCAGAAGGAGCCAATCATTTGGAAAATAGTTGGCATAGAGAACAAGGGTAACAACTTAAAACTAGCAGAGATTCTTAAAGGTAGGAAGGTTCATATCTCGAATGAGGCGGACACACTTATATGGAATGCAGCTAAATCAGGTAACTATAAGGTAAATTTGGGCTATGAAATACAAAGAAGGAGACAAAAAGACAGTAATTGGCCTGTGATCCTATGTTGGGATAAAAGGGTACTCCCAAAAGTGGGTGCCTTTTTATGGATTGCACTTCATGGAAGGATACTGACAAGTGACTAATTAAAAACAATTGGTATATCGGGACCTAGCAGATGTTATCTATGCAAGGAAGAGGAAGAAATAGTTGATTGCCTATTATATGGATGCAAATATTCAACTCAATGTTGGGATTGGTTTTTAAGAAAGTTGCAGAATCACATGGTTCGTAGTGGTATTTTTAAAGAATTCATATTTGCTTGGCCTACGGTGGGTAAAAACTCAAAGTGGGGCAGCTTGTGGATATCAGGACCATCATTGGTCACTTGGCTGATCTGGAAAGAACGAAATAGGAGAGTTTTCAAGGAGGAAGAATTGGAGGTTTCAATACTCATTAACAGAATCTAGGCAGCAATAGAAGAAAATGTAAATGCCAAGATTTATGGTCAGAGCTACAGATTATATTCCAAGTGGGATATGGAAATGGAACAGGTATGGAATTTGAAACAATCAAGTCTCCACAGGTTGAAGGATAAATCGATTGGGAGGAAGAATGTCAAATGGTGCCCGCCACCCTTGGGTTGGAAAAAGCTAAACTTTGATGGTGCTAGTTGTGGCAATCTAGGTTTGTCGGGCTTTGGGGCTGTGGTTAGAGATGAGGACAGTAGTTTTGTTGGGGCTATATGTGGGAAGTCAGGAATTGTTTCCAACAACGTGGCGGAAATCACTACATTAGAGGAGGGGCTTAATTGGGTCATTGCAAATAATCATCTAAAAGTAGTTATCGAAGGGGATTCTCAAATTATACTAAATGGTGTAACCAAAAAAAGTTATACCAATTGGAGGCTTAACGAACAGATCCCAAGAATAGACCATCTTATTCAAAAGCTGGAAGACTATCAGGTAAAACACATATACCATGAAGGAAACTGTGTGGCGGACTTACTTGCTAATCAGGGTGTAATCGAATCTCAGACAAAGGTCATTTCGGTGGCAGATTCGGTGTTCAAGGACCTGAGTGTTTTGTTGGAAATGGACAGAGATAAAATCACAAGGAAGGGGATTGGGTAATCCCAACCACAAAAAGGTACCATTGGGATAAGAGAAGAGCTCTCTTATCAGCTTCAATGTTGGAGGACAGGGAAGGTGTATATTCGATCTCAGGTTGCTGTATTTCTCTGGTTCTTGGGATTATGGTGGTTGCAGTGACGGTGAGAGACTATCATGGCACATCGAAATCCGAGTGCAAATGAATCCAATGGATGGAGGATTTATATAACATAGGGGGAGTCATTGTTTTGCACATAGTGAAGGAAGATGGTGCATCTATTCGGGCTTAGTTGCCTCTGCAGAGAGGAGACATTGGAGGTACAGTGCGATAGATTGTTCGACATCGACACAAATGGTCTTGAGGTGATATGTGGAATAGTGGAGGGCGCCCTTAGCAATGATAGGCATTGGTGCAATGGGCAGATCTATGAAATAATAATGTGTCTTCTGGTTGATATTTTACCATCCAAGGAGGCTTGTATCGAAAAAATTGTTGGTTTTCTCAGGGAGGTTGATGCAGATGTCGTGGGAAGTGTGGTCATGGAGGTGGAAGAATAATGGGCCAGGATTCTAGGACCCTTTTTTAACACTATAGTCTATCTGTCGGATGTTGAATGCTCAGGCTCAGAGGACGAAGAACAGGTTGCTGCAGTGGCCCTCAAAGCCAAGAAGGAGGAATTCATGCATAACGCCTGGGAGGTGTTTCATGTGGATGTGAAGAATGATGACATGGACCCCTTCAAGCAGATGATGCAGACAGAGGAGGGTTGGCTCTTGGAGGGAAGCGTCGAGCGGGTGGCTTTGATCGCGTCTCGGGTTGCCACCATACTGAGGCTCATATAATATGGTCTGCGAAGGGTCTTATTTTTATAGTTTATGTTATAGCCTTGTGTATGTAGGGAGTTGTTTTTAGTTAGTTGGAACATGATTGTAATATCTTTTCATAACTAATATAGGGAGCTATCCCCATCAAAGATAGTACTTGTTTAAAAAAAATAAAAAAATCATTTAAATTATTTAAATTAATTAACTTATTCATCCAATTTCCCCAAATTTGAATTTCAAATGATTCCATCTAATTTCATCTCTCAAATTCACAATTCCCCAAATGTGAATTTCAATTAATTTCATCTAATTCCAAACCATCGAATTAACATTTCACCAAATCTGAATTTCAATGAATTTCAGTAAATCTCATGTGCATTTCAGCATTTGAAAATCCAAATTAAAATGAAATTGAATTTCAATCTCAAAATCCTACAACACATGTTGAAAATCATGACTGATTGATCAAACTAGTTAACTCTTCAATCTCCCCTTTTCACTCCAAATCAACTTTTTTGACTACTCCATCTATTCAGTCTACTAATCAATCTAATCAGTCATTTCTCCAATCTATTCAGTCTTCTACTCAATCAACTCAGTCAACTGACTAACCAATTGAGTCATCTAGCCAATCAATCTAGTTGACTACTCAATCTATTGAGTTAACAAGTCAATCAATCTAAGTTAACAAATCAATCAACTATGTTGACTGATCAATCTAAATCAGTTCACTTCCAATTAGGACTTGAGTTCAAAATCCCTCCCCATCTATGTTGAAAATCTATATAAACAACATCATTTTCTCAATTCAGACTAGATCGCACTCTTCAAAGCAATTGCCAATCTATGCAAGAATTTCAGTAAAATGCCTAAGAGCCACCCACACAGTTTCGGATAAGAACAATGGAAGTCACAATGCAGGATGAGGGAGTTTCATTTATTTGAATTTATTCTTATCTTGTGTTAATTCTATTGGTTTATGTTTGATTGTATTTGATTAGTTAAAGATTTGTGATCGTCTTTACCCCCTAATCAGATTTAATTACATGATATTCAAGCATGAAACAAGGATTATGCCTTGTAAGAGTAAAGGTCATGGTCGTGGTCAAGGTAGAGGTAGAGGACATGGTCATAGGGATACTCGTCAAAATCCTTCACCTTATCATACTCGTGAAAGTGCTCAGGTAGAGCAACATTAGTCAGATCACCCGAGTGAGCAAAGGGATGTGAGTCAACATAGTGAGAAGCCTAGTGTCCAGCAAGTTCTTGAGAGGGATGAGTTGTGTCAGATGTTTCAAGAGGTCCTGGCTCAATTAGGCCCTAGACCTGAGGTAGAGCAGTAGGATAATATGCAGCTTGGGGACTCTCACCAGTTTGAGCATGTGGATAAAGATAGAGAGAGGTCCCCTAGGAGGAGAGAGAATGCAGTTGATCAAGAGGCTATAGTTGGTCACATGAGGGATCTGTTGAGATCTCGCCCTCCTATATTTGATGGTTCAGATAGTGGACTAGAGGCCAAGACTTGGCTTATTGATTTGGACTGGTGTTTTACCATGCATATTAGAGCTTTTTCTTCCACCTGGTGGAGACTTGAGGAGCAGAAGATTAATGTGGACATAGGTTCAACTTCGTGGGAGTTATTTCTGGAGATGTTCAGGACTCGTTTCCTTTCAATTTAGTGGAGGCAGCGTCGTGCAGATGAGTTCCATGAGTTGTGCCAGATAGGGATGATTGTAGAGTAATATGAGCATAGATTTTATGAGCTCAAGCAATATGCTGATATAGGGAACGATGAGGCTATGTTGGTGCAACACTTTATGAGGGGTCTGAATGACCATATCACTGGAGGAGTTCAGGTGTTTGAGATGACATTTGTAGAGTTAGTCATAGCGAAAGCTCGGCTAGTGGAGCAAAATTTATCCTGTGCACTTGGTGGACAGACTGGGCTTCACATTGGTAGTGCACCATCAGGTGGATCTAGGGCTAGAGGTGGTCTGTCTCAGGCTATTGTACCTTTTAGGAGTTTTTCAGGCACCCACCAAGGGTGGTCAACAACAACAACATTAGAAGTTCCAACCTAGGTAGAAACATTTTCAGGGTCATCGTGGGGGTAATCCTCAGTTTAGGAAGGACATGAACTAGCAGCGAGCTAGGCAGAGTTTTTCGAGTCAGTATTCGCAGAGTGTTTCTCAGGCCCCTAGTAGGGGTAGCTTTCAGCAGTCTGGTGTTCCTTCTAGGAGCAGAGGTTTTGGCAAAGGAGAGTGTTTTTTTTGTAGCTAGTATGGTCACGTAACTTCTCATTTTCCACTGAGATCTCATTAGACAAGGACTCAAAGTCCTTCTGCTTTTGAGCCCACTAATGGGGATAAAGGTTGATCTCACAGAGTATTTGCAACAATTGATAACCACCAACAAAAGCATCAGGGCATAATTGTTGAGACCACAGGTGTGTTGGGTGGTATATCTATTCCAATACTATTTGATTCAGGTGCTTCTCATTCCTTTATAGCTTCTTCCATTATGGAGTCATGTGGTCTCACTTCTGCTAGATAGGCAGATAGGTGGCAAGTAGAGTTGGCTACCGGTTCTTTTGCGACTGTAAATTCCTTCTTTCCGAGGTGTGAGTTGGACCTAGGACCCTTTGCTACTATAGTTGACCTTCAAGTCATTCCTTTGGGGTCTTATGGAGTTGTGTTGGAGATGGATTAAAAAACATCACACAGTGCTAGTGTGGAGTGTCGTCAGAAAACAGTAGTGTGTTTAGATGACCATGGTAGGAAAGTGGAGATAGTTGGGATTCATAGATTGATATCTTTCTGTATGATCTCTGCTATGCAACTTAAGTGGTTTATGCGTCAGGGGTGCCATCTTTTTATAGTAACTCTTGAGGACTTAGATTAGGAGAAAAGTCATGAATTCACTTTTGATGGTCACCCTCTTCTTCAAGAGTATGCCGGTGTGTTCCCTAGTGAAATTCCCAGTATGCCTCCGAAGCGAGATATAGACAACTTAGTTCCTGGAGTGGAACCCATTTAGAGAGCACTGTATCAGATGACCACTCAGGACTTGAGTGAGCTGAAGTTGCAGATTGAGGAATTGTTGTTCAAGGGGTTCATCCGTCCTAGTGTTTCTCCTTGGGGTGCGCCAGTTATCTTTGTGAAGAAGAAGGATGGTTCCCTTCGGTTATGCATTGAATACCAACAGTTGAATAAGGTGGCCATTAAGAATTTGTATCCATTGCCTCATATTGATGATCTCTTCGATTAGGTAAAGGGAGCCAAGGTGTTCTCTAAGATCGATCTGAAATTCGGGTATCATCAGCTGCATATCCATGATGTAGACATTTATAGGACGACCTTTTATACCCATTATGGTCACTATGAGTTCACAATGGTGCCATTTGGGTTGACGAATGCACCTTCATTGTTCATGAGCCTCATGAATGGGGTTTTCTACACCTATCTTGATCGATTCGTCCTTGTGATCTTGGATGATATTTTTATTTACTCTAGAACTATGGAGGAGCATCAGGACTATTTGGGACACGTATTGTAGCGTTTGAGGCAGAATTAGCTTTATGCCAACTTGTCCAAGTGTGATTTCTTCCAATCTGAGGTGAAATACCTTGGTCATGTGGTTTTGGGAGAAGGTGTATCTATGGATCCTTCTAAGATCCAAGCCATTATAGATTGGCCAACGCCAACTAATGTTTCTAAGGTGTGGAGTTTTATGGGCTTGGTTGGATACTACTGTCGTTTTGTTCAGAGTTTTTCCCGGATATCTCACCCAATCACTTCTCTTTAGAGGAAAGGGAAGAAATTTATTTGGTCAGAGCAGTGTGAGGTATCCTTTTGTAATCTCAAGGAACTCCTTGTCAGTGCGTTGATTTTGGCAGTTCCTGATCCATCCAGAGACTTCATGGTTTGCACAGATGCCTCTCTAGAAGGCATAGGAGCAGTGATTATGCCAACGTAACTTATGAGTCTCGCAAACTCAAGGATCATGAGCTAAACTATCCTATTCATGACTTAGAGTTGGCAGTTACAGTTCGTGCTTTAGTCAGGTGGCAACATTTTTTGTTAGGGCGTCGATTTGAGTTGCACAGTGATCACCGTAGCTTGCAGTATATTTTTACTCAGCCAAACTTGAATGCTCGATAGTAGAGATGGATGGAATTCCTCCATGAATGTGATTTTGAGGTTCGATATATTCAGGGGAAAGAGAATGTAGTGGCAGATGCTTTGAGTCGGAGATGACATGAGGTTTCAACATTGTCCCTTGGGGTGGATTTGAGGGAGAGAATCCTTGGGATTCTTCCACTAGACACCTAGTATCAGGAGGTTAGAGCCATGACTGAGACTGGAAGACCATTAGAGGGCATATATTCTGGATATAACCTTGAGGCAGATGGTCTTCTTTGACATGTTGGGCAGATCTATGTACCTCTATTGGATGGGCTTTGTACTTTGATCATGACTGAGCCCCATCATGCACCTTACTCGGCTCATCCTGGTGTCAAGAAGATGCACGCAAATCTGAGATAGATATATCATTGGGCTAGATTGAAACGTGACATTGTTGATTTTGTGTCGAAGTGTTTGGAGTGTTAATGGGTTAAGGTTGAGCATCAACATCCTGCAGGGCTTTTACAACCTAATTTGGTATCGGATTGGAAATGGGACATCATTTCTATGGATTTTCATAGTAGGGTTGTCAGTTTCTTCGCATCATCATGATGACATCATGGTCATTATTGACAAATCGACCAAAGTGGCTCATTTTGTCCCTATACAATCTTCTTATACAATAGTAGTGGTGGTACGAGTTTTCATGGAGGATGTGGTGAGACTACATGTGATTCCTAGGCGGATCATTTCAGATAGGGATCCTATCTTTACTTCAACATTGTGGACCTCACTTTAGCATGCATTAGGGACCTAGTTGAACTTTAGTTCAACTTATCACCCAAAGACCGATGGTTAGACAAAGCATGTAAATCAAGCTTTGGAGGACATGCTTTGCATGTATGTTATGGACCAGTAGTCGCATTGGGAGGACTATCTTTATCTTGTGGAGTTTCCTTATAACAATGGATATTATAGCTCCATAGATATGTCTCCCTTCCAGACGTTGTATGGTCATCCTTGTTGTACTCCTTTGAGCTAGGATCGGTTAGAGGACAGGGTGCATATAGGTTCGGATAAGCTTCGAGAGATGGAGTAGCAGGTTGAGTGGATTCGTGAGCATCTGGTAGCATCGCAGGATAAGCAAAAGAAGTATGCTAATGCTCACAGAGTGAATCATCAGTTTTCTATTAGAGATTGAGTATTCTTGAGAGTGCATCCACAAAAGAGTCTGATCTATTATGGAAAGGGTTCTAAGGTGGCACCTTGCTTTATTGACCCTTTTGAGATCCTTGAGATGATAGGACCTATTGCCTACCGTCTTGCCTTGCCACCGAGCCTGTCCTGCATCCATGATGTCTTTCATGTTTCTATTCTTAGACCATATCATCCTGATGTGACCCATGTTCTTGATTGGAATGCATTGCAGGTCGAGGACAAACAAATTTCCATGGATCCTGTGTGCATTCTTTAGCATCAGGGTTTGACCCTCAAGGGTCGTACCATCGACTAGGTAAGGGTCCTATGGTACCCAAATGATGAGACCTCGACTACATAGGAGGATGTAGTGAAGATGAGAAATCTTTATCCATTTCTGTTTTAGGCTTCCAAAAGTAAGCTTAGTTTTTGGGGGGAGGATGTAGTACCCCTCCCTTGATCAAACTTGTTCGATACTCTTTTTGACCATGGTTGAGTTTTCAGTGGTTTTGTAGATACACTATGTGGTGATATTTTATTCAAATATTATGCTTTGATGTGTGATTCATTGAATGTTGATTATGTATTATTTCTTTTGATTAGATGTCAACTTTATTTATGTGTTATTGACCATGGACTAACACATTTTCCTTGTGTATGATTTGTATTATGTATTCGTCTTCATGTATGTGTGGAGTTTGTATGGGGTGCGAGGAGATGATTTTATATCACTCACTTCTGTGAGACACGAAATGTCACGATTCTCTTTCACCGGTGTGTTTACCATGTTTGAATATATATATATATATATATATATATGTGTGTGTGTGTGTGTGTGTGTGTGTGTGTGTGTGTGTGTGTGTGTGTGTGTGTGTGTGTGTGTGTGTGTGTACATACACATATGTATATATATGTATATATATGCATATGTATATATGCATATATGTATATGTATACATATGTATATATATATATGCACGCACACACACACACACACACACATATATATATATATATATCTGTGTGTGTGTGTGTGTGTACATACACATATGTATATATATGTATATATATATATATGCATATGTATATATGTATATATATATATATGCATATGTATATATGTATATGTATACATATGTATACATATGCACACACACACACACACACACATATGTGTGTGTGTGTGTCCTTCAGTGATGCAAGAATTGTAGGTACAAGGTACTGACTCCACCTGGCTCCATAGGTCTGAGTGTGCCTAATTAACCCGATGGAAGTGGAGGAGATAGTTTTAAGGCCCGAAATATCATCCCTAACCTTGCTCAATAGTGAGCATTGTCAGTCTTCTGTAATTATTTGTAATAATGGATATCTTGTAAGTGGTTATTCTCATGTTGATTATATGTATGTTCTTATTCTTTATGAAGGTTATCATATGAATCTTTCATTTGATGCTTTAAAATGAACTTGGCATAGATCTTTATATGATGTATGATTAGGAGTTTATTTGAGTAAGTTTAGAAAATGTATCCTATTAAAGATGTTTATGTGATTTGATATGATGTAATGGAATTTAGTTATTTCCATGTGATTAACTTTTGATCTTTAGTATGTATGTTAGGAGGTGTTGCTTAGTAGTGATGTTAGAGAACCCTTAGAGATTTGTTATCAGATGTGATTAAGTTTTCCACTTAATATTGTTGTGATTCATCTATGTCATGTAATGTATTTACTTAGTGTTGTAATGAGCTTAATGATGTATGATGTTTCCTTTAAAAAATAAATTATTTGTTGTGTTTTGGTTTATTAGTTATTATTACTCTGGAGTTCCCTGGTGGGGCGTTACACAACACTCTTATTGGTAAGAATTGCTAGGTTTGCCATTATGGTTTGATTTGAATTAAATGTTTTTTTAAATATGAACTTCTTGTTACTAAATAAAGGATATGCAACATTGTAGGATTTCTTGTAATATTTTTATTATTTTGTTGACCTATGATATGGGCTACCATTTAAATGTAGTTGGTTGATTTTAATTATAAGAGTTGTAAACTTTTGCAGACTTTCTAAGTGTTCATTTTTTATTTTCTATATGTAGAAGTTCCTATTTCACTCAAGGGGATGATTATCATTGTTTCTAATTGACTTTGTGAGTGTCAAACATTTTTAGAGTTTCAACTATTAAATATTAGGTTTTCAAGAGTATAATGAGTTTTGAAGCATATGAAAGTCAACGATTATTGTGGATGTATGAGATAGAGTGTCTCCAAGGTTTTATGTATGTCTTAAAGGGAATATGTAACAATTTATATGTTTTCTCTCTTGTCACATTTGTTGAAATGAATTAAAGAAAAATCAATAAATGTCAAAATATTTATAAAATAGTGTAAACCTTGCAATGATCTTTTATTTCTTGAACATGGATTTGTATATATCATAACTCCCGATGGTTATGTTTTATTTCTAATATCTAATCTTTGATGCATTTACATGTTTAGATCATCCTTCTATGTTTCTATTCACTGTTTCTCCCCTCTTGTAAACTATGACTTTGTTGCCCATTTGAATAGGCATGCTTCTAGGAAACACATGGTTCAATCACGCTTCTAAATAAATATATTTGTTGACATGTTTTTTTATGACCTCATGCAACATAGAATAAAATATTGTATTATATCCTCTCTTAAACAAAGACCTCTTAGATGCTAAACTATGTGATCAAGCGAGATGACTCCAAGGTTTCAATAGTCAGGTCTTGAATTTATATGTGGATAAACTGAATGATTGTGATCTGGTTTTGTTTTGATTGAATGAAAAACAGGTTTTAAGGACCCGAAACCATTACAACATAGTTAAAATAAAAAGCTGAGAAAATAGAGTCCTCATACAAAGCGACTGGTCCAAAAAACCAGCGAACAGAAAAAACAGCTAAACAACAAAAAACAACAAAGAACCCAAGGAGACACTACATAGTAATTTTCTTCAGCAAATCCTCTGCCTTAGTCACCAGCTCGTCATAGGTTGCCCCAACTACTTTTAGCTCCTCCAGGTCCTTATTCACTTTCTTTTCCTTCCTCTTTCCACGGGTGCGAGTTCTGGGACCTTGGGCTTCCCCGGTTCCTTCTGCATCCAGGTCAATTTCCTGGGTTTCCTTTTCATCATCGAGCTTGCTGATGAGGGTATGGGTGTTGTTGGCTAAGATTTTCAGAATGCTGAGACTCTGCTCCGCAATGTTCTTGAGGCACTCCTCTATCTTGTCCACTTTGGCAACTGTATCCGAGAGCGTTTTTTCGTAGTTTCCTCCAGGGTTTTTCTATCCTGTATCTCCTTTTCAATTTTCTCAAACCGGGGATTAAAGGCATATCTGATGTCTTCCACTTTGGCAATTGTGTTCTTCAAATCTTCAATATAATTGGCCATAGTGTTCCCCTCTCCAATGTTAATGGTCTCCAGGATCATGACTCTGTTGCAGAGTTTTTTGTATTCATCCACAGTATTCTTATTCCCATCAATAAGCCATTCAATGGTTTTCATAAAACCCTTCAAGGCCTCGGGGTGAGGACCAGGAGAAGGAGTAACTTTACCAGGGGTTATCTGTTCATCTTTAGCAATATGGAGGGCATAAATAGTGTCAGCGGCCCTGAGGGTCTCCTCCATAGTCTCCATCTCCAGGCTTTGTTCAGCTTCCAGGGTTCTTGTTTGCTTGTCCTCTTCCGGTTCCTTGCCTGTGTCCTCTGGATCTTTGCCAGTCTCCTCTGTTTTCTTTTGCTTCTTCCTGGGTTGGGCTTGGATTTTACTTTTTTCCTTCAGCACTCCCTTAGGGTTCTTCTTCTCCTCAGGGAAATCAGAGTCCTCTTCTTCCGAAGAAATACTAATCAAGGGTTTGCTTTGGGGTTTTTTACTCTTTGAAGAAGAGGGTCTTGATTTCCTCTTCTTGCTCCTCTCATACTCTGAGTCGTCAGAGCTTTCGTCATTTTCAGTCGAGGAATCATTATATGAATCCTCCTCCTTCGAGAAATCAGAATCAGACATTTCTTCTTCCAAATCCACAGAGAGCTGCATTCGATTGATTTTACTGGCCTTTAGATGATCATAAATGAGGACCATAAGTCTCTGGTGCATTGCAGTGTCACCTCAAGGATTTTCTTTATATGCTTTTAGGGATGCATTCATAGAACAGAGCAAGAAATAAGGGAAATTCACCTTATCATTATGCCTAAAATGATTTAAGAGGACAAAGTGATATCCATATACTTTCGTAAACCTACCATCTAGAGTTATATACCTCATTAAAACAAAGAGAATTTCCCACCAGGGCTTTGCAAAAGCCCTAAGTGGGTAATAGGTTTTGCTCAACTTTACCAGTCTTTTCTTCTCTTTCTCTATGACCGGGTACCTTTCAATGGCTTCCCTGCTGACCTTCCTGTCTCTGTAGAAATTGTAGCCCTCCCTTTTGAGTCTTGTAGCTTTAGCTATTAACTCTTTGTCAATTTCCACCAGTTGGTCGCCCATTTTAAGCTTGCCCTTCTTCCAATTTTTGCAGAAGAAGTTGATTATCTTTCCATCACCACCATGGAGTCTCTCAAGGAAGCTCGAAAGACCACCCTTCTGCAAAATTTCCCACACCTCTTCTTTCTATTTCCACTCCTTGCAACTTCCTGGCTCATATCTTCTCCTATTTCCGCCCATGGTGTCGTTTCTCACAGTCAAGTTCAGGTTACAAAGCTGGTGAAACAAAAAGCTTTTTGAAGCTAAAACAAAAGCCCAGAAAGCATGTGTAGCATTATTGATTTGACAAGTTATAATGCACGTTCTGCTAACTTTGATGTTATAATGAGTAATTCCCTCATTATCGAAGTAACTCGAAGTGCTTACTTCAGTACATATCGTAATTGCCTTGTCAATCAAGATTCTTTGGGGTACTTCGATATCTTTCATTTATTATGATTTGTCTTACATCTCCAGGAAGACCGCTCTCACCTGTCCACGTGGTTATTGTATCATTCTTCACCGCCACGTTTGTAGCCCAATCAACATAACAGTTGGCCTCCCGATATATATGGGATGTGTGGCATTTTTTGAAGGTTCTGATGATGTCAATGGCAGAAAAAATTATATTGTGGATCGACCAAGAGGGCTGAGAGGTCCCATTGAGACACTTAATAATATTGTTGGAATCCCCTTCGATCCAAAGATGGGTACAGTTCCATTTTTTGGCTAGAATAATGCCTTGAAGGGCTGCCATAGCTTCCGCCTTATGATTGGTTTGAATGCCAATAGGGACAGCAACCATACCTTTGCAAATGCCTTTGTCGTCTTTGAGAATAGCTCCACAACCTGAAGGACCTGGATTTCCTTTGGCTGCTCCATCAAAATTGATTTTAAGCCAACCATGGGGAGGGGTTTGCCATTTAACTTCAAGCCTTTTATTGTGGCTGATATTATGACCATCAGTGATCTTCATATTCCAGGCTCTTAAGATATTTGACTCCAAAGAGTTGTTTGAGTAACAAGAGACCTCCATAGTTCCCATATTTTCCTGAATAGCCCTTTGAATTTTCTGAAAAACAATGTCTTGATTTAAGGACACATCCCTGAAAATTCGGTTGTTTCTTTCCTTCCAGAGACCCCATAGAATGTGAGGCAGAGAGAGCTGCCAAATACACTTCAGAAAAGAGTTGGTCCAATGAATTTGCCAGGAAGAGAACAAATCTCTGATGTTACTAGGAAACACCCAAGCAAGACTAAAGCTTTTGAGGAAGCTTTCCCAAACAGAGGTTGAGAAAGAACAGTGGAGGGAAAGATGGTCCACTGACTCTTCCTCTTGAAAGCACAACACACACCTATTTGGAAGGGCAAAACCTCTGCATTTAAGGTTGTCAATAGTAAAAATCTTATTCTGGAGA
Organism: Cryptomeria japonica; assembly: GCF_030272615.1. Taxonomy (NCBI): domain Eukaryota; kingdom Viridiplantae; phylum Streptophyta; class Pinopsida; order Cupressales; family Cupressaceae; genus Cryptomeria; species Cryptomeria japonica. The sequence continues at coordinate 391,188,978 of NC_081414.1, read as the reverse complement.
ATAGTCCAGAAGAACATATTGATTTTAGGAGTTAGCCCTTTTAACCAAGCTTTAGACTAGAAAGGATTCATAGGAGGGGAGGGGGAGAGGATACAATACATCGAAGATATAATAAAGGTACCTTTGGGGTTATATCTCCAGATCAGGGAATCCTCTTCCTTTTTCAGTGTGTAGGGGAAAAAGGGAGACTAGGCTAACATGTCCTAATCCTACTTTTTGACACACATTGTGGAATACGAAAGAGCCTAGAGGTATCACACAATTGGCTACTTCTTTTTGTGGAAGAGAGAGCCACGGGCTACCTATTAGGATTTCTATTCCTTTGTTGTAATTGAAAGATAAAATGATGCAAGTTCAATCCCTAACCCCAAAGTGCAAGTATGAACTAATAACAAGATTGCAGAATTGAACTTAAACTATGCAAAGCTGTAAACACAAGGACAAGACAATAATGTAAATGCGTACCCGGAGTCAAAGTCTGAGTGAAAATGTTCGGGACGGGGGCGCGGGCGCCACTGTCCTGATTCTGCCCCTGAAACTGCTCCTGAAACTGCTGTTTTGCAACTTGGAAAGCTGTCCGAACTGCCGAAAACTTGCTGTCTGATAGAGGGACCAGGGCGCCCAGCGCCTCTGTCCCAGGGACCAAGGCACCCAGCGCCCCTGTCCTGGCAGGACCAGGGCGCCCCACGCCTCTGTCCTGGTCTTTTGCTCTAAAACTTGGTGTGTTGTTCAGTCTCCATCTGCTTCTTCCGGATCTGCAACTTGTGGCGTCGTCTGAATCCCGAAATCTGCACTTATATCTGAAAAGGTGTTTTGGGCGGCTATATAGGGTTTTGCCTTAGTCAAACCCCCGCTTTGGTGATTTCCACCTCCACGAATAGCCAAGTTGTATTGTAAAAGTAATGTGTGTGCAGACCTTGTGTGTGTGCAAGATCCTAAAATGCAAGTAAGCAAACTAGAGCAACCTAGAAAGTAAACCCTAATTGCTTGTAAATGATAATGTAAATGCTCCAAATCAAGATGCAAAGTGATCTAAAGCATGAATGCAAGTGATATAATGAAGCTTATGCAAAGACATGAAAACAATATGAAATCATACCCAACCCCAAGGGAGGGGTACAAGCCAATCTTCAGTCGGTGATCCCCTATTGCTCTTCAATGTCTTCCAAGCCCTAAGTGGATGAATGAAATTGATGAATGCTTGATGGATGAATGTTGAATGTTGCTGAAGTCTTCAAAGATCTGCTCTTTTGCTGCATATGAGGTTCCTGAAAACAAAATTCCGATCCCTTCAAATGAAGAAAGAGAGCAATTATGTATGAAACCCTAGGTCTTAATTCCAACTTTTGGCCGACCTAGAGATTGAATCTCCCGCCAATTTCTTGGGGTTAAGCTTTATTTTATGATTGGATTGTGCTCCTAAAATTTCGAGAAAAATGTCCGGGACCGTGTGCACTCCGGGCGCCACGGTCCCGACAACTTTTCACCAAATTTTCAGGGTCGTCGGATATGATGATTTTAGAACGAATCCCGAAGTTACAAGTGATTTCGAGATGTTTTGACCCCCGAAATCAAGCCCCCAAGCTTAGAATAGGACCTAATTAGGGTTTTTGATTGAATGATGTATTGGAGGAATAAAATGAAAGGGGCACGCTTTAATGAAAGGGCCCAACTTTATGATGAAATAGGACCTTAGACCTAATTAATTTGATTAATTAAGTGCTAAAGGGGAAATGCAATGCAAAATGCAAAATGCGCCAAGGCGGGTGCTAAACTAGGTGTGAAATTGTACTGCTTTAGCAAGTGCGTACAATTTACGACGTTACATTCAGCCAGATAGCATACAGTTGGGTTTTGAGCTTGGAGAGACTAGGATGAATACTATCAATGTTCTGCCAGTTGTTCCCATCCCAGTAATCTGCCACTAAGGTACCAAAAGAGTCAATACAAGAGGGGGCATGGGAATCCCACTCATAGAAATCCATTAGGGGTTTGTCAAAAAGCTAGGGATCCTCCCAGAATCTCACTTTTCTACCATTTCCAAGTTTCCATGTCACACCTTTAGCAAACACCTCTTTACATTTAGAAACATGGTTCCAGATATGAGATCCATTTATACTAAGATCCGAATTAAGAAAAGAAGATAGAGAAGAGGATAGAAGAGAATACTTACTTCTCCAAAGTTTGCACCATTCAGAATCAAAGTTAAACCATCTCCAAACTTGTTTTGACAAGAGAGCTTCATTTAAAGTGTGAATCCTCCTAAGCCCCAAACCACCTTTGCTTTTTGGCTTGCAGACCTGATCCCATGCCACCAAGGACATTCTTTGCTTTTCCTCCACCCCAGACCATAGGAATCTTCTTTGAATTTTCTCAATAGCTTCAACATACTTGACTGGAATTTTGAATAAGCTAAGAGCATAAATGGGGATACTTTGAAGAGTAGCCTTAAGAAGAAGGAGCTTACCAGCTTGACTTAAGAGAGCCCCTTTCCAACCTGCAAGTTTTTTGTGAAATTTATCAACCAGCGAACTCCAATAGGAGTCAGGAGGGGCAATCCCCATGGGGAGACCAAGGTAGATAGCAGGAAGGTCAGCAACCTTACACTCCAGAATTCTGCTGATCCTTTGTTGTCTTCTCTCCGGAGTGTTAATGAAAAAGACATCACTTTTGGCCCAGTTAATAAGCTGCCCCGTTGCAGAAGCATATTTACACAAGGTATTCTTCTAAACTTTAGCTTCTGAGATGCTTGAATCCCCCATAATTATTGTATCATCAACAAACTACTGGTGTGAACAAATAAGGTCAGCAGAAGAAGGTTGGAGACCCTTAAAGGATCCTATCTGCACCATATTTTCCATGGTCCGTCCAAAGCATTCTGCCATAATAATGAATAGGATGGGGGAGATAGGATCTCCTTGCCTAAGACCTCTCGAAGCTTGGAAAAAGGTTGAAGGAGAACCATTGACAAGAACAACAAAGGATGCAGTAGTGGTAAGTTGGGATAAAAGATCCACAATTCTTGGGGCAAACCCAAAAGCAGTAAGGACTTTCTGTAGAAGAGACCAGTGCACCCTATCATAGGCTATGGAGAGATCTAGCTTAAGGATGAGACCCTGCTTCTTCGCTTTAACAAGAGAGTGAATATTCTCATGAACAGTAATAATGGAATCGAGAATTTGTCTTCCAGGAACAAACCCATTCTGCTGGTGTTTAATAAAAGCCGGGAGAATAGACAAGAGTCTAGAGGTCAGGACCTTAGATATGATCTTGTAAAAGGAATTGCAGAGGTTAATAGGTCTGAACTTGTCCAGAGAATCAGCACCTTGAACGTTGGGGATAAGAGCAATAAAAGTACCATTTATTTCCTTCAAGAGTTTTCTAGCCCCAAAGAATTCCTTAACCCCATTAGCAACATCAGTCCCGATAATGTCCCAGAACTCTTGAAAAAAGAGCATTGGGAAGTCGTCAGGACCAGGAGCTTTGTTTCCATCAAAGGAGAAAACAACATTTTTAATTTCTAAGGTGGAAGGAATGGAAGAGAGAAAAACATTATTTTGGGCATCAATGAGACGAGGAATGTTCTGAAGAAAAGAGGACTGAGCTTCAGCATCTAGACTTTGATCCCTCGAAAGGAGGTCCAAGAAATACCTCTTAGCTTCATTCCTTATTTCATCTTCCTTGACCAACTCCCCACTGTCCACAACTAACTTGTTCATCCTGTTGGCAGCTTTATGTTTGATAGTTGACATATGGAAGAATCTTGTATTCCTGTCTCCTTCCTTGAGCCATTTGCATCTCGATCTCTGCTTCCAGAACATTTCCTCTTTAGTAATAATATCATGGTAATTCTTAAGAATCTCATTCTCCTCAGCAATAGAAACAATACTAAAACCATCCTTCTGGATCCGGTCCTGTATCTCTTTTAGGTTTTCCTGAATTTTACTCTTAGCCTCAAATATATTCCCAAAGCTATTCTTATTCCAGATTTAGATGTTGTCCTTCACACTTTTGAGCTTCTTAACCACTTTGAACATTGTCGTTCCCTCAACTTGGATACTCCACCATTTTTTAATATACTTTTTAGTATCAGGGTGAAGAGTCCACATTTTTTCAAATCTAAAGGGATAGTTTTTTCTTCTATTGATCAAATCAACATTAAAAGTAATTGGAAAGTGATCGGAACCAACCCGAATATGTGCAGATAAAGAACAAAAATACTGACTGTACCAATCATCAAAAATAAGAGTTCGATCAAGGCGCACTTGAATAAGGTCATTACCATTTCTTCTATTTGTCCATGTGAAATTACAACCCTGTATCTCCAAATCATTAAGAGCTAGAGAATTAATAAAATCCATGAGAGCCATTCTACTTTCCAATTGAGGCGGGCTACCTCCAAATTTTTCCTCCTCTTTTAAAGGTGTATTGAAATCCCCGATAACCATCCAACTTAGATTTTTGAAACTTTCCCTAGCTTGTTTTATCCTTTTCCAAAAAGAGTTTCTAGCCTTTAAGGTATTAGGAGCATAAATGTTTGTGAGAACCCATGAAAAACCATCTTTAAGATGCTCAAATTTAATACAAGAAAAATTACCTTCCTGAATAATGACCTGCCCTTTAACAGTGTTAAGATTCCAGATGGTAGCAATGCCTCCAGAAGCACCCTCAGAACTTCCCCCACTAATTTTACCATTTTTGAAAAACTTCAAAGATTCAACTTTTTCTCTACTCATTTTGGCTTCTTGAATGAGAAAAATGCCAGGATTGCTATCTCTTATCATATTCCTAATAATGTCATGTTTATGGGGATTGTTTAGACCCCTTAAATTCCAAGAGATTATCTTCATAGTTACTTACCAATTCCCAGCTCCTTGAGAGTTTTCTGAGTTCCATCTGCTATGTTCTTGCTGGCCTCCATGTCTCTAACTTTGTGATTAGATGGTCACCCTGGGGAAGAGGAGACGTATCCCACATCAACTTGAGCTATTCTGTTGGATTTCCTAATCAAGGATATCGAGGGTGTTGCTGCTTTCTTACTCCTATGTTTAGGCTGCTTCCATTCCGTTTCTGACACAGGAGCCACTTCCGGATTGGTTAGGATTTTGGAAATTTCATCTTCATTACCCCATTTAGGATTTCTGGACTCAGTTGAAATAATGTTTGCTGTTCTTGAATGCTGATCCGAATCCAAAAGACTCAATCCCAAAATTGCACACTTTTGGGCTTCTTGTATTTCAAAACTAGGTATGGCTACAGAAGAGTCCGTCCTTTCAACTTGTGGATCTGGGATCTCACCTTCCTCCAGTTGATAGTCTCTAGCTTCTACTACCTGATTTTCATATGTGCCATCCACCACTTCATCTTTTGCTTTTGGAGGATCATTCTGATCGTTCAAATCCATTTTCTGCGTAATTTTTATGGGACTAGCTTTGGTTGTTTCATTCCTATCTGCCTCCTGAACAGTGGGATTGAGGATAGAGTTTGAGGCTTCCTTTTGTTCCCCCAAAGGAGAAAAGTGATTTGGATTTTTTTCCTTATTTTCTATGTTTTTAACTTGCCACACCCTTTTCTCTGGCATATTCTGGCTTTCAATCTGAGGTTTTAACTGATTAGGCTCCGCCTTTTGCTTTTTTGGACAAGATTTTGCCCAATGACCTACCTTCTTACAATGGAAACAAGCAAAAGGAATAGTTTCATATTCTATATGTTGCTTCCAGGTTCCCAGTTTTGAAACTAGATCAATCTGTTCTGGCATATCTGCCTCAGGGGCTACTCCAACACAGAACCTTGCATGGGTTAATCTTCTTTTTGAAGTAGTGACTGGGTCAATAGAGAGCAGCTCACCAAAAGAACTTGCTATTCCAGAGAAGATGCTTTCTGCCCAATACTCGAGAGGCAATCCTGGGAGTTTTATCCATACTGGAACCTACGCCAGAATAGAATCATTCATATTTAATTTTGGATGCCATTTTATTAGAACCAGGGCTGTCTTTCCCACCATCCAAGGACTCCCGCACAAGATCTTAACCTTATCTTCTTCACACGAAAAAGAGAAAGACAGAAGACCTTTGGGAAGAGCCGAGACCTCTACATTTCCTTTTAGTGCCCATTTTCGATTAACAAAGGCCCTAACAACTTCAATATTTGGGCGCGGACCCATAAACTTCCCTACCAAGGAGTTCGACATACTATTGATATTATGGTCCAGAACCTGGTCAGGGATGGAGATAGCAAACTTACCACCAGAAGGGTCAGAAATGTTCTTAACAGGAGGAAGGGAGGATTTACCAGTTGGTCTAGATCCAAAAAGGGAAGACCATTTTTTTCCCTCCCTCCTGTTATCCACAGAGTCTACAAGTGGCATAGGCCCCCCATTGGACCCTACCCCCAGATGTCCTGAAGAGTTCGCTGTCACGACAAACAGAGTACCACCGGACTATGAGTCAGCAACCGGAACTAGGAGGTCCGGGGGCTTGTCCTTATCGTCCATAGGACCAGCAAAATTGATTTGGCCGCTCTCACCATTGGAACCAAGGTTCCCGCCTTGATGGAAATTTGAAATTTGAGCTCCCGCTCCTCCCTCTCCTCCCGCGTCTCCCATTTATTTAAAACCTGGTTATGTAGTGTTTGATCTGATTTTGTTGGAATCACAAGGGGACTTAGGTTTATACTTGAATTCTTTCCGGAACATGGAAATTTACTTGATTTGAAAAAAAAAGACAAAAGGGATTTGAAGGTTTGGAGAAATCTAATCTACTCCTAAGATCAACAATAACATTAGATCATGCTTGGATGGACACATTCCTTAAACTGAACTTTGCTTCGCTATGTTGTCAACAATTGCACAAAACTAATGCAATCTTACAAGGGAAATGAAAAGGTTTTCATATCATGAACATTCATCCAAATACCCAATACACTGACACAACTCGAATAAACATATCCACAATTGAACTTAGCACATTTTAAGGTTTAGGCTAACTATGCATTGTAATTGAAAATCATCCAACCACAAATACTATTAACCAAGGAATTATCAACATCCACACATTACTCCATCACAATCAATGAACTTAATCTAACACGGGGATCTAATAAGAAACCATACAATATGTAGAAGAAACGCCACCATTCACCATAAATTCAATGAAAAGCATGTTTATTTAGATGCCTTGACAACCATTTCTACCTTCTCCTCCTATTCTACTTCTAATCTAATTTCTAATTCTTCTAACCTTCTTTTTATAAATGAGGAAAGAAAGCCTTAAATAGACTCCCCTTTACAAATGAATGGCTTGGATCAAATCCAAATAAATGGCCAAGATTAAAAGATAAAAACCCTAATTAGAGTTTGTTACACCCATTACATTACAATTTATGCTTGATCAATCATAAAATTACATATTTTGAACACATGTCCAACATTGAATTCTAACCGATAGGAATCGAAGCTAGGTAAGGTAAACAATATTTGATGAAGTGACATGTGTCACTTGCTCCACCTTTTGAATGAATTAGGTTCAATGTATCTGAACGTACTGACTTTGATTGATGAATGACAGTGAGTTGTCACCACCTCAGCCTGCTTACATGCCTTGTAACTCATCACAAGTGTTTTTGATTGAGAAATATCTCTTGATACTCAATATTTCAAATTGCTCCTTGATGAATGTGATGATGGTGAGAGATATTATTTTATCTAATTTGATCACCTTAACTTATCCTTCTTCACGATGTGTCTAACCTTTCAACCTTAGAATCCTTCATCATGACTGCTCTTGACCTTGATTCTTATATTGATGTAGGGATATCTCCATGGTGTACTAGCCTTGAATCTCAAATTTTTGTAGGATATTCAAGATAATTGCAAAACCTCATCCTCTTCGTCGTTCTAACTAAATGTTGTGAGTCTTCCCTTGCATCATTGTGAAGTTCTCTCCCTATTGTCCATGAAGATAGATGATATTGTATCTTGCAAATCTCATCCTTCATGCTTGTGAATCTCAATCCCTTCACCATCTTGCTGAGTCTTGCATCCGATCATGAGATGCACATATTCATTGACTATGCTGATATCTTTCCATTAACCTTGACCTCCACAAGTTGTTGAGATGTCCTTCTTCATGTTGTGATATCAACCCCTATTATTGATAAGTCACCTCCTCGCACCATGCATCCAACTACTAGCTCTTGAATTGAAAAATAAAAGAATTCTTGGATCAAATACATAAGATATATCTTGATTTCAAAAATCATGTTATCTAATATAGACTCTAGATGTTTTGATTTCTAATTTTTAGGTGTGAATTATCCACTTTATAGGTTTGATTTCTCAGTTTTGCAAGTCTAATTTGAATTGCTTCTTCTTGATTGATGGAAATCATTGTGATGTTAGATTGAATTGTCCTCTCCTTGACTGAATTCACCCTATAACTTGATTGAATTGTTTTTTCCTTGATGGAGATTGCTGTGATCGATCTGCTCACAAATTGAATTTGTTTGAGGTGATCAAATGAAATGATCACCTGTCCTCTTTATAAGCACCTTTCCTAATGGTGGTTTGCACTCATTAGGAAGCCAACTTGTTTATCAACATTTAATTAATTCACATTTTTAATATGCTTTTAGGTCTCCTTTCAAATCGCACTTACACCTCACATTGGTCGTGGATTTAAGAAGGGTATGGGTTCTTTCTGATCATGGATTTTCACCACCCATGGACAAACTTACTTCCTTCCCTTCAAGTTATTGATTGCATTAATCACTTCATTACATCATGAACTCACTTCACTTGGCGTTCGTTTATTAAAACATATAGATGTTGCGCTTATCCTCACTAGGTCATGGATTTTATCAACTAAAGTCCATAAACTTTTCACCATCCACCTCCAAGTCATGAATTTTGGAGGGGTTTGAATTTTTGTGAGTGGAGGATAGTCATCATCATCAAACTTGCAAACTTCAACACTTAGCCAATTATTTCATCTTCATCATGTTGTTGATCTTCATTCTCTAAGTTAAGGATTGAATGAGTTCTTCGTTTCTTCTTCACTTCATGGATCACCCTTGGCATCCACCCTTGAGTCATGGATTTTAGCAAGTCATGGATTGATCTCCATCACTCACCTTCATCATCAATATTTCTTCATCCAATTCACTCCAAGGAGTCTTCATTATCATTCATTAAGGTTTAAGGACAACTCATCACTCTCATTCATTATTACCTTCAATGATCTTCAAGTCTTGGACCTCTACAAGTCACAAAAGTCATTACCACACCTCTTAGGTTGTAGATTTGAGCAACTCAAGGACAAACATTGCAAGCGTGACCTTGACCTTGACTTGATCCTTATTTCACTTCACCTTATTTAAGATTGTTCATAACACTCGAGGACGATGCACTCACTCGATCAACACCTTCAATCACTCCTAGTTGTGAACTTCTTGCACTCAAAGACCAGTTGAAGTCATCATCATTAGGCCATGGATTTAGCAAGGTCATATATTTTCATGAGTCATGGATTTGGGTGACTCATGGACAAACCCAATGACTTCCACTTCAAGTTGATTTCATCATTCCTTGCTCAAGTTGATCATTAAAGACCTTTGTTTGCAAACTTGGAGGATTCTAAGGCTAAATTCAATGAAATGCAACCTTTGTTCACTATCACCTCAAGTTCACAAGTTGTGGATTTTGCTTGGCCGCAAATTTTATGAGGTGGTGAACAAAACTCATTTTCATCTCTCAAGTCCATCAATTTCACCAAGTGAAAGATAGTATTGTTACAATATTGACTTGGTGTTGCATTGCTTCTCCAAAATTATTTTAAGTACAAAATCACTTTCACCAAGCACTTCACCTTGACCTGACGTAGAGGTTGCATTATGAAGCATCACCCAATGACGACCTTGAATCTCATGTATCAGTTGACTCTCACCTATCACTTGAGAACTTAGAGCTAAGAAGACTCCAAACTAGTCTAGAGGGGGACTTGACTGCTGCTAGATTTCCTGACTCGATCACATCTTGATGACAAAGACACTGCATCCCTTCGCATGCAAGAGGTTAAAGATACCAAAATTATTGCCAAGCTAGATGACTAAGACAAAACAACTACACTACCAAGCAAAAAAGTGGGGTTCTCCATTTGTAATGGGGCGATGTGTGGAAACATCACAACAAAATTCATTAACAAATAGTTTGAATTCTTTTATATCTTTGATTCATGGTTCAGTTATCAAAAATAGAGAAAATACTATTTGTAAGTGTAATACCCTAAAAATGGTCATCTAAACCATGAGCCCCTAATCTCGACAACATCACCAAGGTCCTAACCAAAGGCAATTAAATCAATCTTAAGCACACAATTAATTCTTTAATCATCAAATGTCACATGGCAAAATTAATCACTCAATATTAATTAAATATTTATTTAATTAATTGATCATTCCAAGTAAATCATTTTAAAACAATTATCTTAATTATTTTATTGAATATCTTAGCATATTTAATTAAATAAATCAATTTGCCATCAAATCTTCAAAAAAGGAAATAAATCAAAAAAGGAATTAATTGACCAAAAAAAAGAATTAAAATTTGAGAAAATAAATCAATTGGAGATAATCTTGAAAAACAAATTAAAAATTGATAAATAATCTCAGAGAAAGCAATTAAAACAATTAAATATCAAAATTGAATGAAATAGAGAATAAATCAATTTTTTCTGATTTTATCTTAATTTTAGTTCACTTTCCTTTAAAACTGAGAAAAGCATCCAATCACATCAATTCCCCTGGATTGTGCTTCCTCTCGGAAAATCTTGACCGCTCATCATCATTTGATCTCAGCCGTTGGGTTCTTTTGAATTTTCTATAAATTCAGGCTCTCATCTCTCATTCAAAAAAGATCCTGGAGAATACATTGTTATCATGCTGTTTTTGCTCTTGGTTCATTGATATTTGTGCATTTAGATATTCACATATTACTTATTGCATACATATTTAAATCATTTAGCTCATTTATTGCTTAAATCATGTTAGATTAATCTTGCATCCATTTAGCTTAATATCATACTCATATAGATTAAATCCTTTGTCTTGGTGTAGTCTAGTCAGTGGTATTGCTTATACAAATCTGAGAGCAATCTTATACTCGCATCTTTTAGAAGGCAATGGGTCGATTTGTTATGGTTTTCATATTCATGCTTATATCTGTCTAACCATGCATCTAATGACTTAATTGAAGTGTTGTGTATTCTAGATACAGATACAGGTCCACTTTTCACACACACAATAAGCATTACCAATATGAAATACTTTGTGATTAATGTCTTTGTATCATTATCTTACATATCTTGTAATGATGTTATCATCAACTATATAAAGGTCTTATCCAACTAGTTTATACATGACTTACTAACACAATTTGGGGTCAAGTATTCATTTGGGTATAGTTATTGTTTGTTAATTTTGTTTAGATTAAATAACTATTAAAGTATACCTCTAAAAATACCCTCTCGAGTCTAAGATAAGTTTGGAGTGAAGGAGGTATTTCCCACTCTTATCAATTGACCTTTGATCGTCTATAATTTATGGATGAACCTTGGTTTTGCTTTCATGATGACAACCCATTACCTTGAAAGTTAAATCATGTTCGAATATTTTGGAGCAGTGGATTTAGAACCCAACATCCTTTATGCAGAACTATTTATTGCTAACATAATTTGTGCATGATTGCCCAAAAAACCAAAATACCAAATTGCCTAGGGATTGAGTAAATTACATAAGCTCATACATCTCACCCATACCCTTATAACCACATTTACAACAAACAACTTTTAGAGTATACTGACAACATACATTACCAAGAGCTAGAATTTTTGTAACATCATCCAACACCCTTTGCAGACAAGCCTGCCTTTGCTTTACCACATGCAAGTGGTGGAAGATACAAAAAAAGAATACCTTCGATTGATGAGTCACCTCCTCAATATCATCATAAATCTAAAAACATCAAAATTCTATAATATATATTAATATATATATATAAATGAAACAACTAGTAAACAATATGTAAATATATAATATTAATGTACTTTTTCAAATAAAAACAAAAAAATCTTTTCCAAAAATAAAATTAAAATTTACATACAAAATATTTAAATTTATATATCTATATATAATAAATCAAATAATTTTAATGAAATAAATAAAATAGCAAGCACGATCTCGATTTAGATATTTATAACAATATAAAACTACTTTTAACAAATTTGATCAATCAAATACATAAACATCAAAGTTAGGTGAACAGCTGTATGAAACCACCTTATGAGACATGCTTTTCACCATGAAAAAACATTACTATTTTATCCAATACCAAAAAAAATTGATTAATTATTATTTTTGTCCTCCTCCCTCCACGAGACTCGCTCTCTCTTAACCATAAAAAAATCTATACAACTGATAACTACGTATTAAATAAAGGAGAAGACTTTTTAACTTGGGTAGGCTTAACCCTCCTATGGTTGGAACGAGAGATTCGAATGTGAGAGGTTGATGCTAATTTACTGTTTGGAACACAGATGCAGTTGGATCAACGAGGTCTAAAGTTCGAATATGGTGCAGGGAGGATTTTGTGTATTTCACAAGCCATAAGCGAGACAATCATTACGAGATAATATAATAACTAGTAGCAAACAGTAAAGTTTAGTTTAGGGGATGGCTGTAGCCACAGGAAAAGCTCGGGCTGATTACGATTACCTTATCAAGCTGCTCTTGATAGGCGACAGCGGTATGTACCTTCCTTGATCCGCATGGTTTTACTTTTTTGATTTTATTGAACGAAATATGTTAAATGACTGAGTAGATCCTGGATCTTTACAACTTGTGAGGATCTTTTACGGAATTGAACCCGTAGGCATCAATTGGCAGAAACTGCTGCAATTCTCTTTACTAAGGGGGCGTTAGTTTGTGCTACTGAGTCACAAGATTAACTTTTGACACAGGTTTAGTGGTAGAAATCTGGGCATCAGAGTATTGAGTCCTTGTGGAAGCTCGGGGTACTGGGAATGGCCTTAGTATATTTGACCCTTGCACCTTGAGATTTTTAGCGCTTAACATTGTCTGCCCACTTTATAATTTTTTATTGACAAACTATAAATGTTTTGAAAATGGTTTAGGTCTGAGGTCGATATTGTTGGGTACTTTTTTCTTCATGTGGAAACATTTTTCCTATATAAGGGGAAAACTGGGCAGTTTCTTAGAATGCATGCATACGAACGAGTACTTGCAAGCAAGTTGATTGATTTGACTAGAGGAGATTCTAGAACGTGCGACTTTTAGGAAACATTTAATCCCATGTAATTGGTATACCTATATATGTATAGACTTTAGGTGCAACTCTGTATCGCTGGTTGATGACAGATCTTATGTTGCTTGTTTTATCCTCGTTATAGGGGACTGATACAGTATTATAATAGCCTGTACATTATCTAATTATCTTGTATGAATGACAGAAAGTGTGCCAGTTGGAATTAGGGTTTGATTTACAAGTGTGGTTTTGTTGAGTTTATACTTTATACCATTTATCCGGCTGTGCGATTCTTCCAGTAGTTTGTTGTAAATCCTGTCTCACGGGGCCTATTTATAAAATACCTAATGCATTTTTTCAAATGGCATGCTTTTAGTATAGAATGTGTGGGGTTTAAAACCCTAGCCAATGGTTTGTCGACAAAGAGGTCCACAACAAGTTGTAGTGCCAATGTGCATCATTATATTTACTTTCCAAATCTTTTGACTCTAACAATAGTAGCATTACTCGGAATTGAGATTGACTCAGCAAAGTAAAAGTATAAATGGAATTCAATCACTTGACCTGTAATTGGTCCAGCAGAAAACAATTATTATTTTTTATTTGTTAAATCTGCCCACTGGGGTCAAGAGGCAACATCCCTCACAGGGTCCAGGGAAAGGGACTTTGGCATGTTCCTTGTAATGATACAAGGAAGGGTTGAGTGTTGGAGTTCTTGCCACCAAGCCTGAATTAAAGCTTTCAAGGCCATAAGAACCTTCATGCTGCATTCACCTTATTCTAATTATACCATGTAACATCATGGGAACATTGTATATAATCTGCAACATCTTTTCATTCTCTAGGAATATCTTATGTAACATCCTTTTTCTCTAGGGAACAACAAGGCTAATTAACAAAATTGGAAGCAGGAGTAGTCCAAGCATTAGATGTTACCCCTCTAGACCAGCTATTGGGGTTCTTCCAATGATATATCTGGGAACTCCCTAGATGGATAGAACTCTTAAAATTTAACAAATTTTGACCGCCGCACAACTTGAAAAATTTCACTTAGTGGTTGGAGAATGGGGAAGGAAGAGAAGATTGGGGGATGGAGATCCCAATAATTATTTAATAAAAGAGCTCTAACACCGTTATTGATAATCTAGAAAGGACCTTTAACAATCAAACTCCCCTTCTTTATTGTGTTCCAAACCATTGAACCTTTCGCAAACAGATCCATCCAATGATGATCCTCATCAGCAACTCCTCCCAAATACTTGAAATTAAGGATTCTAGCCTAAGATTGCTCCGGATGCTCACAACATCTACACTATAATTTTGTAGCTAGAGCCTAACAATTGAACTCAAACTCCCTAAGACCAAGGCCTCCGGAGATAAATTCTAGGTTTGCAGACTTGGTCCCAACTAACTAAATAACTTTTTTGGGACTCCAAATTCCCTGCTCATAAGGATTTTTTAGAAAGGGTGTCAAATTCCTTGAGAAATCTCTTAGGGGTTGAAAAAATAAAATTTCTATAAATAGGAAGACCTTGGAAAACAGATTTTAATATTGTCAACTGTCCAACAAAAGATAACCATTGGAAAGTCCAATTACTATCCCTTATACGAAATATGTCCAAAATTTTCTTCCACTAATCTCTTTTGAGGTTACCATTAGCTAAGGGAATATCCAAATAATCCAAAGGAAGATCCCCTATTGTAAAGTGAAGAATGTGTGCATTTCTTTGCTAGATAAGCACAAGAGTATCGAAGAAAAAAAATGTTGGATTTATCCCCATTAATTTTCTGACCACAGGCAGACAAAGATATCACCAAAGAGGAATACAAATATATCACAAACTAAAGGTGGGATTGAGAATCTAGATCTTGAGTCCAAGACCAACCCTAGATGAAGCCATTAGCTTGTTGGTGCTTAGTCAATTTGCCAAGACCTCCAAGACCTTTTGCCATTAGGATAAAAAAGTAAGGACATAGGGTATCTTTTTGTTGAAGTCCCCTGGAAGTAGAAAAAAGAGAAGGGATACCATTGATACGTATTGAGAAGGAAGAAGCTACACAATTAATGACCCAATCAATCCACTTTGAGCAAAACCCAAAAGTTGATAACTCCTCGAGGAATGACCATTTGACCCTACTTAAGCCTTGGACATGTCCAGCATAATGAAGATAGATTTATCCTTGGAATTGGACATAGAATGGATAGCTTCTGCAATGATTCCTTGAATGTTGCTCCCATTTCCTCTAAATTTAAACTTAAGCAACTTCAATGTTACCTGAAAAAAAATCTAAAAATGGGGGAAAAATTGGCCAAAATTAGAGGGATAGTTGCTTCCCAAAATGGCCTCCAGAAAAAAAAAAAAATTGCCTTGCCTTCATGGTGCCAAAATCATGCTCTAAAAATACTTGTAATGAAACGACTTGAACAATAGAAGAACTAGATCTGAAATAAGCTGTAAATAATTGATAATAATGAAACAACTTGGGGAGAACCTCCTAATCCACTTTGAGGGGGATACCTCCAATTGCTTTAATAATAACACAATACTCAACATGATGATAAGAACTACTTACTAGCTCCTATATATGCCTAATAATTTATCACCCATTCTGACTTAGGTACTTAACTATAACCCTTAGGATCACTTAGCTACTTATATGTAATTATATAACCTTTTTAAGAGTTAACGTTGTCACAAGCCGACTACTCATAACCTGATACATACTGTAAGGGGCTGCTGTCTCGGGGAGATCAGTAGGCTTCTGGGGTTGTAAGTCCCTTGTTATTCTCAGCAGGTGGAAGTTGTGGTGATTGACAAATGGTTAATGCCAAGCTACAGTTGTGGGAGAATTGGACAAAAAACTTATATATGGGGGTCGGTTGAAAGAATAGTCGAGTGCCAGGAGTGCACCCAGGTGGTCTGAGGCAAACACCTCCTCCTAGGGGTGAAGAAGAGTAACCCTGCCCTCTAGTCTCAGGGAGATAGAGGTTCTACATGGATATTAGGGGTGAAGTAGAGTAACCCCGCCTTATCATTAGATGGTGAGGTTTACTGGTGAAAGTATACTCAAGGTCCCTATCTCAATGAAGTGGAGTAGTTGAGCTAATGTTGGGGATGACTCCCGGGGAGTTGTCTATGACCCGAGGACTAGGGAAGCGGAGTACCTAGGCCCTTGCGAGGAGGACGATCACGCAATGGATTGTCCCGGTTGGGGAACAGAGTACCCAAGATCTTGTAAGGGGGATGGCCGCATAATGGGCTATCTGTGTCGGAATGTTGGTGCTCAAGAGTTGGGCGAGCTATGTGGGTTGAGTTGCAAAGCCAGACGTCCGTGTGTCTTGTGGAACAAGTGGGGTGATGTGCTGGGCACGCACCTAGGTTATCTGAAGTGGGACTTGCATTGAGGTCCGGGATCTCAAGGCCCTAGAGTGGGGGTTGAGTGTGGCGATAGGGACCGGGTTCCGAAAGTGTGCTCATGTTGAGTCGAGCCATGAAGCGAGTCCAAGAGGGTGACAAAGATGGATGAGTTGCATGACCGAAAAGAGGACATGGTCCATAGGCGAGTTGTTCTGGGAGCACAATCGAGTTGAAGGAGAGTTCAGCGACCAAGGATATTGGATTGGATCATGGAGTGAAGAGCTTGGTGCCCAAGTAGGAGTGCAAGGTGTTTTGTCAGTCTGAGGGACTTAGACTGGGTGTTTGCATGGAGCTGGTTATTGTGCACAGGATGTACAGGGAACCGGGTTCACCAGCGAAGTCATGTAGGCATAGGCCAGGGGCCCAAAGCAGTGTGACTTGGAGTCCCCGTTCAGGAAGGGGGTCTGAGTCATGTACTGGGCAAGCCGTCGCAAGCTCATGAGAGAGTCAGTGGTGCGCTAGCTTGAGTTTCGAAGGAGTCAGGGTCTTTGTGGATTTGGAGCCTACGTGTGAAGCTACAGCCAGGGGCGAGGTGCAGCGTGATCTGTACCAATGCTTCAAGAGTAGTCTTAGATCTAGGGGCAGGAACTTGTAATCGGGTGCTTGGGAAGTACTTGAGGTAGTGACCAACGACAGAGTTGGAATTGTTTATAGACCGGGCTAGCGGCCGTTTCTTCATAACGGTAAAGCTATCTTATTGCCCCAGTGTTGTGTTCATTGTGTGGAGATGGACGGACATGAAGCTAGCTCAGGGAGTCTAGTCGTCCCATGAGATATGTTTGGTGCTTGAGGGTTCTAAGGAGCTGAGGGAGGCCAACATGGGGCGCCAATGCGGTGGGAGTACTGGGCATGCTCAGGGAGTGTGCAGAGTTGGAGCCAGAGGACTTAAGGAGTTCCAGATGGGGTCAGTGTTAGTAGTCAGGTCTTATGGGGGACTCAGAAGACGAAGGCATAGAGGAGACCTGTAAGCTTGTACTGAGGGTGCAAGGGCGGTGCGACAAGACAGTGCTAGAGTAGAGTCAGAGACTTGAAGGGAGTGCTAGGAGCATTAGGATGAAGGAGACCTGCGAGAGGGTTGGCATGCGCTTCTATTCCACAGGGGTGCGTGTTAATGTGGTTAGGTGGTGGACACTTGAAAAGGGATGGCGTAGTCTGGGAGCAAGAAAGGACTTGTTCGCAATGGAAGTCATGAGTAAGGTTTGCCAATGCCGCATGAGGTTGGACCTCCTTTGGAAGGAAAAAGCTTGTTTGGGCAGCAGGTCGGTCTAGCCCCGTGACACATACTATAAGATTAGGGTCATGGCAAACAACAATAAAATCATCAAGAATTTGATGCCCTTTTACAAATCAACCCTGCTTAGATGAAATGAGAGAGACTGAAAATTGCTTCAAGTGTTTGGCAATAAGTTTGGTAATTATCTTGTAAGTAATATTGCAAAGGGCTATGGGGCAAAACAAATTAAAAAAAGTTACTCTACTCGTTTTTGGAATCAAGGCCAAAAAGATAGAATTGATAGCTTTAAGCATTTGCTTATTGGTTGGGGATTATTGAACCACCTCTAAAAGATCTAGTTTCAGAATGTCCTAGAAATCCTAAAAAGATTATATGGGACAACCATCAGGACTTGGGGATTTACTTTTGTTCATTTGAAACACAACCATCTCAAGCTCTTCAACAGGGATTGGTCTCATGAGTAGATTACTCATATCTATAGAAACCAAGGTAGGAATGTAGTCCAAGATGAGTTGCTCCTCCTCCAAAGCCCTAGGATCACTTTCTGTGAACAAGGAGGAAAATTGCAAGACAACTTCCATAGAAATATCTTGGAAAGAGGAAACTTGGTCTCCTTGAGCCGAGATAAGAGATGATAGAACATTACCACTCTTTTTATTAATAGGATAATGGAAAGAAGGCGTTCTTATCACCTTCTTGAAGCCAGTGTATTCTTGATTTCTGCTTCTAAAATATCTCCTCTTGGAGCTCCCATTCATTAAGTTCTTTTGAACAAATAGACTCCTCAAAAAGGAGCTCCTTAGTTCAAGTTCCTTAATCTGGAAAGCTTGGATGATTCTAGTTTTTCATGGCTAACCTCAAGCATTATTGATGTAGGTTTTGTTTGCCGATTCTCCCCCAAAGCTTTTTCCAATCAAGAGATGGCTGGTTTGCAGTCAGTCATGACCCTGTCTTCTTTGTGTGGGAATGCAGGGTTCAGGTCTTGTAGGTTTAGGAATTTAGACTGCTAAATAGGCTTTCTACTATCATATCTAAAGGTAGATATCAACAATTTTCTTTGCTTGTGCTCCTCTCCACCTTTAGAGAATAACTAGAGGATTAGGTGAAGGGATACTTCACTGAAGGAACACACCTCTGATGTATACCAAGTGTATAGGTTACTAACTATGGTCTACTAGAGTTTCTTCTATATGCCTTGAGTTCACCAATCACCACCTCTACACGAGTACTTAAGTCAAGAGGGAGGCATAATATCAATATGCCTACAAGTTGACCCCAGGTAAGTATCTTTCTGTTGTACTACTTTCACTTATGTAGGACTAATTTCTCATGATATGCTTGTTACTTAGCTATTTCATGTTATTTATTTTATTGCTACATTGTCCTACATTTAGCCCATGACAAAATTGTTTTTTACCTCATTAACTTACATTTAGCCCCTAGCTTAACCATCCTTTACTTTCTGTGCAATACGTTGTCCATTCTAATATCCTATATAGTTCGTTGTTACTCTGTGTCCACTAAGAGAGCCCTTTTGCGTTTAGCTATTATTAGAGACAACCATCTTATTGTCTATAGGCAGCAAGGCTGCTTAGGTGGGCAGTTGGAAGAATTTTTTTTGCGATTGAACATGAGATCTATCTTGATAATGTGTGATAGAGCTCATTTAATGAATATAATATTCCCAAAGCCCATGATAATGATTGAGAGTGCTTCTGGATGTAAATGTGTGGTAGTTTTTAGCATCCTAGTTTTCCTCATCATGATGACAAATCATGGAGTGTGATCCAAAACATTGATGATATAGATTACTACATAGTTACATCCAAAAGCACTCTCAATCATATAGCTTATTTGTTTTTTGAGAATGCAAGGCTAACACCATTTATTTCTTACCATTCTTGAACTCATTATGTAATTATTTAATGATGCAATCAGATATTAGATATTTCTACTATGTGATGGTTCTTATCAAATAAAGTCTCTCTTCTCCGTATTTCTTGTTAATGCTTTATAAATTGGTATCATCTCAGTGTTGTGTGCGTGCATCTTATTTCTGCACTTTTGAAAACATAGGTAGGTTCCTTTTTTTAAGCTGTTTCTCTTTAGAAACTTTTTTTGATTTCATTTAGGAGGCAAATTAGGTTTTAGGAACTAAAATCAGAAATTTAGAGAATTCTGAACAACTAAGAGCAGCAAACAGAAATTTAATAAATTAGGATTTATTGCATTGTCTCTAAGAGATGAGAGATACATGTGCAGGGACAGGAATGCCATTTCCAAGGAGTGTATGGTAGTATATAATTAAATGGTATGACTATATTACATTTACATATGGTCACTTGGAGATGTGTTCACTATTACTGGAATGGCGTCCCCATCCCTATCTTAAATTGACTTGCTTGGAGTTTATGCTTTTATGGCCATCGCATGCTTTCCTGTTTATTTGTGTTGCTATTAGTTTGATGGTTTAACTCAGTGTTTCACCTGTTGAGCTCAACATTTCGGAATACATTTGCAATATGAGGTGTAATACCTCTTGAATGTTCAATGATAGTCAGCTGGCTAGCCTGATAAAGTAGAATATAACCATTACTAGCAAAATAGTTTTGTTATATGCATTTCAATTGAGCTTTGCCATGATGTTGATTTGTCTCTATACAAGTTATATGTCATTTGCGAAAGATAAATGCCTGGTGAAATTATCAGGATTAGCAGAAGAATCCAATAATGGATGTTTTGGCTTCGCTTTGAATGCTTATTATAGGATTTATTTTAAATCTTGTAACTTGCTACATGACTTTCAAAGCTATAGATTTGTAAATAACACATTGTCTTTCTTCCTCAAAATGGCCCATCAGATTATGTATTAGTGAAGAGGTAGCCAGCTAACTATATTGATAAAGTAAAATACAACCATTAAAGTGAAGTAATTCTCTTAAATACAACCATCAAAGTGAAGTAATTCTCTTAAATAAGATTTACTAGAGTTTTTGCTGTGATGTTTGTTTGGAAAGCAATGTGCAATCTTGTAATTTGATTCATGACTTTCAAAGCTACGGATTTGCAAATTACATTAGGTCTCTCTTCGTCAAGATGGTTGCTTCTTTAAAATAGAAAAGACCACAATGTAACTCTACTTGAAGGGAGTGCATTTAATACATATAATTTTTGACATGACTACTGCAAGTACACATATATATAGAAATAGATATAAGAATAGAGAAAAGGTAAAAATGAGAGCCATTGAGAGAATGGTTGTGTTAGATAGACAAATGTGTGCTAAGTAAAGCAAGCTTCAAATGAATGTACTATAGAACATTGTACAATCTTGTTATGCCATGTGCAATGAGCTCTCGCATGAGCCAACTCTTAATTCAAGTTACAGATTCATAGAAAAGGCTGATTGATAAATACAAAACGAAAGCTTTTGGCTGATCTCTTTCATGAAGCTACAACCTGACATTTGCATTTTGAAAATATAGTCATGGTCAATGGTATGTTCCACTTTAATAACACATTAGCAGTTGTCAAGGTATATGACAAGTTCAAACTTCAATTTAATGGAGGAACTTGGATGTATAGCACATTAAATCTGTTGGTTACAAAATGCATATGATTTAGAGTTGCAATATAGTTAGATAATCTCACATGTGGAATTTGCAATGTCTCTAACTGAAAAAAGTGCATGATAAAAGAGGATAGTTGATTGTGAGAGGTTAGGTTGAATGAAACTTAAATCTCCTTCATAAGCTGAATTCAGCAGTTGTATCTCCATGGAATTAAGTATTGAAATGTCTATTTATTCCTTGGCAATATTATACTTGTTCATCTGCTTTATTATTCTTTCTATCAGCTCTCTTCTCAACTCAGTATCAAAACTTGGTCAAAACTGTGAGATGAATAGTTTAAATTTTATAATTAAGGCAGGTAGGCTGAATTTTGATTGCTATTGTTTATAGAAAGGTTATAGACTTATAGTTTAAGAGTGGACCAATAAACCTGTAAAAATGCAAGACAGCATAAAGATTGAGATTTCACAAGAATGGGCCAAAGGTGCTAAGATATAGGATTTACTTTCTGTTTTATATATTGCACTCGTACTTTAATCTGCCTGTGTTTTTTTGTTTGTTTGTTGCCTCATTTTAGTTTCAGCTGGTTCCCATTAGTATGGCCTGTTAAAAATCTCAGAAATAGAGAGAAAAAGAGGTTGACATTTGTAAATGTTTAAGTGATTCATCAATTGGTAGTTTGGTTATTTTTGGGTGCATAAAGTCATGCGATACAATGTTTACAGTTTTAATATTTGGAGGCCATTGTAGTGAAGGTATGATTTAAGCATCTGTAAACAGCCAAAAATGCTATGATGGGGCATTTTTCATCCAATGATGACAATTATCTAGGTCCAAGAAGGTCATAAATCTCAAATCTGCAACTTCTCAGTTCCTGAGACATTCTTCCTGGTTTCAATTTTTCTCTTTAGAGCTTAATTTTATGTCTTTCCCAGTTTTGTGGTACTGACCAACTTTTCCCTAGCTCCAGCCTCTCATCTGCTTGCTTTGGTGGTGAATCCACTGCTTTAGGTAGGTGTTGGTTGTGGAACTGTACCTTTTTAAAATGGTAGTTACATGAACTCTGGTTAAGTAATTCAACCATCATGGAACTTTTGTTTTTGTCACCTGTGGTTTCAAAACTGCTGCCTATGCAAAGTGTTGGTTTTATTACCAATGACTGCACGAGTAAGTGAAGTGTCAAGAGCCAAAGAGGAGGGGTTTCACTTCCTCTCACCTTCATATTTGCCCTGCAATCAGTAAAGCATGTTTCTTCTATGAATAAAAGTGAATTCCTTTTGCCCCTGGTTTGAATAATTGCATAATGCAGCTTAGTAATCTGCTATCTCACTAACTCAGCCTTAGTCCTGCTGTCGTGTTTTGCTTAGTGGCTTAGGTGGTTATTAGCTAGGATCCCTTTTCTCTATGGAAGCTCCTCAAGACAGGTTGCAGCTCTTAAACATCCTTTTGAGGAGTTTCTTTGAAGCATAGGACACATTTCATAGCTTGATTTGAATGCTTTTTGCTGTTGGCAGACCAGGAATTGGTTTATTTCTGAGTTCGTTGGGATATTCTGCATGTATCATCGACTTACTCTGTTCCTTAATCACCTCATCCTCTTGAAAAGTTTTCAAGGCAGTGTCTTTCTAAGGAAATGCACTAGAGCTGCATGTCTCCTTGTCACACTTGGCCCGTTAAGGTTTTAGATTGTTTAATTTAATTTGATTGGAGTTAGTTTAGTTTTAAGGTTAGATTAGTGAGAAGTTGCTTGTATTGTTTGTATTTCATTCAATTTGTAGCTTCCAAGCTAGCTTTGCTTCTTTTTTGTGTGTTTAAAGAGATAGCACAGGAGGTACAGGTAGAATTTGGTATGTTTCCCATTTTATACTGCATCACATCTCCCATTTTTTTATCTTTCATAGTTTGCTCGGTTGCTTCCAATTCTGTTCTTTTCATTGTTTTTTGTCATTTCTAATCCCATAGTTCAAATCAGTTGTTAGAGGTTCTTTATTTGTTCCGTCATGGTGAATTCCATACACTTCTCAAAGACGAACAGAAAGATGTCTTTGTTTGTTGTTTATGTCATTGCTTTTATGTTTTACTTGCTGTAGGTGATTACTCAACATCTAACTACTCTTTTTCTCTAGCATGCTATTCCATCATCATTTCAGTGTGTTTCGGACTAGCATAGGCATCGATGCTTGCTGAAATACCTTTCTTCATCGTTTTCAACTGTTTGATATTTGTTTGTGGGCCATTTTGGCTTTTGCCTGTTGCTGTTTTCCTCTCCTCTTTGCTGTTTTGCAGGTTGTCTCAAGCCTCCACATAGTCTTAGCAACATTTATATCTGCTCATGCATTCTTTTTTGCACTTTTGATTCATTTCTAAGATCATATCAATCGTCTTTCAGTGCTAGTTGGTGTGATTTAGTTATGACTACGATCATCTCTTGTTTTGCATATTTTCAAGATCTTGTTGACAACTTTCTGTATTGCTGTTTTATTGTTCGAAAGATTATTTCGTCATACTCCATTGCTTGCTTGTGTGTTTGTTTATATAGTCTTGGCATCATTTAGGTTCACTTTTAGTTGTTGTTTACATCAAATCATATTGCCTTGTTTAAAGTTACAAAAAAGCATAATATGTCTTGCATGTAATTAGGATGAACACACTTTGAGTAACGGATTGCTGCTTTTTTTTTTGCTTGTGTAGATCAATCTGTTACTTTCTTTATATTCTGCATTAACATCTAGCATTCACTCTCTTGTAAGTAGATTAGTATATTGAGGCATAAGGCTCTTTGGCCTTAGTTTGTTTTCCTTGTTAGTTGTTTTGGTTGTTTAGCATTTGTCTTACTCACCTGCTTTTAGCTGGACCATAGGCTTAGCCATTGTGGTATATCCTATATGTCATCTTGGATGACATTGTTGGGGCATGATCAACTTTATGGTATCAGGAGGATCCCTCTTGTGCGGAGCAACCTGACCTTGAAACTTTCCAAAATGAAATGATGTGCAGCGTCAGTGGTTGGCTCCTGTCTCTACCCTTTTGTGTCATCTCTTAGTATGCCAATTTGATAGTCTAGATATCAACTTTAAGCTGAGGTTTATCAGCAAAGAAGAGAACAGCAAGATCAGTAGCATAACAACAACCCCAGTCCAACTATCTGCATCAATAAAGCATCTCCAGAGAATGTGCAGTTTTGTGTGTGTATGGTGTCTTTGAGAAGCACTATTGATAATTTGCAATTTTTATCGGAAACAGAAGGGCCATCATTCAGTTTTCCTGTACAATAAATTTGATTAGATTTATCAAAAGTGCTTACAATGAACATTAACTTGGATTGTCATTTCCATGTGATCCTTTAATAGGCTTAAAATTACATTTTTTTTGGTTCAATTATCATTGAATGTTAACAATAAAGACATTGTCATTCAAGAAATCATGTCGGCAACCAGACAAGGAATGCAGTTATTTGATGATTAAATATTATTGCCCACATCACATTTTCAAGATATATGACAAGATAATCATACTTTCATGTGGAGCCATATTCATGGTAAACCATGCATACAACTTTAAACACCATTCTTTAATGGACTTTGTGGAACTTCCCTAATTCATTAAAGGGAGCTAGTCAAATTGTTTGTGTTAATTGGCATATAATGTGCTTAGGATCATTATAGGCATGCAGGGCTTATGTAGATGGGTTTGAAGGTTGCAAAGTTCTTAGATATTAACATCTCTTTTGTTATCAAAATGATCCATCCAAGTTAATGAATGATAATCTGATAAGGCAAGCTGATGTGTCATGTTTGTGTTGGTTATTGCATCTTTTAATCCAGGGCTTACAACCAATACAATGATACCTCAGGTTGACAAGTGTTTTAGATAGATCAATTCCATCAAAGGAGATCGACTGGCCCAATATGGGTGGTTGGAGATGTTGAGGCTGTTGCAGGGGTGTCGGATGGGATATACACAAGAGTTGGAATGTTGGGCTTTGGGTTCATGAAGAATATTTTCAGGGGTAATTGAAGCATCTGCAATAAATGATAGTTATTTTACATGCGGTACCATTAAATAGGACGTTGCAGGGGTGTAAAATTGTATGGAAGCTACAATTCTACAGCATGAAAGCTCAGAGATCTTGACATTAAGTGGGGAATGTTCATACTTTGTAGTATCACTTTGCTTTGGCACAATTAATGCATTTAGTGCCATGTCTGTGTAAATAGTGTGTTTTTATAGGGAAAGTGTCAGAAGTTCAATAGCAAGCTAAATCTGGTGGATATCACACTCAAATGATAAATCTATTTAATGCAGCCGCTTAGTGATGTATATGGTTTCTGTAGGGTCTGTAACTGTATGCACTTCCTTAGGAATTGATAAAAGAGATAATGACTGATCATGAGAGTTTGAGTCTGGGTGAGACATCAATGATCTGTATAGGAGAAATCATTGTATGTACCTACCGTCTATAGGGAGCAATTGAATGATAGAATGCCTCTTCTTTGCTGCATGTTAAAAGAAGTGCTAATCTGCATTGCTTTTCTCATTGTATTACTTGCATGGATCCTTTTTTAAATTTTCCAATATTTTTTTATACATTCGTTGAAGAAAAGCTATATATACTTATCACAGATAAATTGTGTACAAGCAAGACTATTTCACTGTTGCATTTAAAGATCCATACAGGCTTAAATCCAAGTTGCCAGTTTGGGTAAAGCAGTTTGCTAATTTTTAAAACTGGGTTTAGTAGGTCTTTACTAAAACAAATAGAGTATAAAATTTAATGTGGGGTCTTTGTGTTGCACAACCACCTTCAATTGGTCAAGAATAGTATCAGTGCACTCATGCACCTCACAAAGGCTAGGTGCATAGGCATCTCCATATCTAATCACTTTGACGATTGGAGAAATGATGGAGATAATGTGTTTTGCATCACCCCAAAAAATTTAAAAAATCACTCATCACCACATTCTTCACCCTCTTTCCCTACTTTGTCTTGGACTCAGGTCACTGATTCCATTTTGCTATCATAACCATTAATTGCAATGCCTCTTGCAACTCGAGCATCGTCTCCAAGAGAATGAAATATAATGCATATCTAGTCTCTACAGGTTTCAAGTATTCTTTCTTAGAGAAGGTCTTGAAGAGCGCATGTGAAGTGTGCTGGTTGCAAATTAACATTTGCACTAGCATCATTAACAACTGTTTTGATCCAATCAATTTTTCCCATGTCTTTGAGTGCATTGTTCATGGCATGCACACAACAAAGAGTCCACCTAATATGTTTATAAGCTGCCAAAATTAACTTCTCTACAATTTTGCACACATGGGCTACATTTGACACTACTTGGATCACATTTTGTGGTCCAACCTCCTCTATACCATCTTTAAGGATCTGAAATAATAAATCAGCATCCTTGTGATGCCTTGAACAAGCATCATACCTTAGAAAATAAGAGCCCTTTGTACATGTAACCATGATATTGATGAGTGGATGATGCCTAATTTTCATCCACCCATCCATGACTATGCTGCATCCACTCGTGACCCAAAATTCCTTTATTTTCTCCATTAAAATATTAATATTGGAATAGTTTTTATTCAAGATTGTAGTCCTCAATTTAGACTTCCCTAGTGCCACATATGATGGTCTTTCCCTTGCTATTTTTACCATGACCTCTTTATAATAAGGAGAGCAAGTCAATTAGAGTGGAATGCCATTAGCAAAGAAGAATTTGCCAGTGGTTTGTCTCATCCTTATATTGCACATTGAATAAATCTGTTAGTGGCTTTGGAGCATCACTTGTCACCTTGCATTTCCCCTTGGCCTTTGCTGCCCTTGAATGAGAAGAAATTGGAATGTGTAACTGGCCTTTACAAAGTATTAGAAGTAGAAACTTGTCTCTAATGACCCCTCGCCCTTAGTGGCAAAAAAGTAGATACAGGTGCATTTTCTTCATTATCGACCCATAACCTGCCTATCTCAGCCTTATATTTGAGTTTTTGTGCCAACTTCTCACATACTTCTATCCCTTTGCCTCAAATATGAAGGAGTTGGACATTAACTCTAGTAATGTTGCCTTGAAATTGAAGCTTGCAAAAAGTGGCACTTTTATAACTTGGTGCCCCCAAATGCTCTAGGCTTTGTTTGTAACTTTGTTGCAAATTGTTTGAGAGGGGACTTACAAATCAAAGGGACCCTTTGCATATTTTTACAATATTTTGGAAGAACAAGTAACATTGGCACTCCCAATGTAACTAATGGCTTCACCCCTCTTTGCTTCTATACTTTCATCCATAGTTGAGAAACTGGGACTTGAAAATAACTCGTTAGACCCAAAAAATTTAAAAACTCGGCGCTTGGCAAAAATTCGAGGAAAAACGCGACAATAACTTGGCAATTTAATCGGACATTTTTAAATACATATTTTTTTAAATATTCTTAAAAATCACACATATTACTAAATTTGTACTGCATATTACTGATTTCCATCATATATAAATCAAAATTAAAGTTTACATTTCATAGACCAAAAAAGGAGTTCAATCCCGAAATGGGTTGCAATGCTACTTCCTCTAGACATGTCATATGTAGAAGTTGTCTCATCTAAAGAATGTTTTGGCAAGTTGTGTGATAATAACATCTAAGTTAGCATACTCAAGAGTTATGTCCTAATTCCTCATCACTTCCTCATTGTCATCAAGTTTCATATCTGATAGGAGATCCCAATAACTAATAGGGTTTGGGAGTGAGGCCTTAATGGGAGTGAGATGTAGTGACCCTCATGGGGGTTGGGGGCAAGGCCCCCAATAGGGTCGTCCAAGGGCAACACCCTTGCATGCTCCTTGTCACAATACACGGTGGGTTTGAGGGGTGAAGCCCTGGTTGCCAAGTCCAAATTAAGGCCTTTGAAACTACACAAACCTTCATTGCCAGTCACCTCGCGTCGCTACGTGCCCTAGGTCACCAAATACAAGTGAAAATAAAATGAAAATCGCCTTCTTTTAAGTGTAAGCAAGAAATTTCTTTTTATATGGATTTGGACAAGTTATTGACAAAAAAATACGACTTTTTGCATTGACTAACGAGTTTTACAAGGAAAAATTGCCACGAGATTTACAAAAACTCGTCGGCAAGTTATTGGACGAGTAACTCGTCCAGCAATCTGGCTCACGAGTTTTGCGAGTACTTGATGAGTTTTGCAGGTGCATAATCAGGTTTAGTTGCAACTTCTTCAACTTCTTGAGGGTCAACCTCATCCTCATTCATGTTGTGAGAACTCATATGCATAGTGACATTGCAAGAAATGATATATAAGTTTTTAATTTTAAAATTAAAACATAAACCATGCATATTGCAAGGGATTAGAACATAAGGATTTTCTTTTTGTTTTTCTTGCATAAAATTGTA
This sequence comes from Cryptomeria japonica, assembly GCF_030272615.1. Classification (NCBI taxonomy): domain Eukaryota; kingdom Viridiplantae; phylum Streptophyta; class Pinopsida; order Cupressales; family Cupressaceae; genus Cryptomeria; species Cryptomeria japonica. The sequence goes on along the minus strand of NC_081414.1, from coordinate 391,160,036 downwards.
CGAAGTGTAGAAACAAAGGATACACAAATAAGAATCCTTGTTCCTAACCTTTGCCAAACAAGAATTTTACTTTTATTTTTTTAAACTTTAGGTTGCATGAAACACAAAGTAGAGGATACACACAAGTTATAATGCTAATTTGACAAATGAAATCTTTGACCATTCCAAAAATTGAAAAATAAAATATTGCAGCTTCTTGTTGTAAAATTTAAGAATTTAAAATTTGATTATTATTCATTTGCAAAACTAAAATAATGAATTTAAACTTTAAAATTAAAATTTGAAACAATGTAAATTGTAAACCTCTAAGTTAATACTAAATTTGTCAACTAAAATTAGTAATTACAAATAGGTTACTAAAATTAAAATTGAACATTGAAAAATAACTAAAAAAAGAAGTCATGAAGGAAGCCTACTTGGAGGCTTGAATAACGTTTTGAATCTTTTAATTCAATGGTAGATTGGCATCACTCTTCCTCTTGCTCTTCCTCAATCCTAATGCCTTGACTCTCACTCTTATATGCAACTTTCAACTCTACTATTGAAAGTTTGGAGTGAGTTGGAATGAGACTTAGATGCCTACTTCTAATTTTTTTTTGAGAGTATTTAGGTATGAGTGGGGCCCTTAGGTCGTTAAGGTTAGGGCTTAGGGCACATACTTTTAAAAACTTATTGATTTTTTTTAAATGACTTTTAATGTTGTGTGTCATGGGGGATGCCTTGACTTCAAGACATTTGAGGGACCCCTAGGAGTTTCTTGGGCTCTCGTGGATGTCGCTGAAGTGTCCCCGAAAGCTTGGTGCTAGTGGTGGGATGGCAAGTGGATGGGCCTCCAGTTCTTCATGTCCTGGGGATGTCCCCCTCATGGAAACACGAGGTTTTTTTTTTTGTGGCAGGGAGCGGGGGGCGGGGGTAGGGGGTAGGTGGGGACACATTCCTTGGAACATTGGCTGATATCCATGTTGACGTAAATGTTAAGTTGTATCCATTTCCTTTGTTGGAGATTGTACAATTTGTTAAAGCCAGCCAAAGAAGTCATCTACAAAAGGTTATTCAAAAATGAAGTGCCATCTGTCTCACTTCATATTCTGAGAGTAAAAGCTAATCAAACTAAGATACAGGGGTCTAGGTGTTGAATTGAGCAAAATTTGATGCCCTGCTCAAATTTATATTCAACCAGTCCTGGAAAAGGATCTGTTTTATGCAAGATGTTATTGCTAAGACTTTGCCATTGTATCTTAGAAGGGGAAACCTTTGTCTGACTTGAGCTAGCAACCTTACTATAAAATCAAATACTTTGGGCTGGGTTATTAGTTGTTTGATGACACACCATGTCACTCAATCCATCACAAATGGCATACTCCTGATGCTTTTGAAATCAGATTCATGACTAGTGAGGTTTGTCTGTACATGGGGATCATTAGTACAATTGGACATATTATGGCCTTTTCAAGAATTACTTATTGAATAATTTACATCATCTATAACAAGAAAGTTTCAGGAAGTCTTCTATTTCCACAATCAATAGTCAGAAGGATAACATCTATAACAAGAAGGTTTAATGAGGTCTTATATTCTACAATCAACATTCAAAAGCTTCCAGTCAACTTTCTTTACCCTATTTATAATATAGTCTTGGAATTGGCATTCTTCCTGTTGGAGAGGTGTCTGCAGACAAACAATTGCAGTTGGCAGACTGAGCACAGGAACTCAGCAACCAAAACTCGTTTCTACATTTAGAATTATTCAATATTGTATTGCAATTTTATTTATTTTTTTGTATTTTGGGGAGTAATTTTATATCTAGTTTTACTAGATATAAGGATATAATTTTGTTGTGCATGCTATCCTAAACCATGAGATTGTTATATTATTTAGTTTTCTTTGAATCCATGACTCGATGTAATCCAGATATCTAAATCTTTTACAGGTGTTGGAAAGAGTTGTCTTCTTCTACGTTTTTCAGATGATTCCTTCACAACAAGTTTCATAACCACCATAGGGTATGCCTCTAGTTTCTGCTTAAATTGACATTTGATCATACATTTTGTGATTTATGTCTCTCTTGGTAATGCTATTTGTCTATCAGAATTGATTTTAAGATCAGGATATTTGAACTCGATGGGAAGCGGATTAAATTGCAAATTTGGGACACTGCTGGACAAGAACGTTTCCGCACAATTACAACAGGTCAATGTGCTGTTCATGTAGATGTTTTTAAAAAGAATGTTCTGAGAAATTAATTATTATTTCTAATAGTCACTTGAGAACAACATATGAATCTGGATTCAAGTTCTACAGCTTTGTAATTTTGTGGCTTTTCAGTTTATGTTGGTTTTAATTATTAACTTTATTTATTGTGTTCATCAATTTATATAATTATTTTGGTGCAGCATACTATCGAAATGCAATGGGCATTCTTCTGGTGTATGATGTTACAGACGAGTCATCCTTTAACAGTATCCACCTTTTTGCTAATAGTGTTTTAATTAAGTTATTGGCTCTCATTCCCATGATAATTAACCATTCAATCAAATTGTTATAGTCCCTGCAGTTTCTTGATTGATATTGGGGTGTTTTTCTTAACTCCTAAGCTTTCAAGACATTCGGAACTGGATAAAGAATATTGAGCAGCACGCATCTGACAATGTAAACAAAATATTGGTAGGCAACAAGGCAGATATGGATGAGAGCAAGAGGGTGAGTTGGCGCCTATTGCCTCAGCTAATGTTTGTGCTTCTATCGTTTCTCAAAAGAGGATCTCTGAATAATTTTTCTCAAAAGAGGATCTCTGAATAATTTTTTGTTAGTTATATAGCATTTACCCATGCTCTTATTGTAGTTTAGTCTGGTTATTATTTTCCTGGTTATTTTTCAGGCTGTCTCCACTGCTCGTGGTCAAGCACTTGCTGACGAGTATGGCATCAAGTTTTTTGAAACTGTAAGTCATGTATAAGAAACATGGTAGATCTTTTTTTGGCAGATCTTTGCATATTTCTTTTCTAGTTGGTATTTGCCCTTGCAGATTGTCCTGCCAGTGGCACTTTTTGCTTATGCTTCATTAAGAGATAGCTAGCTGACAGAAGTTGGCTGGTGTTTGCAGAGTGCGAAAACAAACCTTAATGTTGAGCAGGCTTTCTTTTCAATAGCAAGAGATATTAAGCAGAGGCTTTCTGAGACTGATTTCAAGGCTGAGGTACGTGCCTTGACCCTGACTATGCTAGCTAGTATTAGTTTGTTCTTCTGACTTCGTCATGGGTGTCTCAAAAACTCTGTTGCAGACAAAACTAATTATATATATTTTAATTTGCAGCCACAGACCATCAAAATCAGCAAACCCGATCCAGCTAAAGATGCATCCAACACATCAGTAAAATCAAGCTGCTGCAGTGCTTAATGTTGTACAGCATTAGTTCGTTCAGCCAATAGCTTTTGGTTGCAATTGTTGACATTTTATATACAAGCCTGACACAATAAGCACCGTGGCAACCAACTTTCTAGCCATTGATTACTTAGCTTGTAGCTGAGGATTGTGGAGAGTATTTAACAGTGACTTGAGTTGCCCTATACACATGGAAGTGTAATGTAACGGGATGCTAACAGCAAAAGCTAGAATTATTCATCCATATATTTGGTTTATGGCATTATTCTTGCATATAACTTCTTGAAAGAAGTAGATGCTTTTAACACATAGTATGCTACTTGATATATGAAGTCTGCTGACATGGCAATATTCTCCCTGCACATGGTAGGTATGCCTTTTCTTCTATTATTGATGTTTTACGCTTTAAATGATATTGCATAGAACTTTTTTATTACTTCCCACCCTGAAATTTCCACTTGTTTGGGCATTTCTAGTCTATTGTTATGACAATTGGATATCAGATGTTAAAACACAATGATATTAACAACCCATAAAATTATTGTTCTAAATTTCTAATATTTTGTTTATACGTTTGATCTCTAGTCAATTCTCTTCTGTTCTCTCTCCATTTTCCTAAAGAGCACTCTATTTACCTGTAGCTATGGAATAGGGCACTTAATATATCTTTTGAACATTTTTCTGTTTCAAATATAACAAGTGCAATCATTCAACATGCAAATTTTTCTTTTTCAAATTTATTAAATTTCAGCACTTTAGTGCTGTCATGGCAAGGTAAATTGGTATACTGAAATTAAGAGATGGCATAGACACCCATTCTCTGAGTGTGTCTACTGGACCTCTTTTTTTGACTTTGGCTTTCTTACTGTTAGAAGTCATGTATGTGAAGCTAGTATTTAATTGCCTATTATACGGGTGGCTTCAAGTAGATTTGAGAAACGTGCAACTTGTAATTGTGTTCTTATAGTATTTTCCTGTAGGTGTTTTCACTTTAAAACTTTATTATTGTTCCAAATTTAATTTTTAGTTTGACCGAGTTTACAGATTCGTGCTCTTTATTAATGTTTAATTCCACCAGCATTATTTGGTTAGAGGCTTCTAATATGTGTGTATGATTGTAGCGGCACTCATTTGACAGATTGAAAGACAATTATTTGATACATTGAGATCGTGTAGACACTTATTATATGAGTGCAATCTTTTGAATATTTTTATATAGGTAAAGATAATCATTTGATACATTGAGACTGTAGATATTTATTATAGAAGTGTAAACTTTTTAAGATTTTTGTAAGGTATAGGTAGAGACAATCATTTGATACTGTGAGATTCTGTAGACACTTATTATAGGAGTGCACTCTTTTGAAGATTTTTTTTAAGGTTTTGGTAGAGACAATCATTTGATTCATTGAAATTGTGTAGATTACTTATTATAGTAGTGCAATCTTCTAAAGATTTTTGTAAGGGGTAAAGGTAGAGACAATCATTTGATACATTGAGATTGTGTTGTAAGTTATAGGTATCATTTTTGAATAAATTGAATGTTTAGGTAATTGGTATTCTAATAAATCTTGTATTTTGGATTTAAAGCGTGCTAACCACTTCAGCTATTCATCCTTGCAACATTATATGAAATACTTTCACCTTCTTTCGTAGTTGTATATATGAAATGTAAGGTTGAACTCTTTTGTTTGTGTATGATTTCATAGATTAGATTCTATCTATTTGTCTATCTATACGTATCTATTTATTATATATATAATACAAATGCTTTTAAATATTTATTTTGTGATTTTTTATGTGAAACTTAAGGTTGAATTCTCTATTGAATCTTGAGATTGGCTAAAAATCTTGAATACTTGAACACTAGAACTTTGAGAAAATAAAAATAAGTATCCATAATCTTAAGTGTCACCATTTTTTTTATGTTTAAGAAAATGTTGGAGGTCTAGTTTGTTCAAAATATTTAAAAAGTCATAAATTAATTTAATAGAATATATATTAAAAACTTTATTATAAATATTAAGACAGAATAAATGATGTATGATCTACAATTATAATAATGGGAAGAAAATCTCCTAATTTTTGATACAAATACAAGTTAAAGGTATGGTACAAAATGGTTTAAATTTATGTCCTTCAATCTGTAACAAATAAACAAATTTTGATCATAAAAAACATTCAAATACATTTTCTTTTAGAATACAAGAATTTTTTTTCAAGTGCAAACACAATGTTTGCTAATATGATTTTTAAAGAATGTAAGTTATTAGATTATAGATTCATCGTGGCTTAGTAGCACCCATAAAGATGTTCTAAAATAGGTTACATGTACGTGTGGATATTAGATGCTTTTAGGCCACACGATTGTGATTGTTAGATATGTGGTTATTAGATAATATACTAAAGTAGATTTCTTCTCTCGATATTGAACGCCTTAAATATTTGATTTGCAAAAACAAAATCACTGAAGACAAAGTTCTACTTCTTTAATAAAGAAACATTTTATATCTAATTAAATGATATATAATAAAAACAACAAAAAAATGATTGATTTAGAGAGAAAATTTGATATTCAGCTCTTTTTGGCTCTAAAATTTATTTAGGGTCTTAATATTTTTTTTAGGGTCTTAATATTTTTTTTCCTTTATCACAGAGGGAGTAGGGTTGTGTCATGTCAAAGGGGATATAATTATTGTTTGGCTAAGCTTTGTTTATGCAAGTACAAGAATATATTTAAAAATAATTTTATTAATAATAGTTAATTATGTATTATTTATAAAAATGTTGAAAGGAGAAATTAAGAAAATATATACAAAGTAATAAGTTTTTTTAGAATAAATTGAAATTTACGTTTGAGGTAAGCTTTGTGAGGTGGAAGGTGAGCAATCTTTCATCGTTGATCTATAGAGATCCCCTCCTTGTTCTCTTGGTGTCCCTTGCTGTTGATTCTTGTTTTTTTTCGGTTTCTTCTATTCGATCTTGGAGGCTGATCTTCTGTTTGTTGGATATTGCTGCTGTTGGGATACATTGTTGTCATTGATGTCAACACATTTATGTGATCTGGTGATTGCAGAGAATTGTTTTGGTGATCTGGTGATTGCTGAGAATTGATTTGGATTTGTGGTTCAGTGTCTTTACTTATTCTTTATTGATTCTATGATGCTATGTGATGATTTGGTCGAGTTGTTGATTTCAATATGAAGACTGCTTTTCTGATTTTTAGTGTTGCAGTGTTCTGGTGTTTGATCTACTGTGCTCCAGTATGATCATATCTTGTGTTGCGGATTTGGGAAAATGTTTGGGATGTTTGTGTGTATCTTCATTTCAGATGGTTTGTGATTTGGTGCTCTGGAAGCTATCTTTCTTATTCGAGTTGCTGTTGTTAAGTGTTCTTGAGTGTTAGCGTGTTGATCGATGAAGATTTGAATAAGTGGTGTTGGTGCATCTATTGCGGATGGTCCTAACGTGCTTGTTGGTGTTTCCTAATCACGTCCTATTTGTTTTGGTGGTCTGCATTGATCCTTATGTGTATTATTGAAGATTTCTGGATCTGGTGATATTCTTCGTGTTATACGGTATTTTTGGTGATGTAACGTGTTGCGGTTGATCTTGGCGAGATTTTTGATGGTAGTGTGTGTTTGAGGAGTTGATTTAGGTCCATGCTATGTTGTGTATGACATTGTATTGGTCCGATGGTTGACTTATGTATCGTGTGATGTAATTTTATAATTCGGTGTTAATGGTTTGACTGACCTTGTAGTCAAGTTTGATGATTTGTATAAATGGGTGTAATATTCATGTAATCTGGTTGTTGTTGTTGTTGTTGAGTCTGCATTATCAAAGAGTAGTGTATGTGCGATCAAGTGAATTCATCTTTCGGTGTGGAGTGCTGAGCAAAAATTGGTGAAGGGTAGACATTCGAACTTAATCGAAACTATCATTAGGCATTAGCAAATGCTATTTTTGCAGTTCATTCTTTCCGGATTGTAGCCTGAATCTTTTTGTAAGGTAGTGAACCTTCCCTGAGGGTCGTAGCTTCTGGATCATTGTAATTTGAGCAGTGAGCTCTAGGAAGTGTGCTTGAATGCATGTGCATTCACCATTGTAATATTTACACATACTACTGTAGAGTATCATCTCGTTGTGGGTAGGTTCCATCGTGGTTTTTCCCTTAACCAGGTTTTTCACGTAAAAAACATTGGTGTTGTGTGTTGATATCATTGTTGTCATCTTTCTGTTTGTTGCAGTTGATCAGATATGAGATTGTGCTTAATTTGTTTAATCCGGTGAAAAATGATTCACCTCCCCTCTCAATTTTCCTTCATTGGTGTTGCCAACAAGTGGTATTAGAGCTAGATCTTCCGGAAGAAGCTTAATCGCTTGAGGAGATCCGGGATGACAACCCGTGTTCAAGAAGAAGAGTCTTAGATTTGATGGAAATAATTATACTGTTTGGAAGGATCAGATGGAAGTTCATTTGAAATGTCTTGGAGAAGATTATTGGAAGATTATATAGAATGTCTACAATGTTCCTTCGAATGGACTAGTTACTACTGATGAAATCAAGGAAGTTGAACATAACATAAGGGCTAAGGAACCGTTGCTGAGTGCTTTGATTGATTCATAGATGACTAATGTGATGGGTTTGAAGACTGCACATGAGATATGGAAAAAGCTAGAGGTCTTGTATGAAGGAGATGCACAAGTTAAAGTTGCTAAGTTGCAGAGTTTGAAGGGAAAGTGTGAGACATTGAAGATGGGAGAAGATGAGAACATAACATCCTTTATGGATAAGGTGAATGAACTTGTTATGAACATTAGATGTGCTGGTGGAACTCTTGAGGGAGATGAGATTGTTGCTAAGGTGTTGAGATCTTTGCCTTCTTCTTATAAAGCTAAAGTTGCTTCTATTGATGAGATTCATAGTGTGACTACTGTGACAAGAGATGAGATATGTTGGTTGGTAAGTTGGCTGCATTTGAGTTGAGTGAATTTGGAGAATCACATGGTAAATCTGAGACTGTATTTAAAGTCTATGTATCTGAGAAGCAACTATATGATCTGAGAGAGAGTTCATCTAGGGTTTTAAGATATGAAAGAGAGATGAGAGAGATGGAAGAGTAGGAGAGAGTTGGATGAGCTTGAAGCACTTATTGCTTAAAGATTGCCTAAGGGAGCTGATAAGTATGATGGAAAGTTACCTTTAAAATGTTTCTCTTGTAATAAGATAGGACATTTTGCTTCTAGGTGTCCTGAAAGATTGTCTACATATGATAAGCATGAAAGACATGATGGATTTGATAAGCATGATAGATATGAGAAGCATGTCAAGCCCTACAAGCCCTACCAGAAGTACATAAATTAGAATAGATGCTATTATGCTGCTGATGAAGGTGTGACAAATGAGGAATCAGACAATGGGAATTCAGGAGATGAATTTGTATTTATTGCTATCAAGGAAGATGATGCGGTACCAATGAATCCTACAAGCTACATTGTTGAGGAGAAAGCTTTGGCTACTAAGATTGAAGAGAAAGATGAATGGGTAATTGACAACAGTTGTTCACATCATATGACAGGTGATATAAGTAAATTTGTGAATATGGAAAGGTATAATGGTAGTAAGATTTGGAGATGATAAAGCTTGTGTGATTTGTGGTAGAGGTTCTATATCTTTTGATGGTAAGAATACTACTGATGATGTCTTGTATGTTGAAGGTTTAAAGCACAATCTTTTGAGTGTTGGACATATGGTTGACAAGAAATATTATTTGCAATTCAAGAATGGTAAATGCAAGATTTTGAATGCCTCCAGTATAGAGATTGCAAAAGGGACTAAAACTAAAGGTAATATCTTTCAATTGAATGCCAGTGAGAAAAGTTGGTTGATTGCTCAGATAGATAAAAGTTGGTTGTGGCATAGGAGGACGTGTCATGTTAATTTTGACTGCATGATAAGGATAAGTCTACTCAAGTTGTTAGAGATTTTCCTAAGATTGTGAAGCCTTCTAATCTTGTATGTAAAGAATGTCAGTTGGAAAAGCAAACAAGAACATCATTTAAGAGTAAGTTGTATACATCTAATGGTATATTGGATCTTATACATACTAACTTGTGTGGTCCTACAAGAGTGAGAAGCATGCAGGGTGATAAATATTTCATGTTGCTAATTAATGACTACTCTAGAATGATGTGGGTGACTTTTATAAAGGCGAAATCAGAGGCATTGGAGAAATTCAAGATATTCAAAGCAAAGGTGGAGACCGAGATAGAGTTGAAGCTAAAGTGTCTGAGATCTGACAGAGGAGGAGAATTCACATCCGGTGAATTTGATACATTTTGTGAGAGGAATATAATTAGAAGACAATTATCTGCTCCTAGAACTCCTTAGTAGAATGGAGTTGTTGAAAGGAAGAACAAAACAATCTTGGATGCTGCTAGAATGATGCTGATTGAAGGAAATGTTGCACAAACCTTTTGGAAGGAAGTTGTTAGTATTGTTGTTTACACATTCAATCGGGTGCATATAATAGGTGATTCTGGTAAGACTCCTTATGAGCTGTGGTTTGGTCATGTTCCTACAATTATATATTTCAAAGTTTTTGGAAGTAAATATTATATCAAGAGAGATGAGAATATAGGAAAGTTTGATGCATGATGTGACGAAGGAATCTTTTTGCGATATTCTACTAAGAGCAAGGCCTATCGATGCTACAATAAGAGGTTGAAGAAGATAGTGGAAAGTACAAATGTGAAGGGTGATGAATGTCATGGGAAGCAGATAAGAGCATGTGGATATGAGATTGATGATCAAAATATTGTTTCAAAGCCTGCACAAACTGAGATCTTGAAGCAGAGTAATCTGGTAGAGACAATTAATTCGGATATTGCTGCTACCTATGAAGAAATTCAAGAGCTTGAGAATTAGAATAATCCGAAAACTCCGAGGTATGTGAAATTGAATCATTTTGAGAATTAGATTATTGGTGATAAGAATAAAGGTGTGATGACTAGAAGAAGACTTGTTGTTGAAGAGATATGCTTGATTTCTAAGATTGAGCCTAAAGATGTTACTGAAGCATGCAAGGATGAGAACTGGATAAAATCTATGGAGGAAGAATTGAATCAAATTGAGAAGAATAACACATGGGAGCTTGTTCCGAGACCTAAAGATAAGAATGTGATTGGTACTAAATGGGTGTTCCAGAATAAACTCAATGAATCCGGTGAAGTGGTGAGAAATAAAACAAGATTGGTATGTAAGGGATGCTCTCAGATGGAAGATATTGATTATGAGGAAACCTTTGCTCCTGTAGCTAGAATTGAAGCTGTTAGATTGCTTCTTGCGTATGCTGCTTACAAGAATTTCAAGGTATATCAGATGGATGTCAAGTCAACCTTTTTGAATGGCGATCTTGAGTAGGAAGTCTACATTGACCAACCAAAAGGATTTTCTCTATCAGATGAAGGAGATATGGTATGCAGATTGAGGAAAACATTGTATGGACTAAAACAAGCCCCTAGTGCCTGGTATGCTAGATTAGATAAGTATTCGGTGAAGATGAGATTTTGAAAAGGTAATACTGACAGTAACTTATACTTTAAGGTTGAGAATGATAACATTTTGATTGTTGAAGTATTTTTGGATGACATTATTTTTGGAGGAGATGATGATTTGAGTATGAAGTTTGCTGATGATATGCAAAGGAATTTGAGATATCTATGATAGGTGAGATGAAATTTTTCTTAGGATTGCAGATTACTCAGACTAATAAAGGAATTTTCATTTCTCAATCTAAGTATGTGAAAGAATTGTTGAAGAAATTTGGGTTAGCCAATTCTAAACCTGTTGGAACTCCTATGGTGACTGGATGCAAGTTGTCTAAGCAAGATGAATCTCAAAAAGTTAATTAGACTTTGTATAGATCTATGGTTGGTGGATTGTTGTACCCGACTAAGACTAGAACATATATTATGCATGTTGTATGTCTTTGTGTCAGATTTCAAGCTGAGCCTAAAGAGACTCATGTTACTATTGAGAAAAGGATTTTCAGATATTTGAAGAGAACTGTTGACTATGGATTGTGGTATGTGAAGAATGATGATTTCATGCTATGTGCCTATATTGATGTCGATTGGGAAGGTGATATAGATGACCAAAATAGCACTATTAGTGGAGCTTTCTTTTTGGGGAAGAAGTTGGTTTCATGGGCAAGCAAGAAACAAGAGGCTATATCTCTATCTACTGCTGAAGCTGAATACATTGTTGCTGCTAGCAACTGTACTCAAGTAGTTTGGATGAAGTAGATGTTGAAAGATATTAGAGTTGTGTATGATGAGCCTACTGTTATCTACTGTGACAATTAAAGTGCTATTAATATTTCCAAGAATCTAGTACTGCACTCTAAAATAAAGCATATATCAATTAAGTATAATTTCTTGAGGGAGAAAGTTAGTGATGAGGAAGTTAAATTGGAGTATGTATCTACAAAGGATCAGATTGCAAATATTTTTACTAAGCCTTTGCTTGCAGATACATTTGTGTATTTGAGAGACAAGTTAGGGGTCTCTGCCCCTCCTGATGAGAATTATGTGCATGGAGATGCATCAATCCAGTGGACTTTAGAGTCTTATCTGCTTATCCGTGTTGATGAGTTGGTGCTGCTACTCAGCCGGAGTAGTTAGTGTGTTGTTCAGAGCTGTGAATTTATTCTAAGGGGGATATATTGTCCTTCTTAGTGGGAGTGAAGCTCGATCTATTTATATCTTTGGCATTGCTGTCAAAGGGGGAGAGAAGCATATGAAAAACTACCTTATCTTTAGTGCCTTGTGTGCATGATCAAAGGGTAAGTTTGTTGGAATGTGCTGGTGCAGATTTATTCCTTTGCATCGATTATTTTTCACATTCATATGTTGCCATCAATGCCAAAGGGGGAGATTGTTGGATATTGTTGCTGCTAGGATATGTTGTTGTCATTGATGTCAACATATTCCTGGGTATTGGTGTTGCAAAGAATTATTTTGGTGATTTGGTGATTGCTAAGAATTGATTTGGATTTGTGGTTCACTGTCTTTACTTCATTCTTTATTTATTCCATGATGCTATATGATGATTTGGTCGAGTTGTGGATTCTAGTATGAAGACTGTTTTTCTGATTTTTCAATGTTTCAATATTGTGGTTTTTGATCCGTTGTGCTCTAGTACGATCATATCTTTTTCTCTGGATTTGGGAGAATATTTGGGATATTCATGTGTATCTTCATTTCAGATGGTTCGTGATTTAGTTCTCTGGAAGATATCTTTCTTATCCGAGTTGCTACTATTAAGTGTTCTTGAGTGTTAGCGTGTTGATTGATGAAGATTTGAATAAGTGGTGTTGGTGCAGCTATTGCAGATGGTCCTAATGTGCTTGTTGGTGTTTCCTAATCCTTTCCTATTTGTTTTGGTGGTCTGCATTGATCCTTGTGTGTATTATTGAAGATCTTTTGGGTTAGGTGACATTCTTCGTGCTATGTGGTATTTTTGGTGATGTAACGTGTTGCGGTTGATCAAGATATTGTGTGTTTGAGGAGTCGATTTAGGTCCATGCTATGTTGTGTATGACATTGTATTGGTTTGATGGTTGACTTATGTATCATGTGATGTAATTTTGTAATTAGGTGTTAAGGGTTTGGCCTACCTTGTAGTTAAGGTTGATGATATGTATAAATGGGTGTAATATTCATGTAATTTGGTGGTTGTTGTTTTTGATTATGGGATAAAAAGGTTTTGAAGGGATCTTGAAACCCTTTAAAAAAGATCCTTAAAATATAATAGCATTAAGAAACATGAAAAGACATTCTGCCAAAAAAGTAGCACAGTTCTGGGCAAAAATCAACATAAAAGTCCAACAAAACCAGCAACATCCAACCATAACAGAAAAAAGACAAAAGACAAATTACTTAATGTTTTTAAGGCATTAGCCAAATTTCTGCTAGTCCCTTGCAAATCTTTAATATTATCCCTAAGCATAGGGATATCCTTGGAAGAGGCCAAAGTAACTTTTTTCATGCTCGCCCTTGTTCTTTTTGCCACACCACTAGGAGCACTTTCCACTATCCCTGCCTCAATAGAATCCTCATCAATATCTAGGTCCACAACAGGTTTGGAGGTGCTGGAGCCATCAAGGAACTTGGTAATTTCCTCTAAATTCTTAGTCACAGAGGTAAGGATATCCAGAATCATTACCAAAAAGTTTTTCATAGCTGTTTTTCCTTCCTCCAGTTTACTAATCTGAGCTTCCTTCTTCTCCACTTTTTCCACTGCTCCTGGTTCATTTTAGCTTTCTTTCCCTTCTCTTCTTGCTGCTTATCAATTTTTTCCAGATTCTTGATTCCTTCATAAACCCACCTGTCAAAACCCATTCAAGCCTCAGACTATTTTTTTAGTTTATCCATAATAATCCCCTCTCCAGCTTTATCCTGATCCATGCTTGATTTCTCCTTGTCATTCTCCTACCCAGTTTCCATTTCCCTTTCCTCATTAATCTTATTGTCCTGCTCCTCCATTGGTTGGCTGTTAACATTACCTATACTCACACTTCCCCCACTTCCTCTTCTTTCCAGATCTCCTCTCCTGTAGACTCATCAGTCTCCATCTCGCTTCCATCTTTTCCTATGTCCTTTGAATCAATCTCTGTATCCTTTTGATTACCTTTGTCCTCTTGAATTTTCTCCACAATGGCTTTTTTGCCCTTTTTGCTCTGTGTCAACTCATCCTTGCTAGGCCCACCTTCTTCCTTCTTCCTCTTTCCTTTCCCCGGTAACATCGACAATCTCTTGTTTTCCTAGATAGCCAAAATCTTGCAATGCTCATAAATGAGCAAAATGAGGCCGTAATGAAGCACAGGCGAAGAAGGGTTCTTGCTATGCTTATTCAGAGATCGCGACAGAGACCTAAAGAGGTAATAGGGCGGAGAAATCCTCTTCTCATGTCTAAAATGATTTAAAAGCACAAAATGGTATGTGTGGACCTTGGTAAAACAACCCTCCACAGTAATATATTCCATAATTGCATTAAGCACACAACCCCAAATTTTCTTAATATTGGAAGCATCATAATACCCCTTGTGGCTTTTCCTAGTTTCGCTCTCTCCTTCTCTTTATGCGGAAAAAGATTAACTCCATTATTAGACACTTTCAGGTCTCTAAAGAAGTTAAGACCAGAATGGGGCATACCCGTGACTGTCACAATGAGGTCCGCATCCAGCTTAAACCTAACACCATGAATTTTGAAGGAGCCATTTATCCAGTTTTCAGTAACTTTGGTAACCGCTAGGTTAACTTTGCCTTTATCATAGTCGACCAACTTTTCCATGAAGTTCGTCATGAATCCTTTCTCCAGATTTGTCCAAACCTTAGGCATCTCCTACCATCTAGAAATATTATCAGGTTCCTCTCTTCTTAGATCCCCCCCATTTTAGATTTCGTTTTACAATTTTTTTTCTTCTGCAACTTCAGAGCTTTCTTCCAAATGACACTCGATTTTTTGAAAATGCATACCCACAAAGTGTGCGGAAAATTAATATTCTTGATTAGGAATCCGCCCTTCTGACGTGTCATCATCACCTTTCTAAAAATTTGAAGATTACTCATTAAAACTTTCATGATTAATCGTGCGATCCATCTTTCCCCATAAATCTGTCCTTTCTGATGAGTTCTTTAATATTAAAATCAATATTAACTTCCCCATTCCATATACTTTGAGCTTCGGAAATTATGCCAAGGTTCGCTAGACCATCCACTACAACATTTTTTTTTCTCTGAAGGCATGTTCAATGATAATAGATTTAAAGCTAGAAATAATTTCTCTAGCTTTAAAAATAATATTTTCTATAGTCCATGAAGGCTCAATTTCTCCCTTGAGGCATTTAATAATGTTAAGTGAGTCTCCCTCCAACCATAGATTATCATGATTAAGATTTTTAACTATAATCAAAGTACTCAAAGCCGCCGAGGCTTCAACATAATGACTAGTTTGGTTACCCAAAGGGCCAACAACAACCACAAGGCAACTTCCAGCAAAATTCCTGACAATGCCCCCATAACCAACTTTCCCTGGGTTCCCCTTAGAAGCCCCATCAAAGTTGGCCTTAATCCATCCCTAAGAAGGAAAGCACCAGACAAGACCATACCTACCCTTATCCTTAATGATTCTGTTATTGGAGAGGTTCCATCTTTCATTAAAGTCTTCTTTAGCAACTAAACCATTATCAGTTCCATTTAAACATTCAAAGATCCCTTTATAGATTTAATCCACCACCACTTCAGGGTTCACACTTTTATCCCTAAAAATCCTGTTGTTGCGCTCTTTCCAAATGTTCCATATGACATTAGGGAGAGTAAGTTTCCAAAGCTCAACATTCTTAGAATTGGAACTAGGGCAATACCATTGCTGCCAAAACTCTTCAGAGAGTTCGGGAAAACCCAGCTCAACTTCCACCTACTAAAAATAATCTTCCAAATTTCTTGACTGAAAATACACTGGTAGAGGATATGACAAGCATACTCCTCCTCCCCGCAACAAAGAGAACACCTGTTAGGAAAAACAAATCCATGCTTATGGAGATTATCAAGAGTTAGCACCTATTTTGGATAAAAATCCAAAAGAAGATATTAATTTTGGGCGTCAACTTATTTATCCACACTTTAGCCCACAAAGGGATCTCTTCCGGAACTTTGTTGTGGATAGACACTGCTGGAGACACAAAATATTTCCCATTCGAAGTTTCCCTCCAAATCAAACAATCCTCAAAATTGTCCATAAAATTTTTAGAAGAAAGCAAGATCTCCAAAATTTTTTTATCCCGGACAAAGCTGGGCGAACTCAATCCACTTCCAATTTCTCCAGTAGTCTCTAACAAAGAGTCCATACCTTCTTTTGAACCATTCTTTCCATTCCTTAAGGATGGGGATTTCCTCCAGCGGTTTATCCATAAGCCATCTCTCCTCCCAGAATCTAATAATTCTCCCATTCCCCAATTTCCACTTTCTTCCAACTGCTGCCCAAGCTTTAACCGTTTGAACTACATTCCAAATTGCAGAGCCTTCCACAAAAATGAATTTCTATAAACTCTTCCTCAGATGGTTGCATGTAAAGGTATTTCTTTTTCCAAATTAAATTCCATTCTCTTTCCTCCCCTTTCATTCTCCAAATTTGTTTAGCTAACAAGGCATTATTCATAGTTATAATGTTCCTTAACCCCAAACCCCCAAAAGCCTTAGGAGTACAAATATTATTGCATGCAATAAGGGGGATTCTATTTTTATCTTCCACTCCCGACCATAAGATTTTTTTTTGAATTCTTTCAATTGCCTCCGCAAACTTTCTGGGGATTTTGAACAGACTAAGGGCATACATAGGCAAATTTTGAAGGGTAGCTTTAAGCAACGTCACTTTACCCGCTTGGCTAAGGAGGGCTCCTTTCCATCCATCCAGTTTGGAATTGAATCTATCAACCAACTTCATCTAGAAATTCTCCTAAGGCTTTAAGCATAGAGGGAGACCTAGATAGGTTGAAGGAAACTCAACAATTTTGCATCCAATAATTCTTTCGATCCTTCTTTGTCTATCTGTAGGGGTATTGATGAAGAACAAATAACTCTTATCCCAATTTATTTTTTGACTAGCAGCAGCTTCATAGGAATCCATAACACTCTTCATGTTTCTCGCTTCCCTAATGGTAGCTTCTCCCATAGTGATCGAATCATCAACAAATTGTTCATGAGTATAGGTTATGTTGGAAGATGAAGGTTTAAGGCCTTTGAGTTTCCCTTCTTCCACATTTCTCATAATAAATCTACCCAAACTTTCAGCCAGAATAGTAAACAAGATAGGAGAGATGGGATCCCCCTGTCTTAGGCCTTTAGAACTTTTGAAGAAACTGGAAGGGGATCCATTAATAATTACTACAGAGGTAGAAGTTCCAGTCATCTGAGAACAAAGCTGAATCACCTTTTCCCCAAACCCAAAATCTTTTATAATTCTGAAAAGGAATTGCCAATTCACTCTGTCATAGGCCTTAGACATGTCCAGCTTAAGAAAAAAGCCCTGTTTTTAGCAACAGTTAAAGAATGAATATTCTCATGAACAAAAATGATAGAATCCAGAATCTATCTACCAGGGACAAAATCATTCTGCTGAGCTGAAATAATGCGGGGGAGAATATCCAACATTCTAGAAGTAAGAACCTTAGATATAATCTTGTAAACAGAATTACAAAGACTGATAGGTCTAAACTTATTGAGAGAGTCATCTCCAGAGATCTTAGGAACAATAAAGATAAAGGTAGCATTGAGTTCTTGTAGAAGCTGCCTTGAACCAAAGAATTCTTTAACTCCATTACAAATATCAATCTCCACAATATGCCACAAGTTTTGGAAAAAGAACATAGGGAATCCATCCGGACCAGGAGACTTATCTCCAAGAAAGGAAAACACAACCTTTTTGATTTCCTGATTTGAAGGGATCTGAGAGAGATTTTTGTTGTCATCCTCATTTAAAATGGGAGGGATTGCTTGAGCCAGAAGGTCTTGATTTCTAATATCCAGAACGTCCACCCCTCCCAATAGATTGCTAAAAAAATCCATAGCTTCCTTTCTTATTTCATTTTCATCCGATAAAATCCCCCTATTGCAGGATAACCTGGAAATCCTATTGGCCGCCCTATGCTTAAGAGTAGTCATGTGGAAAAACCGGGTGTTTTTATCACCTTCCTTGAAATACAAAGCTCTTGATCTTTGTCTCCAACAAGTGATCTTTGTCTCCAACAAGTTTCTTCATTAGAGATAATTTCATGGTATTTAGACAACAACCCATTTTCAACATTTCTCAAATCCTCAGAAAGCCCTTCCTCTTGGATTTTATCTTGAACTTCTTTAATATCAGTCTTAATTTGAGCTTTACTTTTAAAGATATCTCCAAAAGTCTCTTTGTTCTAGATTTTAACTTTGGCTTTTATGATATTAAGCTTTTTGGCAATTTTGAATAAGGCCCTTCCCTCAATCTCCAAATTCCACCATTCTGCAACACAGACTTCCAAAGACAGGTGGGATAACCAAGCTTTTTCAAATCTAAAAGGAAAATTTCGCTTTGCATAAGTTGAATTGGTAGTGAAAGAAATAGGGTAATGATCAGAACCAATCTTAATGATTGACGCCAAAGAACAATTATACTTAGAAAGCCAATCAGGAGAAATCAAGGATCTATCCAACCTGACTTGAATAAGATCAGAACCAGTTCTTCGATTGGTCCAAGTGTAATTAATCCCTTGGAGATCCACATCCATCAAAGCTTGATCATTAATAAAATCCATAAGATCTTGTCTTCCCTCCAGTTGCAAAGGGAGGCCTCCCATCTTTTCATCCTCTTTTAAAGGGGTATTGAAATCTCCCATAATCATCCAACTTTTATCAACAAAACTTAGTCTATCTTCTGCTAAGCTCCTCCAAAATTTAGTTCTTCCAGCTTTAGAATTAGGCGCATAGACATTAGTGATAACCCAGACAAAGTTATCCTTAATGTGCTCAAGCAAGACTGAGGTCCTATTGACCCCTGAAGCAATTTCCTTACCTATAATAGTATTCTGATTCCAAAAGATAGCTGTACCTCCCAAGGCACCCTCTGAACTTGCTCCAATTATGCCATTACTTTTGAATATTCTAATCCTTTCCACTTTATCCTTACACATCTTAGTTTCTTGAATAAGGACTACATCCGATTTATGATCTCTTACAATATTACGCAAAACATCTTGCTTATGGGGGGAATTCAACCCTCTAATATACCATGAAATTATCTTCATACTTTAACCAGTGATAAGGCTGACTCAATGGAGCTCTGTGTTCCATCAACACGGTTCTTCCAACTTTCCTGTTCCCTCTGATTCTTTAGAGAGGGTCTCCCCTGCTTTTTGCTGTGACTTCCAACATCTGCCACTTTCTTATTCTTGCTTCTGGTTGAAATACCTCCATTGGGTCCTCTATTATTTGACTTTCCTTCTTTAATACCGAAAATCCTAAGATTTCCCTCAAGAGCCACCGTTTCCAGACTTTTAGGAGGAGTTTTGCATTGGGAGTTCAGGATCATATTTCGAGTCTGCTTAGGACTTCCATTGGTTAATAACAACAAAGGCTTAGTATCCGAAATATTACAATCCTATGCTACATTAAAGTCTTCCTCATTTTCTTTATTATTAGATGAAGCAAAAGCATCATCATAGGAACACTCATCAGCTTTACCGTGGATGATAGGACCAACCTTCAGATCCTCTGATTCAGATTTTTGAGCCTTTTCTTCTTTCCCATGCTCTTCCTCCTTGTTACTTTCTTTTTGATTGTTAGAACGGGCACAAACCGATTTTTCATTGTTACTATTCACACCCTTCTTTTCCTCGTTTTCCATCTCGGTCACTTCCTTCTCAGGGACAACCTCTAAAGGTGGATCATCATTCTTCCCTTTCGTTTGCCATTTCTGCTTTGAGTTGCTATCATTTTTACCAATCTTACCCTTCTTAAGCGGGCAAGATTTCACCCAATGACCCGAGTTTTTACAATGAAAACAAACAAATGGGATAGATTCATATTCAATCACTTGGGTCCATTTCTCCAATTTAGATAGAATCTCAATAGATTGAGGCATATCCGTCATTTGATTAACATTAACACAAATACGAGCAAAAACCAACCTTGATTTAGCTGCTGTCATCAGGTAGATCGAAGGAAGTTCACCAAATGATCCTGCAATCCCTTTAAAGACCTCCTCATTCCAGAACTCCAATGGAAGGCCATGGAGACGCGTCCACACAAGCACCGACACAAAAAAGGAGTCATCCAAAGGGAGGTCAGGAGCCCATTTCTGTAAAGCCAAGGTTGACTTTCCGAACATCTATGACCCTTCATAGAGCGCTTTATTCATATCTTTTTCATTATTAAAAGCAAAGGAAAAAAACCCCTAGGCAAAGCCGCCACATCCACTTGACCTTTGAGAACCCATTTCCTCCTTATAAAGTTCCTTACAACATCAATGTTAGGTCTAAAACCAACAAATCATCCAACCAAGGTCATAGCTAAGCTAGACACAGTGAAATCAACCAACTTATTCGGAACAGATATAGCAAAAAACCTTGTCGTCGGATCAGAGAGATTTTTAACTTCTGGAAGACTAGATTTCACCAGAGGCCTGACTCCAAAAAGAGCAGACCATTTCTTTTCTTTACCTCTATCATGTGGGTCCCCAGTTTTGGAATCTTTATCTTCCACCGAGTTGACTATCACCTTGTCCCCCTCAGTACCCTGAGAAGCCTAGGGACTAGCATGATTACCAGCTCCAACTGCAGAAAGACTACCATCCCCATGAATTCCGCCATCCCTAGGTTTGAAATTTGAATTTCCCGCTCACCGCTCTGCTTGCCGCTCCTCTCCACCCATTTTAGGATAGAAACAATACATCAAATTAGTTGATATTTGCAAAATTTTATTTTGTTGAGTCTTCATTATCAAAGAGTAGTGTATGTGCGATCAAGTGAATTCATCTTTTGGTGTGGAGTGTTGAGCAGAAATTAGTGAAGGGCAGACATTTGAGCTTAACCAAAATTGTCATCAGGCATTAGCAGATGCTATTTTTGCAGTTCATTCTTTCCAGATTGTAGTCTGAAAAGGCAGTGAACCTTCCTTGAGGGTTGTAGCCTTTTGGGTCATTGTAATTTGAGTGGTGAGCTCTAGGAAGTGTGCCTGAATGCATGTGCATTCCCCATTGTAATATTTACACATACTACTGCAAAGTATCATCTCATTGTTAGTAGGTTCCCACCATGGGTTTTCCATTAATCGAGATTTCCATGTAAAAAATATTGGTGTTATGTGTGTTGATATCATTGTTGTCATCTTTCTTTTTGCTGAAGTTGATTAGATCTTAGATTGTGCTTAATTTGTTTAATCCAGTGAAAACTGATTCACCCCCCTCTTAGTTTTCCTTCTTTGGTGTTGCCAACATTGTTATGTTGGTTTTATTTCCTCATTTCCTGCTTAATTTTAAATTTTTGGATCATCCCCTTTTTGAATTGGTTATGCCCTCTTAATGCTTAGTCGTACCTAACATTTAATGTTTGGTGGTGGAGGGGCCTTAATGAGTCTCTTGAGGGCCCAATGGATAATTATGCATTAGATGACAATAGTGGTAAAGGGAAGTCATACAAAAACATTTTGACAGGTAAAAAGATAAATAAAATTTCAAATTCGATGAGGTTCAAAGTGAAAGATGGAAGGCCCTATGGAAGTTGACATATTAGGGGAGAAGGTAAGCCCTGCTCATCTAGCCTAAGGACTATTGTGGTTGTTCCAAATTGTGATATAATCATTTCTTTAGATAGAGAAGAAGGTAGAATGATGAATGTGACATATTATTTGTGGCTCTTGACTATGATAAACTCCATATGAAGACGTTTTTGGATGAATGGATGTTTAACATATGGGGCAAAAAATTAGGATTACATGTGACCTTTTGTAGAATGGTACATAGAGGGTTATTTCTTTTGTTTTTTAAAAACCATGCCATGCAAGATAGGGATATTTCGAAGCAATTTTGGAATATAGGAAATTCAGATTTTAGAGCTCTTTCTTGGTCCCGGATGTGTTAAACAAAGAAGTCTTGGCTTTTTCAATTCCTAGGTGGGTTACCCAAATAAATCCCACCTCAATTGGTGTCTTTTCTACCACAACTACTATTTTTATGAGGTAGAGTTCTCAACGTAGAAGAGATGAAAGAAGCTCTTCATCATATGGATGCTAGATTGTTGGTTTCTTTGCACCATGGGATAGAAATCCAAGATGAAATAGGGGTGGAGTTGGGTGAAAATTTTGTTAACTTGCAACGTTGAGATTTTTGGGGGTTTGAATGCCTATTTATTGTGCTACAAAGGTCATAAAATAAAAAATTCTCCTAATTTTAAAAATAAAAAAGTTGAGTAATCCTAAATTTCATGTGAAAGCTTTTGATTTTGACCCTAAACAACTTGAGGGTGAAGAATTGATTAATGAAAACCCTAGCGTAAATCTTGTAGTTGAAATCAATATGAGAGATAGTACAAAGTCCACAATACTGAAGGAAATAATGCTCTCCCTATTAGTGATTATGCCACTGATAGTCCAAAGAGTGTGAATGGATCTAAAAATCTATTATTTATGTGTAATTCCAATCTTGAGCACAAGAAAAATTCCCAAGAATTGGTCTTAGACAAGATTATACAGAGAATTTCAGAGGTTAGAAATGAAACCATGTAGAATTTAAACCAATGGGGCCATAGGATCCTTGGTCAATGAGGAACTCAGAGAAGGGAAATGTTCTTGTTAGTTTTTTAGTGATTAGATTAGCAGTAATTAACAGAAAATAAGAATGCACAGTAAAGTAAACACATAACATGATGATACCCTGGGAAAACCTCCCTCTTGGAGGTGAAAAACCCAACAACTAATATATTAGATTATATTGAACCAATATCAATGACAGATATACAACTTGGACAACAAGAACAACTTATCTTGTTGTAGATGCCACAATATACTGAAGGTTTTATCAATTCATTGTCTTAGCAAGGGTTCGCTAGCCCTTGAAGATGATTCGTCAACCTGATATAATGTCCTCCACTTCTCAACAAAAATTCACTATACTTGGATAATTATCCAAGTTAATTTGTTGTCCTAGATCACTGATAATGTGCAAAACAAACTCATTGATTGCAGCTAGGGAGATAACTCAATGAATGTGATCTCTAGATGGGATTCATTGGTACCTATGATCAAATCATTGGCTTTGTGACTGAGTTTGCTGACTTCATAATATAGTTCGTTGATCTTTGGAGTAGAACAAATCACATTAATCCAGATGATATTCTCTTAAGTTATATCCCTTGTGATGTCAAGTCACTTCCTTTATATACATGCCCTTAACCCCTATGCCTAGGTTGGCTTTGACACCAAATTAAAAATTCATAAGTTACATTATAGGGCCAACCCCATTTATAACCACAAGATACATTCACCATTATAGGTTCAGACCAATATCACAAGTTACATCGATTAGGACCTGATATTAATAGGTCCCGACCTATTGAATTTACAAGTTACACATGAGGTGTGCCCAAATAGGGCCTGCCCTATTATAATACATTACACAATCACACAAATAGGCCTAGTTAAACATATGCCAAATTTCTAAGTCCAAAGGCCTCTTAGCACTTAGGTGAACAAGGTTAGTCCTATAAGGGATTTCACCTAGCTACAAAACAACACTCCCTCTTAGCTAGGGAGGATTCCTTCTAAATGACCAAAAAAATCATCATGGAACTTATTCCATTATACCCACCATACCTAATCATAGAGGGTGGGCTCACCATGCCTACTCGCAGAGGGTGAACAAGTACACCATGATATCCACCATACCTACTCGCAGAGAGTGGGTCCACCATGCCTACTCGCAGAGGGTGGAAAGAGGGCTCATAATTATCCCAGAGAAGAATGCATCTTTACCATGCCTAGTTGCAAAGGGTGGAACGAGGGCTTTCACCTCAACCTTATCCCAGAAGATTGCCTTAACCAAGGGCTTTCACCTCAATCTTCTCCCAGAAGATTGCCTTAACCAAGGATACGACTTCCTCTGAAGCTGAAACAACAAACAAGATCCCTCTGAAGCTGAATACAACAAGCTCCCTCTAACATTTTATTCCTTTTAGAAAAGGAAGTCTTCATTTGAATTTTGTTCCTTCTGAGGAGTTCCTATGACAACTTCTACAGAGGAAGCAAGAGAAGTCCTGATTTTGCAATCCTGAGCAAAATGACCAAACTTATTATACTTAAAGCACTGGATGTAAGATAAGTCCTTCCTTTTTGCTTTAGGAGAAGAATCAGAACCTCTGTCTCTATCCCACTTTCTTCCTTTACCTTTCTCCATATGTGAAGCAAGAACTTGATTTTCCACATCATAATAATCACACTCAAGTCCTCTTGCAATTAGCCATGACAATTCTTGTAAACAATCTATCGTTAAGCGATCAAACTATGGAAGTTCAATCCTTGCACTGATTCCTTGAATGAATGCTTCCCAAGATGATGGAAGACCATTGAGAGCCATCATGGATAAGTCACTATCTTCAACAAATTTCCCAATGGAAGAGAGTTGATCCTTCAGATCAGAAATCCTCTTGAAGTATGAAACTACACATTCTCCTTTTGCCATCTTGATGTGGTGAATTTGTTGCTTCAACTATAGGATGCGACTGATGTTGTTGATCTCATACATATTCTCCAAGGTGCTGAACATTTATTTTGTTGTCTTTAGCTTGGTGATGAGAGGCATGATATGATCCTTGAAAAAATCCACTATTATCCTTTGATCTTGAAAGTCTTTCTTTCTCCAAGATTCCTTTTCTCCTTCAACTAAGGGCTCAGAAGACTCTTTGCTAATGAACTTAGAGAGATCATTCAATGCCATCATGATTCTGAATTTCCATGCAATAAAATTAGATGCACCATCCAATCTATCTTCAACTCTAATGTATGATGCCATGCTGATTGAAGAATGGAATGAATACTTCTCAATAATCTGATCACAATTAAAACGAACTTGGCTCTGATACCATGTTAGCTTTTAGTGATCAGATTAGCAGTAATTAACAAAAAATAAGAATGCAAAGTAAAGTAAACGCATAACATGATGATACCTTGGGAAAACCTCCATCTTGGAGGTGAAAAACCCAACAACTAATATATCGAATTATATTGAACCAATATCAATGACAAATATACAACTTGGACAACAAGAACAACTTATCTTGTTGTAGATGCCACATAGTATACTGAAGGTTTTATCAATTCACTGTCTTAGCAAGGTTTCACCAGCCCTTGAAGATGATTTGTCAACTTGATATAATGTCCTCCACTTATCAACAAGAATTCGCTATACTTGGATGATTATCCAAGTTAATTTGCTGTCCTAGATCACTGATAATGTGTAGAATAAACTCGTTGATTGTAGCTAGGGGGATAAATCAATGAATGTGATCTCTAGATGGGATTCGCTGGCACCTATGATCAGATCGCTGACTTTGTGACTGAGTTCGCTGACTTTAGAATGTAGTTCACTGATCTTTGGAGCAAAATAAATCACATTAAGGCAGATGATATTTGCTTGAGTTATATCCCTTGTGACCTCAAGTCACTTCCTTTATATACATGCCCTTAACCCTTATGCCTAGGTCATCTTTGACACCAAATTACAAATTCACAAGTTACATTATAGGGCCAGCCCCATTTATAACCACACGTTACATTTTCCATTATAGGGTCAGACCAATATCACAAGTTACATCGGTTAGGACTTGATATTAATAGGTCCCGAGCAATTGAATTTACAAGTTACACATGAGGTGTGCCCAAATAGGGCCTGCCCTATTATAATATATTACACAATCGCTCAAATTGGCCCAGTTAAACATATTCCAAATTGCTAAGGCCAAAGGCCTCTTAGCACTTAGGTGAACTAGGTCGGCCCTAGAAGGGATCCGACCTAGCTACACAACAACAATTCTAACCCTATTCTAGAGGGCTCTCTATTAATAAACGATGAAGAATTCTCTAGGGAGGGAGACCCCCTGCCCCTAGAGGTTGAAAGAAGAGAGATCAATATGATAGAAGTGAAATTGAATCTATTTCTAAAAAAGGAGGGAAAATATGACAAGATAAATAATCATTTTGATAAGTTTAGGAATTATAGAGGTGGGCATTATTAAATATCTACCTAAGGATGGAAAAAAGACTTTAGTGAAGAAGTGGATGCAAATTACTGTTGTCACGAAGGATTGCACCCAATTGCTCAAGCTCTGAAGCTAATGCAACATGGAAAAACCTTCAATCCTTTGGGTTGCTCATAACAAAGGCGAATCCACAGATTATGGGTTGGTTCCCTTATAATACCTCCTAAAACTAATAGAATTTGTATGGAAAAAAGGTATAGAAAATTT
Source organism: Cryptomeria japonica (assembly GCF_030272615.1). NCBI lineage: Eukaryota > Viridiplantae > Streptophyta > Pinopsida > Cupressales > Cupressaceae > Cryptomeria > Cryptomeria japonica. The sequence continues at coordinate 391,133,600 of NC_081414.1, read as the reverse complement.
TGTTCGAAATGATAATTTTGTGCTAATAGGACGTGATGCACCAAAATCTTGCTGAGATCTGCAATCTATTTAACTCATAATACATTCCAACAAATAGATTTGATTCTTTCACAACTTAACTGGACATGTGATGCACAAGTATTCCATCAGAAAGGACTGAACCTAATGGTTTGATGTAGGAGCATCCCCGGTCGATGAGCAATCTTGCATCAACCAAAAATATTTTCTTTCACTTTTGTTCTTGTTTAATTCTTTGTGCAGTTTTCTGTGTTCTCACCGGTTGGTACCGGTAGTTGCTTTTTCTTTGTGGAAGATCTTATCTTTGGTTTCCAGATGGTTTCATGTGCTTGAGTCCATATTTTTAGTTCATTTGGGTTCTTTTCTAGTCAGTTATCGCTTCCAGTTGACTGTTTCTGGATTTCGGGACAGTTCTTGTGCTTACCGGTTGGTTTTCCTTCATTAGCGATGTGATTCTTGGCATGTGGATCCATCTTGGGTCTTGTCTAATGTTCTTTGGTGTGTGGCCAACCTTCTTGCTAAACCGCATCACTTGGTTGTTATTTTTTTAGAGATTTATTTAATTCTTAGGGCCGCCCTAATTACATGTTTCATTTCCCTGCATTGGTGAATGTAATCTTATGAGGCCGACCTAGATGTGTTCCGGTGGGTATAAATATGATATTATGTAATCATTTGTAAGGGCAGAGAAAGTAGAACTTAGAAGAAGGATTGATATTCACATGTTGTGATCCGATTGATTCTTAGAGTCCCGGTTGGATTGTATCTAGGTTGAAGCCTGCATGTAACTGGTTAACTATCAGATGTTCTTTGATGATAACATGATGATTGTTGGATGATTGCCAAAAGTTCTAAGGCTTTAATATGATCTGTTTATGTGAATTTGTTATGTTTTATTGTTTCTTTCGTTGTGTCTCTCTTGTTGCATAAGCCGATTGACTCTTTTGAGGGTTTTGACCGGTTATGGCTACATCATGCTTGCTTGAAGGAAAACAACTGCTTTTCATAACTTCAAGCTATCAAAATCAATTAACACAATTTTAGACCTGCATCTATCATACTAATTGAATGAGACAAAATTAGAGGATTTCATACATAAATCATAGAAAATTCATAAAATTATTCATCCATGACATAATGCAAGAAGTATTAAGAAGGAACTACTACTATTTTATTGAAAATAAAGGGTATGCTATTACAAAAAGTAAAAAAATATGAGTTACAATGCTTCTTGCTAGTGTATATTGCAAGCAAAGAGAATAGAACTCCAAAACAAAAGAAGATACAAGAAAACGTATAGGAAATAAGTCTTGAAAACAACTAAGGATGTATTGATTGTGAACTGCATCTACCTTGTTGATCCTAGCTCCAATTGATGGTCCTAACTTGGTCTTCTTTCTTGACATCTCCATCAATTGCATGAATGATACTTCTTGGACAAACTTTGTTGAAGAAACATGCAAAAGGGCACCTCAAACTTCTTTGAATTGATGCTTTGTGGGCCCAAAAGTTGTTTCAACTAGTGTATGACCAATATGGGGTACTTAACTGAGGTCTAACTATTGTAAACTCCTTCAAAAATCCCCTTTTCAAGGCCCAAATTGATGTATAAATAAAAAATCCACCTCTTGCCTCCTTAATTGACTCTTGAATTGATTGGATGATGTGCTAAGTAATTCGCATTGATTTCTTAAAACTCCTATCAAGACCCATGATTGATAAACTAGGAGTTTAAACTAAGTTTCTCAAGGTGTAACATATTTCAGAATTGTTGGATGAGCCAAAATTTCATATTTTCAAAACATCTAACTGATTTTTGATTACTTTCCTTTATGAATATATACCTTCTTTATCATTTTGACTATTGGAAAATTTGTGAAAACTAATTTTTTCCTTGCTTTCTATGATAGTGACTATCAGACCCTATCCATGGATATTATCCATCATTACAAAGGTTATCCTTTAACAGGTTTAAAAGCATGATTTCCTTGTCTCTAATATTTGATAGCGATCTTCATCTTAGTGACCCTTCATTCTTTGTATCTTGTCCACTTAAACTGTCATTGTTGATTGCTACCACAATGTCTTCCAATTATTTGATTTGTATCTCTTATTGCATCTTGTCTTCTGTTGACTGTTGTATGAAGTTTTATCACTGCTATTTGATAGAGATGCTTTTGATGAATACTCTTCCCTTATCATCATTTGACCTTTTTTTCTTGATGCTCACCCTTATCGGCTCTTTGCTCATAGGATAGGGCTATGATGACTGCTTTTTGCTCTTGGCATTTATACATACATTCTTTTTATGTTCTCTGCATTAGATGCTGCTCTAAGAGTGTTCTCATGACTATTCTAATCCCTTTCATCTTTGTATTGTTGCAATGTCCACTATTTTATCTCATATTGAATCCCTTACTATCCTTTATGTCTGTCTCATATTCCCTCTTAAAGCTATTTGACGAATATAACTATCTTGGGGCTATATTTATTAATGTCCTAAACTTCCACCCTTTGTCTTCTCTGCTAGGACTACCCTCGAGGTTCTTTATCAACATCTTCTTATTGTTAGATAGCTACCATGTTCTCTACTCAATAAGAAATAATAGGGTAAGGGTTTTCTCTTCACTGTCTATTCTATAAAAAATCATTAGGTTCTTGTCTTCACTATCTATTCCACCTTCTTATGTCTATTGGAAGGATTGTATTTTGAAGTTTTTTTCACTATTTCTTCATGGAATAGCACAACAATGTCTGCTATTATCTCTTCATGCTGCAACTATGGAGCTCATCTACTATCTATTTGACATTTTGTTTGATTTAATATGAACACAAGGGATTATGAAGCTCTTAAAAAACCCTACAGTAGTAAAATTATCTCCCTTTCATTGTGCATCTATAAAAGACTCAAGTTTCAATATTCACTACAAGATCTTCTTTTACATGCCTTTTTTATTTTTCATAAATAGAGATAACAAGAAAGCCCTCCAAATACATGCAAATTGCTATGCTTTCATATGAAATCATGAAAGTAAATATTACTTGTTGTCAATTTGATGGAATTGATTATGATATTTTTCATTGATGTCAACACTAGCTGCTTTGGTTGTTTACCGGTATCCGGTTGGTCCTAGTAGGATGATTGGTTTCTAGTTGGTAAGATCATGTTGATCTGGTATACTCTGCTATGCTTTGGCTTATGGAATTGGCTTAGATATTCTATTCATGCTATTTAGATATATGTTCAATTAGTTGGTATTGATTTGGTGATCATATGCTATCTTATATTCTGGTAATCCTGGTTTATTGATCTAGTGAGGGTTTCACCGACAGAGCTTTGTTGAAGATATTTTGATATTATGCATAAGTGGTGTTGGTGCGGATTCTAGAAGGGATTTAGGATGCTGATGGTGATCATGTTCGATCCTTGACTAATTGGAATCATTGTTTTAGCGTGTGTGGACCTAAATTGGGTCTGATACTATCTAGGTTATGGTCTGACTTATTGTAACGTGTTGTTGGAACTTCTTGATGTGTTTCCGGGATGATTTATGGGTTGGATGATATTTGTTTAGCCACAGGCCGACATTTTTTATAATTAGGTAATAGGTTTATTGTCTAGGTGGCCGACCTAATTGTTTATGGTCTAGGGTTTGTATATATATGTGTATGATCTAATTGTAGATCAAGGGATGCAAGTGAATAATATAATAATCATTCATGCAGAGGATTTGGTCGATCATAGGTGATCGAGTTGGGTTTATGTAAGACGTTTAAGTCCCCTGGTATTGCGCTTAAATGGAACTGTACTCAGGCATAGGAGATTCTATTATTGTAGTTCATTCTTCCTTCTGGATTGTAGTCTAAATTTCATATGTAGTCAGTAAGGCTCCTTTTGTAATGAGCAATGAGCTCTAGGTTGTTGGCCTTCCTGCAAGTGCAGAATCCTCAATTTGCAATCACATACTTACTACAGAAGTATTATCTAACTGTGGGTAGGCTTCCCACTGTGATTTTTTCCTTTACCGGGTTTTCCACGTACAAATATTGGTGTCATGTGGATGGTAACTATTCTCTAATTTTTGCTTGTGCTTAATTGGTATATCTATTATTCCAGTAATTGGTTTATGTATTCCAGTATTGATCTTCTGTGTTCTGGTAATAAATTTTTAAATGCTTAAGGTTCTAGTAATTTGGTGATAGCTGATTCACCCCTCCTCTCAGTTGTCCTCCAGTTATTTAAACTGTCTAACAATTGGTATCAGAGCTCTAGTCCTCTCTGCAGAAGCTTAACCGCTTGAGGAAGATCCCATGGCGTCTAATACTTCAAGTTAATCTGCAGTTGTCTTCCTGAGAGAAATTCCTAGGCTTGATGGAACACATTACAGAGTATGGAAGATTCAAATGGAGACTCATATGAGATTTCTTGGTAAGGAAATCTGGGAGATCACTGAGAATGGTGTAACACCTTTTAATCCGGCATCTGGCAATCCTCCTCTGACAAACTTGGATAAGGATCTTGAGAATGATTGTAGAGATAGAGAAACCCTCTTGTGCACACTTTCTGATCAACAAATAATGGGATTGACTGACAAATCAACAACAAAAGCTATATGGGACAAGTTGGAGACTCTAAATGAGGGTGACCCTACTGTTAAGATTGCTAAACTTGATGTTTACTGAGTGAGATATGAAAATTTGAAGATGGAAGAAGATGAAAGGATTACTGCATTTATGGAAAGGGTAAATAAAATTGTCATGGGAATTGAATGTTGTGGTGGATCTCTGAGTGAAAATGAAACAATTTCTAAAGTTTCAAGAGCTTTACCACCGACTTATAAGATGAAGGCTACTACAATTAATGAATTGAGAACAACGGCAAATACTTCTGTCAATAGGGATACCTTGGTCGGGAAATTATTTGCTTTTGAGCTTGAAGAATTTGGACCTTCTGGAGCTGTAAAGTCTGAACCTACTTTTCATTCATTTACATCATCAACCGGCAAGCAAGATTGGAAAGCTTTGTATGCAAAGGAATTGGAAGATATGAGGAGGGAAGATGAATAATTTGAGCAAATTGAAGCCCTATTTGCTAAAAGAGTACCTAAAGGACTTGTAGGAAGTAAGTTTGAAGGAAAATCACCCTTTAAATGTTTTGCATGTAATAAGATAGGTCATTTTGCATCTAGATGTCCTAAAAGGAATTCAATATTTGAAGAAAGATCTAGAAGATCTTTTAAGCCTAACCTTGAATATCAGAACAAGCATAAGTATGGAAAAAACATAGATGAATCATGTTACTTTGCTAATGAGGAAGGTGTGACTGATTTTGATGATGAACTGACACAAGACTCTGCTAGTGGTTTCAGAAATGGAAAGGAATGGGTGTTCCTGGCTATCAAGGAAGATGATCCAGTACTGGAAGGGAATGTACCTGAAGAAAAGGCCTTTGCTGCTAAAATTGAAGATAAGGATGAATGGGTAATTGACAGTAGATGTTTACATCATATGACTGGAGATAAAAGGAAGATTCTATCTTTGCAATAATTTGATGGCGGTCTGGTTAGACTTGGGGATGAAAAAGCATGCAAGATCAAAGGAAGAGGAACTCTATCATTAGATGGTAAGCACAATACTGGTAATGTTTATTATGTTGAGGTTTAAGGCATAATATTTTGAGTGTAGGAAAGTTTGTGGATAAGGGATTTCAATTACAATTCAAGGATGGAAAATGCAAAATCATTAATAGATTTGGATTGGAGATTGCTACTAGTACTCAGAGAAAAGGTAATATATTTCATTTGAATTCTAGTGAGAAGACATGTTTGATTGCACAAATTGATGAGAGTTGGCTTTGGCATAAAAGGCTATGTCATGTGAATTTTGATTGCATGGTAAAGATCAGTTCAACTAAGGAAGTTAGAGATATACCTAAGATTGTGAAGCCCTATAATCCGGTATGTAAGGAATGTCAAATGGGAAAACAAGCCAGAACCTCTTTTAAGAGTATACAAGACAAATCTAATGATGTTATTGATCTTATTCATACTGATTTGTGTGGTCCTACTAGAATCAAAAGATTTCAAGGTGATAGATATTTAATGCTAATCATTGATGATTACTCTAGAATGATGTGGGTTACTTTTCTAAGGGAGAAATCTGAGGCTTTTGAAGTGTTTAAAATCTTTAAAACTAAGGTTGAAACTGATACATGATTGAAGATTAAGTTCTTAAGGTCAGATCATAGTGGATAATTCACATTCAGTGAGTTTAATAGCTTTTGTGAGAAGCATGGCATAAGGAGACTATTTTTTGCTCCCTGGACACCTCAGCAGAATGGAGTTGTGGAAAGGAAGAACATAACTATCTTGGATGCTGCTAGAACCATGATGATGGAAGCTAATCTACCTCATATCTACTGGAGAGAAGTAGTGAGCACAACATTTGATACATTCAACATAGTTCATATCAAAGGAGAAACCGGTAAGACACCTTATGAGTTATGGTTTGGCAATACAACTATAGTTAAGTACTTCAGAATCTTTGGTAGTAAATGTTATATTAAGAGAGATGATTTCATTGGAAAGTTTGATCCTAGATGTGATGAAGGAGTATTTCTTGGTTATTCTAATGAAAGAAAAGCATATAGATGTTATAACAAAAGGTTGAAAATAATTGTGGAGAGAACTAATGTCAAGGTGGATGATCAAAATAGAAGTCAAATCAGAATTTATGAGCAAAAACCGACAGTGGAAATGATCATAACTAAACCAGTTACTCCAATAGTATCAGAAAATTCAATAGTAATTGAAGATCAGGGAAGAGGAACAAAGAATTGGAACTCCTAGATATGTAAGGTTGAATCATTTAGAAGATCAGATCATTGGGGATAAGAACAAAGGAGTGAAGACAAGAAGAAGATTAGTAGCTGATGAGGTATGTTTAATCTCTCAAGTTGAACCGGTAGTAACTGAAGCATGTAAAGATTAATGTTGGATGAAAGCTATGGAAGAAGAATTAGATTAGATAGAAAAGAAGAACACATGGACTTTAGTTCCCTGACCTAAAAATAAGAATTTTATTGGAACTAAATGGGTTTTCAGGAACAAACTAAATGAAGTTGGACAAGTTGTGAGGAATAAAGCTAGATTGGTTTGTAAAGGGTATTCTCAGAAGGAAGAAATTGATTATGGTGAAACATTTGTAGCAATAGCTAGGATTGAAGCTGTAAGATTATTTCTTGCCTATGCTGCACATAAAAGCTACAAGGTTTATTAGATGGATGTTAAGTGTGATTTTTTGAAACGGGATCTTGATGAGGAAGTTTATATTGAGCAACCTGATGGTTTTTCACTTTCAAATGATAAAAACATGGTTTGCAAGTTAAAGAAATCCTTATATGGATTGAAATATGCACCTAGAGCTTGGTATGCAAGGTTGGACAAGTATCTTTTAAAAATTGCTTTCACTAAAAGTAACACTGACAATAATCTATATTATAAAGTCACTGCTGATGATATACTGATTATTGAGGTCTTTGTTGATGAAATCATTTTTGGAGGTGAGGATAAGTTGTGCATGGAATTTTCTAACAATATGGAGAATGAATTTGAGATGTCTATATTGGGGAAATGAAATTTTTGTTAGGTTTGCAGATTACTCAGACTGATAAAGGTATTTTCATCTGTCAAATTAAGTATGCTAGGGAGTTGTTGAATAAATTTGGTCTTGAAAATTCTAAACTGGTTGGTACTCATATGGTTACAAGTGAGAAAACAAAGAAAGATGAATCTGCACTGGTAAATCCTACAAGATACAAGTCTATGATTGGAGGTTTGCTATATTTGACTCAGACTAGTCTGGATATAATGAATGTAGTTTGCATTGCATCAAGATATCAAAGTTATCCTAGATAAAATAATGAGAGTGCAGTGAAAAGGATTTTTAGGTACTTACAAGGAACATTTGAATATGGTTTGTGGTATCCTAAAGATGATAATTTTACTTTATGTGCATATACAGATGTAGATTGAGTAGGTGATGTTGATGACCAGAAGAGCACTTCCGGTGGAACTTTCTTTCTTGGAAATAGACTTGTTTCAAGGATCAGAAAGAAATAGTCATGTACTTCCTTATCTACTGCCGAAGCTGATTATGTTGCTGCTACTACTAATTGTACACAAGTTCTATGTATGAAGCAAATGTTAAAGGACATAAAAGTGCATTGCAATGAATCGATAGTTATTCACCGTGATAACTCTACTGCTATAGACTTATCAAAGAATACAGTTTTCCACTCTAAGACAAAGCACATATCTATCAAGTATAACTTCTTGAAAGAAAAGGTGGAAGAAAATGAAGTTAGATTGGTTTATGTGAACACTAAAGAGAAGATTGTAGACACCTTCACTAAACCTTTGCCTAAAGAATCATTTGAGTACCTCAGAGACAGATTAGGGGTTTCTACCCCTCTGGTAGAAACTTGATTGATGCTATTTGGCATCAGTCTGATATGCATTATTCAGAGCTATTATTCATTCTGGATTGATGTGGTGATGCTACTGCTCAGGGGGAGTAGTTAGTCTTGTGATTCAGTGGTTTATGATTTTTCTTTGATATTTATGTCAGATCTTTGGCATTGATGTCAAAGGGGGAGAGATATTCACGTGAAAAACTTAAGGAGTTATATACATTAGGGGGAGAAATTTGCAGAACTTAACTATGATATCATATACAGGGAGAGTATGAATTAGAACTTCATTGCTATATTATTGTGTGGGAGATTTGTTTGGCATTTCTTGGCACTTGGATGTTTTTCATATCTAGTGTTGCCATCAATGCCAAAGGGGGAGATTGTTGGAAATTTTATGGAATTGATTATGATGTTTTGTCATTGATGTCAACACTAGATGCTTTGGCTGTTTACTGTTATCCGGTTGGTCCCGATAGGATGATTGGTTTCTGGTTGGTAAGATCATGTTGATTTGGTATAATCCGGTACGCTTTGGCTTATATCTTCTATTAATGCTATTCAAATATATGTTCAGTCAGTTGGTATTGATTTGGTGATCGGATGCTATCTTATATGTTGGTAAGTTTAGTTTATTGATCCGGTAAGGGTTTCACCAATAGAGCTTTGTTGAAGATCTTTTGATATTATGCATAAGTGGTGTTGGTGCAACTTCTAGAAGGGATTTGGGATGCTGATGGTGATCGTGTTCAAGCCTTGACTGATTGAAATCATTGTTTTAGCATGTGTGGACCTAAATTAAGTCCGGTACTATCTAGGTCACGGTCCGACTTATTGCAACGTGTTGTTGGAACTTCTCGATGTGTTTCTGGGATGATTTGTGGGTTGGATGATATTTGTTTGGCCATAGGCCGACATGTTTTATAATTAGATAATAGGTTTATTACCTGGGTGGATGACCTAATTGTTTAAGGTCTAGGGTTTGTATATATATGTGTATGGTCTCATTGTAGATCAAGGGATGCAAGCGAATAATGTAATAATTATTCATGTAGAGGATTTGGTCGGTCATAGGTGATCGAGTTGGGTTTATGTAAGAGGTTTAAGTCCTCTGATATTGAGCTTAACTAGAACTATACTCTAGCATAGGAGATGCTATTATTTCAGTTCATTCTGCCCTCCAGATTGTAGTTTGGATTTTATATGTAGTCAATGAGACTCCTTTTGTAATGAGAAATGTGCTCTAGGCTGTTGGCCTTCTTGCAAGTGCAGGCTCCTCAATTTGTAATCACATACTTACTGCAGAAGTATTATCTGATTCTGGGTAGGCTTCCCACCATGGTTTTTCCCTTTACTGGATTTTGCACGTACAAATCTTGGTGTCATGTGGATGGTAAATATTCTCTAATTGTTGCTTGTGCTTAATTGGTATATCTGTTATTCCAATAATTGGTTTATGTATTTTGGTATTGATCTTTTGTGTTCCAGTAATAAAGTTTTAAATGCTTAAGGTTCTCGTAATCTGGTTTCAACTGATTCACCCCCCCTCAGTTTTCCTCTAATTATTTGAAGTGTCTAACATGACTCACACCTATTCTTTTTTGAGACTAATGATAAGTACAACTTTTGCATGGCTTAGCTGTGATGCTTTTCATGTCTTCATCTACTCTTCTCACGCTTCCCTTTTTAAACATGTAGCTCCTTTCACACGAGAACCACATTTGGCTCTTTGAACTCATGAAAATTGTAGATTACATTGAAGATCTATCCCTTTCATTAAGTGAACTGCAGGTGGAACGATAATATCAATGTGATATATTTGTCAAATCTTTTATTGAAGGCTTGTTTCAACCCTAACTGCCATCGGTAAATTCTAGAAATGAAAACTAGGGCTTTCTATAGTCAAAAATCGAGTTATTCTTTGATCATGGGTTTGACTAAAGTTTGGGACACTGAAAATGGAGTTTTAACCTTTCCTCCAAAATAATTTTGAACTTTTGACCCAAAATCACATGAGAACTTGTATAATGTGAGGCTTTCTAAATGATAAATATGAAATCCAACTCTCTTTTAATATTTTCAAACAATAAGAAGCCCCACTTTATTATATCTTTTGGTAGTTTTTACCACATGATTATAAAAAATGAAGCCTTTTGACAAAGATTCTCAACTTGACTCACAAATCATCCCAAGGACAAGACCAAATGGAGTTTGAAATGATACATGTAGACCTCATGTGTGCAATTTAGGCCTAAGACCTAAATTGGATAACATTCTGGTGACATCTTAAGGGCGTTTTCTTGCTAAAATATGAAGTACCATTAGCCTTAGCATCAATTGGGCATTTGAGTCGGCATATATGGCTTGAAATAGACTCAGATCAGACATTGATGCAGTTATTAGAAGCATAGAACAACATTAAGAACCTAATTCTAAGTTAGAAACTTTTTCTTCAAAACTCAGGGAATGAAATAATTGAACTGAGACGTGTGCAACAACACTTGAGGAATGACAAAACCTAACCTACACTAAACTAGCCAAGTGAGAAAAACCTAAACTATTGGCTAGACACACTGCATTGATGTTCGGATTTTGTCAATGATGGCAAATTGAGTTAGATATCCAATCCACAATTCATGATTCATTCATACCGGAAGATTGATTGAGTTTCAATGAGAAGAGAAGGACATCCAACAGTGTACAGTAATTTGGTTGACAATTTAGTTGTGTTGAGTATTTTGTGTTGCAGATCTCAAAGAAGCATTGTGGTAATGTAATATGCCTTATTCCAAGTTTTGGCCTCCGGTGTTGAGTTTTAAGTGAGTTGGAAGATCTGGTAGACATGGTTTTTTGGTAGAACAATGTGCATTGGTAGTAACATGTGTAGATTCATTGTGTAGATCTTGTAGATCTATTTTGGTGATTGGTTGTGTGTTTGAGGTTAGTGAGCTGACATGTGGTAAGTGTGTGGACAATTTTTTTTGGTTCACATGGTTGTTTTGAATCAGATTGAGATGACTTAAGTAACACATTTCATTTGTGTGTTATGTAGACACCTAAAAATGTCTCATCAATCACACACTAATTATTCATCTAAATTAATTAAGTAATTCTTTAATTATGCTAAATATTCTTCTAAATTGACTCAATCATTACCCTTCAATATTATTAATTATTCAATTTCTATTCTTTAATTAATTAATCAATTAACCCTCTTAAATATTAATTAAATATTATTTATTTAATTAATTATGATTAATTTTATTTTTTTTGGAAAAAAGGGGTAAAGATTTATTCAGAAAACACAGAATTACAAAGAACAGGCCTTAGGCCCACCAAGACAATAACAAAAACTAAAAGGATCCTAAAAGAACCACTAGCACCACCACTACAAAGTCGAGTGACCATAGCAATAGATCTAACCATTGGATTTCCAATGACGATACCTTTTCGGAAAGCCCTAAAAAAGATGACATTGCACTAAGTAGGACCAAAGGCCAGATACTTTAGAAATACACCAAAACCCAGGCTCATCCGGAGCCTCGAAGGGCCTCAAAAATGACAATGAAAATGAAACAAACAAAAAGGGGAAATTGATCCTACACCATTGGGTGCTCTTGCATCATCCTATCTTCTAGCATTAACCTGTCTAAATTTTCAAGATAATCAGGAGGTAGACCATCCCTTCCACTAAAATCCCAACCATCAACATGCTTTGAAGCCCACTTGGTCAAACAATCAGCCACTCTATTCCACTCCTTGGGAATATGACAAAAGGAGAAAAATTCCAATGTATTACACAGTTGTAAAATCTGTCTGACCATATAAGCTAATTGCCAACTCACATCATTCAAATTTTGTTTGTTCAACATGTCCATAATAATCTGAGAATCTGAGTCACAAATAAATTTCCTCCATCCTAAAGAACAGGCTTTCTCAACAACAATCTTAATAGCTAGGGCCTCCATAAGATTGTTAGAGTGCTGCCCAATATAAATAAAGAAGAAGAAAATTGCACAACCATCATCCCCTCTACCTATATCTCCAATACCTGCATGTCCAGGATTCCCATGGGAAGAGCCATCTGTATTAATTTTTAAGATTCCCATAGGAGGGGGAATCTACCTTCCATCTCTACTTATCCACTGCTTCGCATGTCGAGATCTATTTCCAATAGCACAATCCATTTTAATGTTTTCCAATTGCAGATTCCTTGCAATAGCATAATCACCCAGATCAACATTTTCAGACAAATTGCACTTAGCCGAGATTGTCTCCTGAAGCCTATTAATTATCTTCTGCCACAATTGAGGACTCCCTATATGTGAATCACAAAAGAACCTCCGATTCCTTTCCAACCACAAATTCTAGATAATAAGGGTTGGCCCAATAGCCTAGGCCACTTGAAGAAAAGAGGTCTTTGCTGGGGGTCTGCCCAAGCTATCCCAAAATTCAATTAAGGAGGTATCATGACAACAAGCATGTTTCCAAGCCTCCCACCACTTGTACCAAATAACTCTAAAGAAAGGGAATAGAAAAAACAAGTGGGAGTAGTCTTCCTCATTATGCATACAAAGATAACAGATAGATGGTCCCTGGAAGCCTCTCTTATGAAGATTCTCCCATGTGAGGCATTTCCTCTGAACAACCAAACATAAGAATAAATTACATTTCAGACAAGAGAAGCTATTCCAAACCTTCTTCTACCAGGGAACATCTGTCAAGCCATGCAATTGCCTATCCAGTTGAGCATAACCTTCAGCAACATAAAACTTGCCTTTTGGGTTAGGACCCCAAACCAAAATATCTCTCTCCTTGAGGGAACTACATAACCTACCATCCAAGATATTAACCAACACCACACGATCTTCATCCAAACCACCCAAGGGCCATTCAAGAGGATCCTTCCAACAAGTCACCTCAACGTATCCAATGTGCCTAACTATTTTAAAATTATCCACCTTAACCCATCCAACATAAGTGAAAATGTTGCAAAGAGGCTGAAGCTGTGGATAACTAGACAAAATAGGAGGGTGACCATCCCAAGAGTCCTACCAAAATAGAGCTTTAGAGCCTCTATTACAAATCCAAAAAATGCCATCTTTAATAAGTTGGGCACCTTTTTTAAGAGTATCCTAGATACACGAGCCCCTTCCCACTAAACTAAGACGAGGCACCTCATGATCATCAGCACCAGAGAGATACTTGTGGGTTAAAATCTTGGCCCAGTCCTGATCCTGATTGTTACACTACCTCCAATACAGCTTAGCCGCCAAGGCCTTGCTAACCAAAGAAATAGATCTGAGGCCAAGACCCCCAGCATGTCTCGGTCTATAAACATAATCCCATTTAACTAAAATCCACTTAGAAGAAAGAAAACTAACAGACCAAAGAAATTGACGGGAAAGAGCATCAAACTCTCTAACAAATCTGGAGGGGGGAGCCTGCATAAAACACCTATAAATGGGAAGCGCTTGCACCACAGTCTTTAGAAGAATCACTCTTCCAACAGAGAATAACCACCTGTAAGTCCAATGATTAACCTTGCAATGAAATTTATCCAAAATTCCTTTCCTAAAATCTCCACGCCGAACCCCCAAATCTAAAGGAATCCCGAGCTACAACAAAAGAAGGGACCCCATCTGAAATCTAAGGATCCTGGCAATCCTATTTTGAATAAGCCGAGGGGTATTAAAGAAATATATGGATGATTTATCTTCATTAATTTTCTACCCGAGGCTTTGCAATAGATATCCAAAGATCTCCTAAAATTCACTACCTCATTTATTCTGGCCTTGCCCATCAAACCTGTGTCATCCACAAATTAAAGATGAGAGTAGGGAGGTAGAGAATTACTCCAACTCCAGCCTTGAATAAGACCATGTCTCACCTGGGAAGTGAGAAATCTACCAAGACCTTCAGCCATGAGAATAAATAAATAGGGAGATAAAGGGTCCCCTTGCCGTAGCCCCCACGAAGCGCCTAACAATTCCAAGGGTTCCCCCTTAATAAGAACTGAGAAAGAGGTAGAAGTCACACAACTAAGAACCCAATTCACCCACTCTTCTCCAAAATCAAAAGCCAAAAGGATCTTTTGTAAGAAATCCCAACTCACCCTATCATAAGCTTTTGCCATGTCAAGTTTAATAAACATAGCCTTCTCCTTAGAGGAAGCCATCAAATGAATAGCCTCCATTTCTACCATGAATCCATCAAGGATCTATCTTCCATGAATGAAACCACCTTGCTCCTTAGAAACCAAAGTGCAGAGGAGAAGTTTGAGTCATTCGGCAATCAATTTAGTGATTATCTTGTAGAAAACATTACATAAAGCATTAAGCTTGTACTAATCCAAGCTATTAGCCCCCTCCTTCTTAGGAATGAAAGCCAAGAAGGTAGAATTCATATATTTGAGAATTTGTTTATTCCTATGAGATTATTGAACCACATCTAGAAGATCATACTTTATAATCTCCCAAAATTCTTGAAAAAACTCAATAGGAAATCCGTCAAGGCCAGGAGCCTTGCCTTTTTTAATTTGAAACTCAACTCGCTCAAGTTCAGACAACAAAATGGGGTGCAAGAGATAATCATTCATTTCAACAGAGACAAGAGGGGGAATACAGTTCAAGATGGCCCTCTCTTCCACCATAGCTTCAGGATCCTCTTTGGTAAACAAATTAGAAAAAAAAGCTGACAACTTTCATAGAAATTTCTTCTTTAGATGAAAGATGAACCCCTTCTGAAGATATGAGAGAGGTAATAGAGTTACCATACCTCAGAGCCTTAACAAAATTATGAAAAAAAGCAGTGTTTCTATCACCTTCTTGGAGCCAATCCACACGAGACTTTTGTTTCCATAAAATCTCCTCACACAACTCCCACTCTTCTAAGTCATTTAGAGAAAGGGACTCGACCATACTGAGCTCCATAGTCATCCCTTGATCCCTAATTTGACACGTACCCTCATCCAACTTGGATTGGGCTACCATCTTGTGTCTATGCAGATTCCCAAAACATTGTTTATTCCACCTCTTCAGCCTGTATTTCACATGTTGTAATCTCTTTCCAAAGGTGTACATAGCCTTCCCGTGGGTAGGCACCCCTTCATACCACCAATCAACCATAAGATTCCTCAATGACTGATCACGAAGCCACATCAATTGAAATTAGAAAGAGGGAGTTTTGGAGGTTCTAAAATATGTAATAGAAAGCTTAATAGGCCAATGATCAGAACCCCTCCAATCAAGAATTTCTGAACTGGTGCACCACCTATCATGCACCCAATAGCAGGAAACCAAAAATCTATCAAGCCTTTCAGAGATAGCCTCAACACCAATCCTCCTATTATTCCATATAAAGACACCATTAATTGGTTTCACATCAATCAGATTCAAGAGAGGAATATTATCTCTGAGTAAATTTGAGGAAGGATCAAGCCTGAATAATCCACCTCACTTTTCCTCCAAACTAATAATGACATTAAAATCTCTAGCCAAAATCTAGAGGAGAAAAGGATCTTGAGCCTAAACAAGATTTATGTGAGCCCAAAGATGAGATTTACCCACAAGATCACTAGGAGCATAAATATGAGAGAGGAGGCATCTTTCTCCAGTCTCAAAGCTAGTAGCGACCATAGAAATGGAAGATCTACTAGAAAACCACCACAAAGGGTAAAATTCCCTCGGGTTCCAGAAGGAAGCAACCCCCCCTGAACTGCCATGAGAGATCACTCCCTACCAAAGGCCCTGGGGATAGACACGCAAAGTACAACTAGCCAAACCATCCACTAAAAGCTTGGTTTCCTGAATGAAAACAACATCAGGAGACTCAGAGTCAATTAATCTACGAACAATTTTTTTTCTAGGGATGTTGTTCAACCCCCTTACATTCCATGGGAGCACAATCATTTATGTGGTTGAGAGAAGTGGGAATTAATGGGCTTCACAGAACCTGACTCAACCAAAGTATCACCAATAAGCTTAAAATTTTCCTGATCCTTTTTTCATCCTCCTTAAATGTTTGTCTAAAGAGCCCTTTTTGAGGGTCTTCTACTGCAAGCCTAAAATAGGTGTGGCTTTGTTACTCTTTACAGAATTTGAGGCCACTATAGTGGAAGGAGGAGTAGATGCCATGACCACTGCACCTTCAAGGACCTATGACCCACTAAGATCTCTATTGTCCTGAACATGGGAAGGCAAATCCATAACCATTTGAACATCCTATTGATTCTCCAAAGATAGGGCCCAACCCTCTTTCTTGGAATCCCCATACAACACCTCATTGTGAAATTGGGCACCCAAGGACATTTCAACTGGAACTCCTTCCTCTTGGACCAAATCCTCTAGAACCTCAAATCTATTTAGGGTGACATCATTTTGCCTATCCAACCAGGTTCTCTTCTTTCCTTTGTCTTTATTCTGAGGTTTGACAGGATTGAAGCCATCTTTATCAGCAAGACCATTAGGCATAGGGGCTTTCCCCTTATCTTCCCCTAGAACAAAGTGAGGAGGATAAGAAACAACCGGTTTAGAGGATTTATTTCTGGGACATCTCCGCTGTAAATGACCATATTCATGACAAACTCTACATCTAAATGATAGGGTCTCATAATCCAATTGTTAGATCCAAGAAGATGTCCCCAAACAGATTTCCATAGAGTTTGGCAAATGATTATTTAAATAAACTTATACACATATACGAGCGTAGGAAATTAACTTTCGATCTTGAGTTTGTGAAGCCAAACCCACAGGTTTACCAAAAGTAGTGATATTGAGTGAAGAATATATTCTCTCCAAAATTCAAATGGAAGCCTCGGCAATCTGATCCACAAGGACACATGAGAGGGAAGCTCCTCAGCATAATTAAAGCCAATATGCCAAGGTTTGGTAAACAGTCCCACCTGATTGAAAAAATAAGGGCCACCCTCAAAAGTCTTGTTCTTGTCTACCAGGTTGGAAAAAATAACCAAAAATTAGTTATTGGCTGCCATAAGTAGCTCCATGTCTCCTTCAGGATTCCAGACACGGTGTGCCCAAGACTCTAAAATAGGTATAGAGAGGTGAAGACCAATAAATTTGCATATGAGAGCATGATTACACCAATATTCAACATCCTCTGAAATTTGCTCAGGTTGAATAACCAGAACTGGATGATCTTGGGATCTCTCCAAACAACCATTCACCTTTTTCATGTGAAAAGGCTCTTTCGAAGAAGAGACACCTACCCATGACTGGGAATGACCAATGTGTTCCTTTCCACATGCATGCATCAAATGAGATGGATCCGCCATATCCAAATCTTCAGAGACCATTTGAGAAGAGGATAATCCTCTATTCTCCATGGACCCAGAGAAAATACCAAAAGAAGAAAAAGAAGAGGGGTGAAAAACCCAACCCCAAAACCCCACACACCCCAACAACCTAGAGAAGAAGAAATAGAAAAGGGTTGCAAAAAAACCCTGCAACAGACCAAAAAACCCGGCCACGGGCAAGAAAAAATTGACCCCCAACAAACAAGAGAACCCCCCCTGGAACGAAGCTAGCAAAGCGCAGGACACAGGCTAGGGAACGTCGGCCTAGCACAACACCCACACACATGCAGAACCATCCTTCTAAATATCAATAATTCTGAGATTCTCCTCATTGGTTTATTAGCCTTTGAAGAAATACAACATTATTTCGTTTAGAATGAATCCCAAATGCAAGCCCAATTAATTATGATTAATTCCCTTAATTAAATATTCTCTATTATTTAATTAATTCTATTTCTAATGTTTAAATATTTCATTTAAATTATTTAAATTAATTTTTATTCCTCCAATTCCCCAAATTCGAATGTCAAATAATTTCATTTCTCCCAAATTCACAATTCCCCGAATGTGAATTTCAATTAATTTCATCTAATTCCAAATCATCAAATTCACAATTTTCCAAATGTGAATTTCAATTAATTTCATCTAATTCCAAATCATCAAATTAACATTTCACCAAATCTGAATTTCAATTAATTTTATGTGCATTTCAACATTCGAAAATCCAAATTCAAATCCAAATTGAAAATGAAAATCAAATTCGATTTCAAAATCCTACAACACATGTTGAAATCTTAACTGATTGATCAAATTAGTTAACTAATTAGTTAACTTAGTTAACTCTCCATCACCTCTTTTCACTCCAAATCACCTTTTCTGACTGATCAGTCAGTTCACTTATCTCTACAATCCATTCAGTCATCTGATCAATCAATCAAGTCAACTAATCAATTTATTCAGTTCACTACTCAATCTATTTAGTTAACAAGTCAATCAAACAAATCAATCAACTCTGTTAACTGGTCAATTAAAATCAATTCACTCCCAATCGAAACTTGAGTTCAAAATCCTTCCCCATCTCTCATGAAAATCTATATAAACAACATGATTTTCTCAATTCAAGATAGATCACACTCTTCAAAATAATTGTCATCTTTATGGAAGAAATCCTAGTGCAATACCTGAGAGCTACCTACACCAACAATGTGGAGAAGAACAATGGAAGCCAAGATGCAATTAAGGGAGTCTTCAATTAGTTTAATTGTTTAAAATCTCTTATTTATGCATTTGTTTCATTTATTTGTGTTTGATTTTAGCTAGATTAGCTAAGGATCCGTGATCGTCCTTTTAACCTAAATACCATAATTTTCATGATTTCAATCATGAAAACAATGGTGAACCTGATGTG
The DNA here is from genome assembly GCF_030272615.1 of Cryptomeria japonica. Taxonomy (NCBI): domain Eukaryota; kingdom Viridiplantae; phylum Streptophyta; class Pinopsida; order Cupressales; family Cupressaceae; genus Cryptomeria; species Cryptomeria japonica. The sequence continues at coordinate 391,114,391 of NC_081414.1, read as the reverse complement.
AAGCTACAACTTATTGATCTAACTGTCTGATTTTTGAATTTGTAGGGTCGTATAGATTAGCAAGATGGAATGCGCAATTGACTACACAGAAATTCACAATTGCTCGTTATGATGCACACTTGATATTATTTTAGTTTGCAATTTCTATAATATAAATTCACATTTGATTTATCTAGTGCGCAATTGCAGGCTTAACTTAGATTTCAAATTTCTTGTGTCATTTTGGCTTTGATTTAGTTTGTGAGATGAACCCATAAAAATATTTCAATTCTAGAAAATTTGATTTTTGTGCATAAAATGTCTCTAACCCCGTGGCAGGCAAAGTGACTTTCAAAATTTCAGGTGCTAGGAAGAGAAGAGAATGCAAAAGACAAAAGAGAGCCTATTAGGGCCTTTTGAAAGCAGAGAGAAAACTTTGAGAACTTGAAGAAGAAGAGGCCATAGCGCAATATCACAAAACTATACACCAATTTATGGCCAAGTTTGATTTCTATGATGACATTAAAGTAATGGATCACATCATCTAGAGTGATATTATCGTAGAATGACCTCTCTCTTCTATCTCTTTTCTCTTTCTAACTATCTTAAAAAGGACTCACTTTATCTGATGAGCAATTGATCTGTCAAAAATTTGCATTTGATTTGACAAAAAATTGCAATTGATCATATATATATATTAGCATTTGTTATTAGATTAGTTTGTATTTGATTAGAGGTTAGTTCACATTTGCAAGAATAGGTTAGAATGTTTCTATTTAGTCTTCTCTGTCATTTTTTGTTAGAATTCCATTCTATTTCTGCAAATAGAATGTTGTAACCAAGAAGAAAGTTAGGCTGGAGATCCCACCATGTGTGAACTTACAACCTTTTCTAGTTTTCTTGCAGGGGTAGCTTAGGAACTTTCATTTTGGTGCATTTAAAATAAATCACAAACAATCTGCTTTCTGCTTCACATTTTCTATGAAGGATGAAATGAATACCATGTTTTCATGGAGCAACATCTCTATTTAGACTAGAAAATTTTGCAATTCAGGTTAAAAAGAATTTTGTTTTCTGTGTTTTCAAGGTGGTAGGCATATGCTCTCCCCTTAACTAGGTGACCAAAAATATAGACCCATCTTTTTCATGCTTTCTGTCAATTCTAAATTAGGATAAAACCCTTAGAAGGCCTTGTTGGGATTGTGATGATGTTTCGATTGTCATTGATGGACACACACTTTCTTGATGTATGAGTTATGTTCAACCGGTAATTGTTCCAACCGGTATTGTGTATTATTGAATGTATAGTCTTTAGACTATCGATATTTTGCAGAAGATGGTTTACCGGTCATAGATTAACTGAAGATCCCAAGTGGTATGAAGACCCCAAGCGGTTCAAGGATCTCAAGTGGTACGAAGGATCCAAGCGGTAGTTAACTTTTGATCGGAACACTACGATCTTCCCGTCTTCATTTTTGACAACCGGTAATTGGTATATTGTATTAACCGGTATATATGTGTGATGAGTTATCATCCACTGACACTTTGGCGGTGTGTTTGTGCCGTGTTACCAAATGTCTCTAGATGCACTATACCTAGGAACTTGTAGTCTAATTCTATTGGACTGACATGAAATCAGATTCCTTTATAAGGACATCATGTCTAGGGTTTTCATGTATGAGATATAGAAGAGAAAAGGCTATGCATGATCATTGAAGAGAAGATTAGGTCTGTATGATGAGATAGAGTGTGGAGATATTGAAGACTAAAGTAATGCTGAAATGCATTAACAATGAGCTATCAAGGATCTAATTAAGCATACTGTGCTAGTATCTATATCACTCACTTGTTGATTATTAATATCTTCAAAAAGTTTGAAACCCTTAACCAGGTAGGCCCAGCAAAGCCTTTGTAAATCCTCTAACAAGGTGGTTCACAACTGTGGATCTAAAATCCTTTAACAAGGTAGTCTTTAACAGAACTTATCTCCTAATAGAGATCTAGATTCCTAACAGGATCTGTTCTGTTGAAGAACATTGTATGACCTTAACCGGTCTGGTTACTATTCTGTAGATAGTTACTTGTGAGTTTCTGCTCACTGTGGTTTTTCTCATTTGGGTTTCCACGTCAAGTATCTTGTGTTATGGTGATTGTGCTTTTGTGGGTGAATGCTTTGTTTGCTATTTGGTTTGCACTTATCTTAACTGGTTTATTAGTGAATCTGTTGCACCGGTTATCTGCTAAACTGTTTAAAAGTCTGATTACAATATTTATTGGTATACTAATTCACCCCCCTCTCAGTATTCATCAATTGGTATCAGAGCCAACCTTTCTATAAGTCTAACCACTTGGAAGGAGATATGGGGGAATACAGTGTGTGAGGGAACTTACTCATCATCTCACTCAGACTGAGAGAGCCTATGATGAACTCAAAGTCAAGTATAAAGCCTCTTTGGCCAAAAGAAGAGAGCATGCTGAAAAACTGATGGAACTTATTGAAAATAGCTCTTCTAATGAAGCTGACATGGATGCCCTAGTTGAAGAAGTTGAAAAACAGAATGAATCTAAAGTCAATCCAAGAAGGGAGTTGGAAGGACTGACTATCAGAATGAGTCAGGAGCTTGAGAACAAAAGGAAAGTTGAAGATCTGGTAAAACACAAAGATCATGAGATCTCCAAGCTGAAGCAAGAAATCAGTACCCTTACCGCTCATCTCTAGGAGAGTAAACTAGAAAAAGAAGAAATGCAAGGTGAACTAAACATGGCTATTTCTGAGAATGCAACTTTGTTGGAATCTAATGCTACTATTTCCAAGGAACTTACTGAGTCAAAGGAGATACTTGCCAAATTCAATCAGAGTACTGCTAAGCTAGAGAAAAAGCTAGAATCGACAAAACTAGTAAAGAATACCACTGGACTTGGTTTCTCTGGGTATGAGGAAGGTGAGACCTCTAGAAGAAAAGATGGAGCATCAAAGAAGCAACTGACATCCAAGGATAAAGGTAAACAAAAATTTAAACCCGTTTGCTTTAATTGTCTCAAAGGACATACTGCCAATGTGTGTAGAAGCAAGGCCTACAACAATTTTCCTTATTTTCAAAACAATATGCCTAGATCCAATAGATTCAATGGAAACTGTTATGCATGCAACAAGTTTGGGCATAGAGAATTTGAATGCAAGTCAGTTTTGCACAACACTAGGAGATATCCTCCAAGGACTCAAGGAGTTATTCTGGAACTTCCTATGAACCGGAATCCCAATCGATACAATACCTATGACCATCGGTCAATCGGTTATCGAGAGGCTACTAGTTGGAAAGAAAGTTGTTTGATCTGTCATTGTAGCGGTCACATTGCTGCAACATGCAGCAGGAAGAATGGAAGTATGAATAACAGACCATGGAGAACACCTGGAATGGTATGCTATCATTACAACAAACCGGGACACACTGCCAGAACTTGTAGACTGAGAAAGAACCTATCAAGTGATATACTGATCACTACAAAAGGGAAGATTGATGTTGAAATCATTCAGGTGGAAATGAATAAAACTTGGAAAAATAAATCAGAAGAAGAGTCACAAGATGAACATGTTTCTGCACCTAGTGTGGAAGTCTTTGAACCGATAAACTGAGCTTTAGAAAAGCTTAGGGGGAACATATCAGTGAAATATTTTGAACCCTCAGTTTATACTGGTAAAGACCATCATTGGTATATGTTACTTGTCAATCGACAGAAGATTTGAAGCGGTAAAAGGCAAAATTAGGGTTTGTGCCCTAGTGGTGAAACATTTATTATGGTAGGTGAGAGTTTGTTTAAAAGGGATTTTTGTCATCATTTTCACTTATCTATTTTTGAAAGAAGAATTTTCAAGAGTAGACTAACTAGAGCGATTTGTTTAGTAGTTGAGAAAATCGTGTGCAAAATCTTGCTATCATCTTCAAGCAATCAGTGAAGAACACTAAGCGGTGAACTAGCAACTGAAGTGGTCTACTGTGCGCGATATTGGAAAACCTAAATTCCAGATTGTGAAGGTATTTTTTGAAATTCTTTCTTATCATTTGGTTATGGCTTCTACATCGCATTCTAGTTCTAGTGCACCTAAAGATACACCTGAGTTTCTTCAAAAGAAAATGAGATACAATGCCCTATCTCAAATTTCTGCCAGAGTTATTGTCGAGAAAGATATTTCAGGGTATATAGACTGTAAGTTGGAAGACCTAGGATCCATAGTAATTCACTCCTAGCTAAGTTTATTCTGTGGAGATGACAAGAAGATCAAACCAGAGTATAGCATCCTCTGGGAAGATGAACTTACACAATGCAGTATACTTTCTGGAAGAATTTACAGAAGAACATATTTGCATTATCCTCAACAGAGTGCATGGTGACAAGATGTATCTCGAGCGGACACATGACATCACACCGAAAGTGATTTATGCCATCACCAGATTCTGCAATGTTGGAGAAGTACCAACTCTACGGAAGGTCACCAAAACTAAAATGACAGAGCTCATCGGTTCTCTGAGTGACCAACGGGCGATGAACATCAACACCATTTTTGATGATCTGGTAAAATATGCTTGCATGGTGATTGGTTACATGATATTTTATGCTAGCAGAATGATTTCTGTCCCTGATGCTATGGTGAATGCTGCTTATAGGATGATCAAGGAAGATACTAAATTTGACCTATGTACCTGCTTACAGAAGCAATTGTTGGCGAATCTGAAATCCATCAAACATGACAAATCACTGAGGTTCAAGTTTGGCCAACTTCTGGTCAGTCTATTATTCTACTTTCAAGGTTATTTCCTTGGAGTAGGTGATGTTGAATGGTCTACTAACCTACCGATTTCTAGACAGATTAAGGAGAGTCTACAAGTAGTGGGAACTGCATATCCTGAGGTTCTAGGTAAGGATTTTGATGAATTCAAACGAAAGATGAGCCAGAGAATGAGGATATCTGGTGATATTGTGAAGAAGTATGAAGATGACATCTGCTTTACAATAAGGATAGATGACTGCATAATGGACACTGTGGAACCAAGAAAGGAAGCAGTTGGCCCTATGGGGTATGAAGTGGTGAATGACTTATTGATTGGGTATGCCTCTACCCTACTTGCCTCACCACTGGATGCAAAGAAGAAAAGAACCAATACCTACTTGGAGAGCGTCACATCGATTGAGGAACCGAAGCAGAAGAAGGGCAAAGTAGTGCCATCAGTATTTGCACTGGTTACAATTGCCAGTCCGAAAGTGACCAAGCGGTCACCAGCCAAAAAGAAACCTGAGATTATTCTGACAAAAGTATTCGAGAGGAAGAGAAAATCCAGGAATCACTCACCGAAGGAAGAAGACACTAAACCGAAGATTCAAATAAAGAAGACAAGGAAATCAAGAAAAAAGCCGAAGTCTACCGATAATGAACCAACAAATTCTGCACCGGTAAATATAGATATTTCTTCTTATAAACCAATGACACATTGTCAGAGGACAATAAAGAATATTAGGAGGAAATTGCGTGATGACTTAAAGGAACATTTTGATGACTTTAATGATAGTGAGAAAGAGAAGGTAGAACATAAGGTCATTAAATATTTATGTGCTAATGATCGGTCACCTTCTGAGATCAAATTTGTTACTCCAGATTCTTTGTATAATTCTTTGGATAATAAATGGCACATTGCCATTAAGAGAGAACAAGAGATCAGGGAGAAATTTTTTGCACAATACTTTCCTGATGCTTCAAATTCTGAGTTATATGAAATTATGGATAAGAACAAAGGCATCTTCTTTATGAGAAGGAGGTGAATCAGGTTATTAGAAGGTAAAAATTTTGAAGTAGAAAAGGATACACACATTAATGTTAAAGTTGCTGTCAAAATACACCGAGTATCTGAAGCCACCAAGAAGGTTGATCAAGAACCTGACCTATCCTCAGGCCAACCAGTTGAGGTATTTGACAATCAAGGTGAAAGAGTGACTGAACAAATTGACCCTATTGATGTTGATGCATTAGAGGATGTCACTCATGACAAGGAAAAAGCTAAACAAGAGAAACTGGATAAAGAGAAGACAAAGAAAGAACACAAGGAAAAAGCAAGGCAAGAAGTGTAGGATTTGAGAAATACAAATCCACAGAACCCAAAGAAACCTGCATGCAAGAAACCAGTCACAGAGAAAGAGAGAGAACAAATACAAGGGTTTTGGCTCTGACAAAGTGAAAAGATGTATTATCAGAGAAAAATGAATCAAGAATGAATAATACAAGAGATCAATCCTTATAAAGGAGATCAACACCAAAAGGAAAACCTAACCCTAAGGTGTGTGCATTTAATAATTAAATATTAATTATTAAATGACTAATATGTGCATAAAGGGAAATCTTAAGAGGAGAGCAAAGTTAATTAATTACTTTACTCTAACACCCCCCCTTAAGATGAGCTACAATGCAACTACAAACAATGCAAAAGAAAGCAAAGGAACTACAATGCAATAAAGGGTCCCGACAACAAGGCCTGATCAGGTACCCTAATACAAGAGAATCTCTATAAAGCGGAGTAAAGGAGAAAACCCAGTGGGAAAAAACTCCTCTCCAAAAAGAGATACTGAAACATGCTGAAAAGAAAACATGAAGGAAGGAAGGCCTAAACATGCTGAAAAGAAAACATGAAGGAAGGAAGGCCTCACTGAGACCCCCCAAGGAAAACTTCCTTCACCCCAAGCATAGAGCGCAAACTAAGATAGCACGGAGATGCCAAAGGTTTAGTGAAGATGTCTGCAACCTGCTCCTCTGTAGGAATATACTCCTGTAAAGCGGAAAATCGCGATCGAACCCTAGTTGCTCTCCCCTCTTCCAACTCCAAGGAGAGAGAAGGGAGATTCACTCTAGGGTTGATGGTTTTCACTTAGGGGAGAGACTTTACATTCAAAAGAGGGGTTGAAACCCACAAGATCCAATCCCACGCAATGCAAGATTGGATGCTAAATGAGTTTCAAGGGTTATGACAGCAAGGCTACCCTCTTTTGTAAAGAATGTGCATAGAAGAATTAAGCTAGAAATGCATAGAAAGTGAGAAAGATTCTCTTATAAACTGAGATAGGAATACAGTATGAAGCTGCGGACCTGGAATTAGCAGTAAAATGTCGATACGGTGCTGTCCTGCAAATTTGAGCGAAAGTTGTCGGGACGATGGCGCCCGAGCGCCACGGTCCTCCGAAAAATCCGCGAAACGAAGGGGGATCTGTTCGTCTCTGCACAAGGATTCCAGATCTTCAATTTCAGCCGCGTACCTGCAACCTACACACAGAAAAGTGAAGACGATTGGGGGGTTAGGGATTAGGGGTTTGCCTTTAGGTCAAACCCCGGTTTTGGAATTAACCAAGAAATGAGCAATGCTGTAAATGTAAATGTCTGTAATGTAAAACAAGTACTAATACCTTGTTGTAAGGATGTTTGTATCCTTATGTGCGAAGGTATAGATGTTGTATGTTGTACGTTGTAGTAGTATGTAGTAAGTGATCTCCTCTTCAATGGTTGAATCCTTGTCTTGAATGCAACACTTAGCCTTGAATGGAGACTTGAAATGATCAATTGCCTGAAGGAATGCTTGAATGCTTGAATGCTTGAGTATAGTTTCCACGTTTTTTTCGTCATGTATCTATCTCTCCTCAAATGAGAGAGGAAAATGTAGTTTATATACTTGTCAATTAGGGCTGATAGACTGATTTTCCCGACCTTAGGCCGACCAGGAAAGATAGTTTTCCAATTTGCAAACATAAAGACCCGAAGTCCAAAAGAGACCGGGCCCAAAATAGGACCCAGGGACCAGGGCACTGGGCGCCCTGGTCCTGAAGGACCAGGGCGCTGGGCGCTCTGGTCCCACCTCCCGGGACAGCAGGGTGCAAAGGAGGTTCAGGCCAGGGTGCAAGAAAATGTAGTTTTCAGTGTCATAATCAGGTTTTGGGGTCTCCATTCAGGTTGCGTGTTGCGTCGCCATCGTGAAGACCCAAATGCGGTCGAAATTGCAAGTGTCACAATTTTAGGACGCTACAACTCCAAGATGAGAGAACCATCCTGAATCAACTGCCTGATGAAGTGCATGTGGATTTCAATGTGCTTTGTCCGCTGATGCTCCACTGGGTTGTGAGAAATATGAATGGCACTCTGATTGTCGCACCAAAGAGTAGTGGGACAATCTGGAGGAAACCCAAACTCTGTCATTGACTGCCGAAGCCATAAAACCTCCTGACTGGCTAACACTGCTGCACGGTACTCAGCCTCGGTAGATGATAATGCAATAGCAGACTGCTTCTTGCAAGACCATGTAATAGGATCAGAACCAAGGCAAAAAACGAAGCCAGAAGTAGACTTCCGATCATTGACATCGCCAGCCCAATCGGAGTCAGTGAAGCCAATGATGTGAGGGGATCCTGAAGTGTAGTGAATGCCATAATGTGTGGTGCCCTGAATGTACCTCAAAATACGTTTGGCTGCTTGCCAATGGCTCTCAAGAGGATCATGGGAGAACCGAGAGACAAGGCCAACCGCAAAGGAAAGATCAGGACGAGAATGTGTCAGGTACAACAAACTGCCAACCAACTGCCTGTATAAAGTGGGGTCTACGGAAGGAGTAGAACAAGTGGAAGGCAAAACAACACCTGACTGAAATGGAGTGGGGGCAGACTTGCAATCAAGCATGCCAAATCGGTGAAGCATATCAAGAGCATACTTCTCCTGGAATATGGAAATCCCATCTAAAGACTGAATAACCTGTAGACCCAGAAAGAAGTGCAAGAGACCAAGATCTGTCATCTCAAACTGCTCCATCAAAGCTCTCTGAACACTCTGAATCATGGAGGATGAGCTACCTGTAATGATGAGATCATCTACATATAGCACAAGAATCAAAAGATCACCCTCCTGACGCTGAATATACACTGTGTGATTGGAATGACAGTGTGTGAAGTGAGAGGAAAGCAGGAAAGAGTCCATCTTATCATACCAAGCCCTGGGGGCTTGTTTGAGACCATACAATGAACGTCGAAGTCTGCAAACCAAAGAAGTGTCCTGTACAAAACCCTGAGGCTGCTCCATAAAGATCTCCTCATGTAGATCTCCATGCAAGAAGGCACTCTTCACATCCATCTGAAACACTATCCATCCCCGTGAAGTTGCAAGTGAAAGTACCAGGCGGATAGAATTCATCTTGGCGATAGGAGCAAACGTCTCAGAGTAGTCAATACCCTCTACCTGAGAAAACCCCTTCGCAACAAGATGGGCCTTATACTTATCAATAGAACTATCTGCAGCATACTTGGTACGATACACCCACTTGCACCGAACCAACTTTCTTCCCTTAGGAAGACGACAAAGATCCCAAGCATGATTCTTCATCAAAGAAGAATACTCCTCATCCATGGCCCTATCCCACTCAAGGTGTCCTGTCGCCTTTGAAAAATTTTGAGGATCATTTGAAATGGCATGACTCAAAAGACTAGAACCAGATGTCTGAGCACGAGTGCGACGAGTATCTGAAGGATCACCTGCCAAAGAACCAGCTACATCAACAGTATCACGGGCCCACTTCGGCAAAGATGGAGCAACTGGTGGTGGTGGAGAAGGTGGATAATCATCTACATCATCCTCAAGAGATAAGTAATCCTCAAGAGATGAAGAGGAAGGAGTAGGCAATGAGGGAGAAGCTGGGGATGGAGAATCCATCTAAGGATAGCACTCATCAAACTGGACATCCCGCCGAAACAGGACCTCTCTAGAATCAGAATCAAACAACCTGTATGCCTTAACATCCTCACAGTAGCCAACAAATATGAGTGGTCGGCTCTTCCTCTCCATGGCGTTCCGCTGAGCATCAGGAATAAATGCCCAAGCCTCACTACCAAAAACTCAGAATGTAGAAACATCAGGCTTGACATGGGTCCAAGCCTCCTCAGGAGTCATATGTCACAATGCCTTATGAGGCATCCGATTCTGAATATAATTGGCACAATTGACTGCCTCAGCCCAAAATGAAGAACTCATAGCTCGAGACTGTATCATACAATTTGCCATCTCCCGTAAGGTTCTGTTCTTTCTCTCAGCAACACCATTTTGCTGAGGGGTGTAAGGAACTGTAAACTGATGCTGTAAACCATGCTCAGTGCAAAAATCTTTGAAAGCCTGATTTACATACTCCCCCCCATTGTCTGTGCGTATCCTCCTGATAGAAAGTCCAGATTGCTTCTCCACAAATGTCTTAAAAATCCTGAAGGAGTCAAAGACATCAGACTTGTACTTAAGAAAGTACACCCATGTACGTCTGGAGAAGTCATCAATAAAAGTGAGCACATAACGGGCCCCTGAAAAAGAAAGAGTCGGAAAGGACATAAGATCACTGTGTACCAACTCTAGGGCTGCCCTAGCACAAGAGGCTTGACCCTTAGGAAAAGGATCTCGATGATGTTTGCCAAGGACACAACCATGACATACACCATCTGTACAAGAAATCTGTGGAAGCCCAATCACTAGTGCTTGTGTACTCATCTGCTGTAGATATCTGTAATTGACATGGCCAAAATGCTCAAGACAAAGCCTGCTCACTGAATCTGCATGTGCTATAAGAGAGGAACCAAGAGTGTCTGAACTCTCAAAGCCATCAAAAATATATAAGTGAGATGCAGAATCCACACTCCCAGTAGCCACAACCAAGTCAGGATCATGAAGATCTCAAATAACCACATCATGAGGTGAGAACTCAACTATCTTACCAGAGCCAGAGTGGCAAATCTGATAAACAGATAGAAGGTTTGTCGAAATGTCAGGAATTAAAAGCACATCCTAAAGACAACCACCATCCAATGAAACAGTACCGGAACCCTGAACGAAAAGTTGTGCTGAGTCACCAACTGCAATATGTCTAGTGCCTGTAGGGGCAAGAGTGGTGACCAAATCCTCTGTGTGTGTCATATGGTGAGAGGCACCAGAATCTAGAATCCAAGTGGACGCTGAGGACAATGCTCGTGCAGAAAGAGCATGACCTTTCCCTGTGGGCTGTGAAGGAGGCTGAGGTGCACTGATATTATGCTGCTGCATGGCTTCCTCCAAAGCCTCTAAACATTTCCAACACCTGGAAATGGGATGTCCTTCCTTGCCACAAAAACTGCAAGGATCACCAGATTTCTTCTTAGTCTTGGAGGAAGACTCACCAGACTTTGAAGATTTGCCTTGTTTAGAATTGGACTGTTGTTCTGAATCAAACTTAGGTGGTGGCTTGGAGGGATTCTCACTAGCCTCTAAATCTTTCTTAGGTTTCGGTTTCTGCTTCTGTTTTCCTTTGGAGGACTGAGCTACCAATGCTTGGTTCTGTGAACCTAAAAGTGAATCCAACTGCTTAAGCTTGGCTTGCTCACGAGTTAGACGATCATAAAAGACCTCAAAAGAAGGCATGACATGTCGAGCACCCAAGGCATCCATGGTGGAATAGAAGGTCGAAGAGAAGATCTGAAATGGACCCTGAAGCTTGGAGAGGATCAGGAAAATGCACTCTATATCAGTCTTAGTCTTACCACAACCCTGCAAGATAGATCGTTGCTGTTTGAACTTCATCAGAAAGTCCTCAATAGAGGGAAATGAATCAGGTACCAAGGAAGTTAACTCTGCCTCAAGCTGCAAAGCTCTGAATTCGTTGACAGTACCAAAAAGTCCATCAAACTTGGTCCAAATGGCTCGAGGAGTGATACAACCCTCAAGATGAAACTGGAGACTGTCGGAAATGTGTAAAGCCATCAATCCCATAGCCTGATCCATATAGTTCTTGTGCTGCATAAATTCAAAGGGACGTGTCAACTGAGGCTGAACCTCATCCAAACAGGACCATAACCCTCGAGACTGGAGAAGAGTCATCATGCGACCCTTCCAAGTGTGGTAATTATGTGGAGTGAGAGAGTCAATAGGTTTGTCGGCCATCCTGTGAACTCTGCCTCAATTGCTCTGAATTTTTTAATTATTATTAAGTGGTCTTTCAGAACTAGACAGAAGATGCAGAAGGGGGTTTGGTTGTTTTGGATTGGTTTTTTTATATTCTGGTTTTCTAATGTAAATAACAGAAAGCAAGAGAAAAACACCCCCCCACAATGCAAAAAACTAATCCCCAGTACAAACTGAAAGCCAGAAAATGATAGAAAGCAGTAACGGGTTGAGACAAAATTATGAGCACCTAAAGAATTTACTGATGAAATAGACTATATATTTGGAAAGAGCATAGAACCACCTTTCCGACGCCTATTCGCTTTCGAAAAACGGAGCAAAAAGGAGCAAGTTATGCCCCTCGGAGTGCAAAAAAGGCTCTTCGGACTTTGACTGCGAAAAAATACAATCAAACTAGAGAAATTTGAAAAAATTCCTACACCATTAGAATGGGCTTAGAGTCAGCTTTCCAATGCCTATTCATTTTTGAAAAACAGAGATCGGACGCCCAAGTTATGCCCGATTTTGTAAAACTGCTCCAAAAAAGGATCCAGATGGGCCTAAAAAAAATAAGCCCCTGGTCCGCTGGGCGACCAGGGGCTAGCGCTGGTGGCTGGCAGCGAGGTGGCGGCGCGGGGGGCGGCAGCAGCGGAGTGGCGGTGCGCGGGCGGGGTGCGGGCTGTGGGCGGCACGTAGGCGGCGGGCGGCGCGTGGGCGGGTTACCGCGGGGCTGCGCACCGGTAGCGCGTAGCGGTAAAGCTGGCTGCGCTCGGTTTTTTTTTAAAAACCGTGGTTTTTATATATATTTTTTGATTTTTTTGAATTTTCCTGTCTCGAACTGCGTGTCCTAGGGTCGTACGACCTTGGGGCATAAATTTTTTTGCCTTCTGGAGCAATTGTATCCATATCGGATGAATTTTATATGGAAATAGGGGTTTTTGGGCGCTATGAGCTCAACGGTGAGGTCCGTTTGGGCTCAAAGTGCACCGAAAAAAATACCCCCCTATTCCAAAATAAAAAAACAGAAGACAAACACAGATCTGATGCAACCAAAACCTGGATCTCAAAATCTTTCAAAAGTCTAAACAAGCTGCAGCAGATCTAGGCTCTGATACCATGTAGGATTTGAGAAATACAAATCCACAGAACCCAAAGAAACCTGCATGTAAGAAACCTGTCACAAAGAAAGAGAGAGAACGAATACAAGGGTTTTAGCTCTGACAAAGTGAAAAGATGTATTATCAGAGAAAAATGAATCAAGAATGAATAATACAAGAGATCAATCCTTATAAAGGAGATCAACACCAAAAGGAAAACCTAACCCTAAGGTGTGTGCATTTAATAATTAAATATTAATTATTAAATGACTAATATGTGCATAAAGGGAAATCTTAAGAGGAGAGCAAAGTTAATTAATTACTTTACTCTAACAAGAAGAAGATAAGAGAAAAGAAGAAGAGAAGAAGAGAAAAGAAGATAAGAGAAAACAAGAAGAGAAGAAGAGAGAAGAAGATAGGAGAAAAGAAGAAGAGAAGAAGAGAGATGAAGATAAGAGAAAAGAAGAAGAGAAGAAGAAAGAAGAAGACAAGAGGAAGGAAGCAGAAAGGAAGAAGGAGGAAGAGAAGAAAAAGAAGGAAGAAGACAAGAAGAAGGAAGAAATGGAGAAGAAACAAGAAGAGGAGAAAAAGAAAGAGTCAGAGAAGAAGGAGGAAGAAAATAAAAGAGTTGAAGAGGAGAAGGAAGCAGAGAAGAGAAAACAAGTAGAGAGCATAACAGAAGAAGGAGGTTAGAGTCCTAAGGTAGCCAGTGATCAAAACAAGCAGGTTGATTCCACCAGTCCTATTGATCTAACTCTTGCATGTCTGACTCAATCTCAAGATGAGTCTGAGCTACTTTGAGGCATCAAACTTGCACATGAGAGACTGGAAGAATTGTGGAAGAAGAAAGAACAAGATGTCATACAAATTGCAATTGACACCCTTACCAGTCTAATTCTTGGTACTAACCTCCCCAATACTGACTCCTCTCTATCCAATCTCAAAATTCTTTGTACTGTAGTAGAGGACCTGGTACAATGCTTAGAAGTTTTTGCTCAAGCAACTGCAAGAAAGAATCATGAGTAGGCACTCAATATTGCATTATTCAAGCACATGAATGAACTCAGGACACAACTACTGAAGCACTAGAATGATATCAGTGTTGCTATGGGTGAGGGTAAATTACTTTTGAGTAAATCTACCAACCCCATCTGTTTTGTGAATATGTGCTCAAACAGAAAGCTCAACTCGAATCGAAGTTACATGAATATATCAGCACCTTCAAGATGCCCTATGACTTATTCGCTACCTATGGGAAAACCGTTCATCATTTTCAGCGTCAGACTACCAAGATGGACTTAGAGATCAACAACCAGACTAAAATTTGCAGGAGCTTCAGCTGCTCCTATTGCCAAAACTGCAGGTTCTTCAGAGATGTTTTCTCAACTTGGAAGCCATCACGGTAACTCAAGAGCTGAGTACCATCGATGTAATGGAAGAAATAGCATTCCAGATGAAGACTGAAAGTGAGGTTGCTACTTCATTACTTGAGTCATGGACATTGGACATGAAGATTTTTGTGCATAACTTTAAATCTGTTTTTGAGAAATTTCATTCCTTATTGTCTTGAACATCTACTCTACGTTATTTTATAAAAAAGATAGTTTTGCATTACTTTGTCATTGTTGGCAAAGGGGGAGTAGTGTACATACATTAAAATTTTGGTGAATGTTTATGCACTTACTTGTATTTTTTGCAAAAGGGGTAGTGTATATGCTTAGGGGGAGTAATTTTGATTGTAACATCTTTTGTGTTATTGTTGTAAAAACAATTAGATGTCAAAATTTTCATAAGTGTTGCCATCAATGACAAAGGGGGAGATTGTTGGCATTGTGATGATGTTTTGATTGTCATTGATGGACACACACTTTCTTTATGTATGAGTTATGCTCAACCGGTAATTGTTCCAACTGGTATTGTGTATTATTAAATATATAGTCTTTAGACTATCGGTATTTTGCAGAAGATGGTTTATCGGTCACAAATTAACTGAAGATCCCAAATGGTATGAAGACCCCAAGCGGTTTGAGGATCTCAAGTGGTACAAAGGATCCAAGCGGTAGTTAACTTTTGATCGGAACACTATGATCTTCCAATCTTGATTTTTAACAACCGATAATTGATATATTGTATTAACTGGTATATATGTCTGATGAGTTATCATCCACCGACACTTTGGCGGTGTGTTTGTGCCATGTTACCAAATGTGTCTAGATGCACTATACCTAGGAACTTGTAGTCTAATTCTATTGGACTGACATGAAATCAGACTCCTTTATAAGGACATCATGTCTAGGGTTTGCATGCATGAGATATAGAAGAGAAAAGTTTATGTACGATCATTGAAGAGAAGATTAGGTCTGTGTGATGAGATAGAGTGTGGAGATATTTAAGACTAAAGTAATGCTGAAATGCATTAATAATGAGTTGTCAAGGATATAATTAAGCATACTGTGCTAGCATCTAGATCACTCACTTGTTGATTACTAATATCTTCGACAAGTCTAAAACCCTTAATCGGGTAGGCCCAACAAAGTCTTTGTAAATCCTCTAACAAGGTGGTTCACAATTGTGGATCTAAAATCCTTTAACAAGGTATTCTTTAATAGGACTTATCTCCTAACAAAGATCTAGATTCCTAACAGGATCTGTTTTGGTGAAGAACTTTGTATGACCTTAACCAATCTGGTTACTATTCTGTAGATAGTTACTTGTGAGTTTCTTCTCACTGTGGTTTTTCCCATTTGGGTTTTTATGTCAAATATCTTGTGTTATGGTGATTGTGCTTTTGTGGGTGAATGCTTTGTTTGCTATTTGGTTTGCACTTATCTTAACCGGTTTATTAGTGAATCTGTTGCACCAGTTATTTGCTAAACTGTTTAAAAGTCTGATTACAATATTTATTGGTATACTAATTCACCCCCCCTCTTAGTATTCAACATGCTTGCCTCCCGAGTAGCCCATAAGGTCAAGTGAGAGGGAACGACCTAAGTGGCAATGACTAAAGCCAAGTAATGCGAGCCACTATAAAATAAATGTGTTTGCAATGAAAATTGTAAGAAATAGGTGATACATGTTGTCATAACTGAGTTATGCCTCCCTCAGTGCCTATATGGTACATCAATACTTGAAGAGTGTAACCTCTTCAAACTGGGAGACCTCAACGTAGCATAATATGTTGTTGATTATGACCACCTGAAAGGAACCCTAACTAATATCTTTAGGATCTAGAGGCCAAGTCGAGTTAGTAACCAAACACTAAGGTATCATAGTGCAAGGGTGGGGAAGAATCTGCCTCCAAGCACTCACCACATATCTCCTAGGATAACGAGTCAATAGAGGAGAAATCTTCTTTGGTTTAATTTCTAGACAAAGAAAAAAAACACGTGCACCCTAGGGTGTGACAAGGCTATTTGAGCCAAAAAAGTATTTAGTTGTGGACCATGGTATCATTTGTGACCTTTTGACCTTAGGGGAGTTTGCTTGATGTTCTATCGAATGACCAAAGCTTTATCAAAAATAAAATGGGGTCTTGAAAAAGATTCCAACATTCATTGGAATTTGAAAAAGTTCCTCAAACAAGATTCTCTCTATGTCATTTTGTTTCTTGATGTGTCTCCTGTGTCTTTTGCTACATTTCACCAAGTTCAAACATTTTAGAAAATGCCAAAAACAAAGAGAAATATCAACCAAGTTTTTTCTCAAAATCATCATAAAAAATCTCAAAGAAAATTTCAAGCGTCAACATCAACATGAAAATAAAAATCAAAACATTGCAACATTCAAATGGAGAAAATTGTACTTTCAGTGATCTTAGGTCCTAGGCATTTAGTCAATACATGGTCTCTTTAGTGTCCTCACATTACACAAAGTCCTTATGTAAGTCCCCACTCCATGTAGAAATATCTTCAATATTTGTTCAATCATTGCATTATCAACATCTAGATTCGTATTAGGTGTTAGTCTTACATATCATAATAGAGTTCATCAAATTCCACATCTATCATCTTAGTTTCAAAATTAACCCTTGCATAGTCTGCATTTTGGTACATCATTCAATAGAAGTCTTAAGAATATATCATTTGCATGGGTCTAAAAGGAGATGATAATTTTCCATTCGAACAACCCAATCTTGGACTAGACAATGATCAATTAGAGATACTTGATGGTTTGGATAATCTTGCTTGGGAAGTAAGAACTGATCCTCCCCAATATGAAGAAGTTGAAGTTGTTATAGATAATAAAATCTGGAAATCTATGTACCTTGATGCAAAATTAGAAAAACAGATCAAGGAACAAAGAGAACAAGAAGAATTTTGATGATTTGTCGAAAAACTTATGGCAGATAGTCCAATTCCTCATCAGAATCCTTAGTAGAGTGTCATCATTCATAGATTGCATACATGTAAAGTCAGTTATTTGCATAAGTCTTGCATCCATCTTAATCCACCATTTGCATTTTAGAGTCCTAGTGAGTCATAGGAAGTCAATATCACTTTGGAGATACATTGATACCATTGATAATATCACTTAAAGATAAGATGGATCCAAACAATGATCCCTTGGTCAATCCCACTTGGAATATGGGTTTATCCAGAAATCAACAATCACAAGGTAGAATACCTCCAATGTTACCAACAAACAACAATAGGATGCCTTCCATAGATGAAATTCAACATAATCTAACATGAGGAATTGGAGGTAGCCCAACAAGATCCAATGCTTCTCATGGTTTTGAATGCCCTCATCTATAATGATAAAGATCGATATCTCATGCTCTTAGTTCAATACAGAGCCAAACTGCCTTCAGATGTTGGCATTATGGCAATCTTGCCACCAGGGGTAATATTAACTCAAAATGTGACTCAAACACCTAGCATGTCCCAAAATCAAGCTACAACAACTTCAACTCAATCAGTAGTGGCATCTTCAAGCACTAGTCTCGCAACTCAAACCACACCAAGTATTACAATGTCAAGCATGTTGAATACTTCAACCCAAGTTCCAAAAACCATGGCTCAAAACACTATTTTTGCAAGTACATCTCAACCTACAACATCAATTGCCATTGGATCCACATACAACAGTCAGAATGTGAACCAAGGATCAACAAGAATGAATAGCTCAAGTCAATCAAGTGTCAACACACAATTTGCATATTTCACACCACCTAGTGGAACCCAAACCACACAATTATATGGTTAGTCAACATTCCAACATGATCCAAGATACTCAAACACTATTCCTATTGTGGGAAATTCTTATAGGGTAAGCACACCCTCGACCCAAATGGAGATCTTGTCTCAACATGTAGGTGATCTCCAAAATCAGATGACCAACATGCAAACAATTAATGAAAAGAAGAGCTATACTATGGATGATCTTCGTCCGTATCATTTTGAAAGGACTTTGTACATATCACCTTTCCCGCCACATTTTGAGACTCCAAGATTTGACAAGTATAGAGGAAAAGGTTATCCCTGAGATTATGTCAGAGAATTATTCACAACATGCATATAAGTGGCTCATGAAGGCACATAATTGATGCGGCTATTCTCCCAAAGCCTTGGAGGAACAAGACTAGAATGGTTTTCACATCTACTACCTAATATTTCTTCATGGGGAGATTTGGCTGAGTTATTCATCACAAATTTTTCATTCAACATAGACAACCTAGTTACCCTAATGGATCTATGAGCAACTAAACAAAAGGAAGGTGAAGCATTTGCCACATTCTTCCAAAGATGGAGAGCTCTATACCACAAATTTCTCAGTCATATTCCCAAAGTTGAGAAAGTAGACATTTTTACAGAGATCCTTGTTTCTCAAATCAAATATCTATTGAAAATACAATGTATAGGCACTTTCAAAGGAATCACATAAAAGAGCATAAAGTGTGAGAAGCGCTTGATAAAACAAGTAATACTAAAGCATCACAAGGATAATGGACCAGCCATGGCTACAAGCAATGAAAAGCCAAAATTTTGGTCTAGAACAAGAATGTTAAAAATGATGGAGTTGTAGATGCCCGTGTTGTTAATAGAGCTCCACCTATGGTAGCACTTTAAGGACCAATTGATTCTTTTAATAGGAATCAAACTCAGAACAAGAATGCTAATGCCAATATGGCTCAGTCAAGCAATCCAAGACCCCCAAGGATCAATGCACCAAAAAGGAATTTCACACCATTGGGGGAACCAATTGAATCAACTCTCAAGAAGTTGATACAAAGTAATGCCATAACTTTTCCAGAGGCTCAACCTTATGAACCTAGTCCATTCAAGCTTGCTTGGTGGAATGACAATGATTTCTATGAGTACTACCATTCCAAAAGACACACAACAACAAGTTGTTACAAAGTCAAGAGCCTGATACAAGACCTCATTGATCAAGGGGATATCATGTGGATGCAAATAAGGGATCAAAAAATATAGACCACACCATATTCAAATACCCTTTTTTAAAGCATAATAAAGGGAAAGCTTCTAGTTTAAATGCACAAAATAATGCTGCAAACTACACCAATATAGTATATGATTATACAATCAATGCAATGAGTGCAAGAGATGAAATAGTAGCCATAATTACAATGTATCCAAGGAGCAAATATTGTGCAATTATCACCCATAGATAAAAAGTAACATTGCAAGGGGTACCATCAAATATCCCTCCACCAAGAAGTAACTATAATGTGGTTGACCAACTAGGAAAGACATCGGCTCAAATCTCATTATTTGAATTTCTTCGCATCTCACCATCTCACAAGATAATCTTAGATAAGGCAATACAAGAATCTATTGTTCTGATTGAATGAAAAATAGGTTTTAAGGACCCAAAACCATTACAACATAGTTAAAATAAAAAGCTGAGAAAATAGAGTCCTCATACAAAGCGACTGGTCTAAAAAACCAGCGAACAGAAAAAATAGCTAAACAACAAAAAACAACAAAGAACCCAAGGAGACACTACATAGTAATTTTCTTCAGCAGATCCTCTGCCTTAGTCACTAGCTCGTCATAGGTCACCCCAACTTCTTTTAGCTCCTCCAGGTCCTTATTCACTTTCTTTTCCTTCCTCTTTCCATGGGTGCAAGTTCTGGGACCTTGGGCTTCCCCGGTTCCTTCTGCATCCAGGTCAATTTCTTGGGTTTCCTTTTCATCATCGAGCTTGCTGATGCGGGTATGGGTGTTGTTGGATGAGATTTTTAGAATGCTGAGACTCTGCTCTGCAATTTTCTTGAGGCACTCCTCTATCTTGTCCACTTTGGCAACTATATCTGAGAGCGCTTTTTCATTAGTTTCCTCCAGGGTTTTTCTATCCTGTATCTCCTTTTCAATTTTCTCAAACCGGGGATTAAAGGCATCTCTGATGTCTTCCGCTTTGGCAATTGTGTTCTTCAAATCTTCAATATAATTGGCCATAGTGTTCCCCTTTGCAATGTTAATGGTCTCCTGGATCATGAGTCTGTTGCAGAGTTTTTTGTATTCATCCATAGTATTCTTATTCCCATCAATAAGCCATTCAATGGTTTTCATAAAACCCTTCAAGGCCTCGGGGTGAGGACCAGGAGAAGGAGTAACTTTACTAGGGGTTATCTGTTCATCTTTAGCAATATGGAGGGCAGAAATAGTGTTAGCGGCCCTGAGGATCTCCTCCATAGTCTCCATCTCCAGGCTTTGTTCAGCTTCTAGGGTTCTTGTTTGCTTGTCCTCTTCCGGTTCCTTGCCTGTGTCCTCCGGATCTTTGCTAGTCTCCTCTATTTTCTTTTGCTTCTTCCTGGGTTGGGCTTGGATTTTACTTTTTTCCTTTAGCACTCCCTTAGGGTTCTTCTTCTCCTCAGGGAAATCAGAGTCCTCTTCTTTCGAAGAAATACTAATCAAGGGTTTTCTTTGGGGTTTTTTACTCTTAGAAGAAGAGGGTCTTGATTTCCTCTTATTGCTCCTCTCATACTCTGAGTTATCAGAGCTTTCCTCATTTTTAGTTGAGGAATCATTATCTGAATCCTTCTCCTCCGAGAAATCAGAATCAGACATTTCTTCTTCCGAATCCACAGAGAGCTGCATTCAATTGATTTTACTGGCCTTTAGATGATCATAAATGAGGACCATAAGTCCCTAGTGCATTGCAGTGTCACCCAGAGGATTTTCTTTATATGCTTTTAGGGATGCATTCATAGAACAAAGAAAGAAATAAGGGAAATTCACCTTATCGTTATGCCTAAAATGATTTAAGAGGACAAAGTGATATCCATATACTTTCGTAAACCTACCATCTAGAGTTATATACCTCATTAAAAGAAAGAGAATTTCCTGCCAGGGCTTTGCAAAAGCCCTAGGCAGGTAATAGGTTTTGCTCAACTTTACCAGTCTTTTCTTCTCTTTCTCTGTGACTGGGTACCTTTCAATGGCTTCCCTATTGACCTTCCTATCTCTGTAGAAATTGCAGCCCTCCCTTTTGAGTCCTGTAGCTTTAGCTATTAACTCTTCATCAATTCCCACTAGTTGGTCCCCCATTTTAAGCTTGCCCTTCTTCCAATTTTTGCAGAAGAAGCTGGTTATCTTTCCATCACGGCCATGGAGTCTCTCAAGGAAGCTTGAAAGACGACCCTTCTGCAAAATTTCCCACACCTCTTCTTTCTGTTTCCACTCCTTGCAACTTCCTAGCTCATATCTTCTCCTATTTCCACCCATGGTGTCGTTTCTCACAGTCAAGTTCAGGTTACAGAGCTGGTGAAACAGAAAGCTTTTCGAAGCTAAAACAAAAGCCTAGAAAGCGTGTGTAGCATTATTGATTTGACAAGTTATAATGCACGTTCTGCTAACTTTGATGTTATAATGAGTAATTCCCTCATTATCGAAGTAACTCGAAGTGCTTACTTGTACATATCATAATTGCCTTGTCAATCAAGATTCTTTGGGGTACTTCGATATCTTTCATTTATTATGATTTGTCTTACATCTCCGGGAAGACTGCTCTCACCTGTCCACGTGGTTATTGTATCATTCTTCACCGCCATGTTTGCAGCCCAATTAGTAGAACAGTTGGCCTCCCGATATATATGGGATATGTGGCATGTTTTGAAGGTTCTGATGATGTCAATGGCAGAAAAAATTATATTGTGGATCGAACAAGAGGGCTAAGAGGTCCCATTGAGACACTTAATAATATTGTTGGAATCCCCTTTGATCCAGAGATGGGTACAGTTCCATTTTTTGGCTAGAATAATGCCTTGAAGGGCTGCCATAGCTTCTGCCTTATGATTGGTTTGAATGCCAATAGGGACAGAAACCATACCTTTGCAAATGCCTCTATCATCTCTTAGAATAGCTCCACAGCCTGAAGGACCTGGATTTCCTTTGGCCACTCCATCAAAATTGATTTTAAGCCAACCATGGGGAGGGGTTTGCCATTTAACTTCAAGCCTTTTATTGTGGCTGATATTATGACCATCAGTGATCTTCATATTCCAGGCTCTTAAGATATTTGACTCCAAAGAGTTGTTTGAGTAACAAGAGACCTCCATAGTTCCCATATTTTCCTGAATAGCCCTTTGAATTTTCTGAAAAACAATGTCTTGATTTAAGGACACATCCCTGAAAATTCAGTTGTTTCTTTCCTTCCAGAGACCCCACAAAATGTGAGGCAGAGAGAGCTGCCACATACACCTGAGAAAAGAGTTGGTCCAATGAATTTGCTAGGAAGAGAACAAATCTCTGATATTACTAGGAAACACCCAAGCAAGACTAAAGCTTTTGAGGAAGCTTTCCCAAACAGATGTTGAGAAAGGATAGTGGAGGGCAAGATGGTCCACCGACTCTTCCTCTTGAAAGCACAACACACACCTATTTGGAAAGGCAAAACCTCTGCATTTAAGGTTGTCAACAGTAAGGATTTTATTCTGGAGAATAGTCCAGAAGAACATATTGATTTTAGGAGTTAGCCCTTTTAACCAAGCTTTAGACCAGAAAGGATTCATAGGAGGGGAGGGGGAGAGGATACAATACATCAAAGATATAGTAAAGGTACCTTTGGGGTTATATCTCCAGATCAGGGAATCCTCTTCCTTATTCAGCCAGATAGCAGACAGTTGGGTTTTGAGCTTGGAGAGACTGGGATGAATACTCTCAATGTTCTACCAGTTGTTCCCATCCCAGTAATCTGCCACTAAGGTACCAAAAGAGCCAATACAAGAGGGGGCATGGGAACCCCACTCATAGAAATCCATTAGGGGTTGGTCAAAAAGCCAGGGATCCTCCCAGAATCTCACTTTTCTACCATTTCCAAGTTTCCATGTCACACCTTTAGCAAACACCTCTTTACATTTAGAAACATGGTTCTAGATATGAGATCCATTTATACTAAGATCTGAATTAAGAAAAGAAGATAGAGAAGAGGACAGAAGAGAATACTTACTTCTCCAAATTTTGCACCATTCAGAATCAGAGTTAAACCATTTCCAAACTTGTTTTGACAAGAGAGCTTCATTTAAAGTGTGAATCCTCCTAAGCCCTAGACCACCTTTTCTTTTTGGCTTGCAGACCTGATCCCATGCCACCAAGGACATTCTTTGCTTTTCCTCCACCCCAGACCATAGGAATCTTCTTTGAATTTTCGCAATAGCTTCAGCATACTTGACTGGAATTCTGAATAAGCTAAGAGCATAAATGGGGATACTTTGAAGAGTAGCCTTAAGAAGAAGGAGCTTACCAGCTTGACTTAAGAGAGCCCCTTTCCAACTTGCAAGTTTTTTGTGAAATTTATCAACCAGCGAACTCCAATAGGAGTCAGGAGGGGCAATCCCCACGGGGAGACCAAGGTAGATAGTAGGAAGGTCAGCAACCTTACACTCCAGAATTCTGCTGATCCTTTGTTGTCTTCTCTCCGGAGTGTTAATGAAAAAGACATCACTTTTGGCCATGTTAATAAGTTGCCCCATTGCAGAAGCATATTTACACAAGGTATTCTTTTGAACTTTAGCTTCTGAGATGCTTGAATCCCCCATAATTATTGTATCATCAACAAACTGCTGGTGTGAACAAATAAGGTCAGCAGAAGAAGGTTGGAGACCCTTAAAGGATTCTATCTGCACCATATTTTCCATGGTCCGTCCAAAGCATTCTGCCATAATAATGAATAGGATGGGGGAGATAGGATCTCCTTGCCTAAGACCTCTCGAAGCTTGGAAAAAGGTTGAAGGAGAACCATTGACAAGAACAACAAAGGATGCAGTAGTGGTAAGTTGGGATAAAAGATCCACAATTCTTGGGGCAAACCCAAAAGCAGCAAGGACTTTCTGTAGAAGAGACCAATCCACCCTATCATAGGCTTTGGAGAGATCTAGCTTAAGGATGAGACCCTGCTTCTTCGCTTTAACAAGAGAGTGAATATTCTCATGAACAGTAATAATGGAATCAAGAATTTGTCTTCCAGGAACAAACCCATTCTGCTGGTGTTTAATAAAAGCTGGGAGAATAGACAAGAGTCTAGAGGTCAGGACCTTAGATATGATCTTGTAAAAGGTATTGCAGAGGCTAATAGGTCTGAACTTGTCCAGAGAATCAACACATTGAACCTTGGGGATAAGAGCAATAAAAGTACCATTTATTTCCTTCAATAGTTTTCTAGCCCCAAAGAATTCCTTAACCCCATTAGCAACATCATTTTTGATAATGTCCCAGAACTCTTGAAAAAAGAGCATTGGGAAGCCGTCAGGACCAAGAGCTTTGTTTCCATCAAAGGAGAAAACAACATTTTTAATTTCTAAGGTGGAAGGAATGGAAGAGAGAAAAACATTATTTTGGGCATCAATGAGACGAGGAATGTTCTGAAGAAAAGAGGACTGAGCTTCAGCATCCAGACTTTAATCCCTTGAAAGGAGGTCTGAGAAATACCTCTTAGCTTCATTCCTTATTTCATCTTCCTTGACCAACTCCCCACTGTCCACAACTAACTTGTTCATCTTGTTGGCAACTTTATGTTTGATAGTTGACATATGGAAGAATCTTGTATTCCTATCTCCTTCCTTGAGCCACTTACATCTCGATCTCTACTTCCAGAACATTTCCTCTTTAGTAATAATATCATGGTAATTCTTAAGAATCTCATTCTCCTCAGCAATAGAAACAGTACTAAAACCATCCTTCTGGATTTGGTCCTGTATCTCTTTTAGGTTTTCCTGAATTTTACTCTTAGCCTCAAATATATTCCCAAAGCTTTTCTTATTCCAGATTCGGATGTTGTCCTTCACACTTTTGAGCTTCTTAACCACTTTGAACATTGCCGTTCCCTCAACTTGGATACTCCACCATTTTTGAATATACTTTTTAATATCAAGGTGAAGAGTCCACATTTTTTCAAATCTAAAGGGATAGTTTTTTCTTCTATTGGTCAAATCAGCATTAAAAGTAATTGGAAAGTGATCGGAACCAACCCGAATATGTGCAGATAAAGAACAAAAATACTGACTGTACCAATCATCAGAAATAAGAGTTTGGTCAAGGCGCACTTGAATAAGGTCATTACCATTTCTTCTATTTGTCCATGTGAAATTACAACCCTGTATCTCTAAATCATTAAGAGCTAGAGAATTAATAAAATCCATGAGAGCCATTCTACTTTCCAACTGAGGTGGGCTGCCTCCAAATTTTTCCTCCTCTTTTAAAGGCCCATGCAAATTCATTCCATATATGAAAATTCATTCCAAACCATGGGAAATTTGGAAGCTTCCAAGGTAGCATTCACTAAGCAGGATGTACCAACAGATAGGCCCATGCACAATGATCCACTTCACCTAGAAGTTTTTGTTCATAAAAAGAAAGTCAAAAGAGTGCTAATATATGGTAGATTAAGACTCAATATATGCACCTTGCATCTAATCAAAGCTCTAGGTTACTCAGAACATGATATTGATCCTACCAAGAGAATCAATATAAAGATTATGATGATGAGCAACACCCGTCCAAGGGTGTAGTAACCCTATCACTGCAAGTAGGACCAGTTACCATAAATGTCACATTTCAAGTCTTAGATAGAGAATCGGGGTACAACATGCTACTAGGATGCCTATGGATACATGCCATGCAGGCCATCTTATCAACATTTCACCAACATGTCAAGTTTCCTTACAATGACATTGAAATCACCATACATGGTGATCCAAATCCTTTTTAGCATTGCAATTACTTAAGAGAAAGAATAGATAATCAAGTACCCATCTGTAGCTTCATATAATTGCAACCTTGCAATTTTTGTCCTCATTTGGGTCTTCACATTAATGAAATGAATCCCTAAGCCTGATTGGAGACTCGAGACATGCTCATACCTCCCGAAACATGCATTTCCTCGCATCCTGCACTTCCTGTTCCTTATTTCTATCCTAGATTAGGGCAGGACAGGGGCATGGCACCCCTGTATCCTCTAGGACAGGGATGTGGTGCCCCTATCCCCCCTAGGATAGGGGCATGACACCCCTATCCTTGCCCTATTTTGGGCCCCCTCCACTTAAAACTTGCATCAGGCTTATCAATAGTGAAGCGAGGAAAGTTTCCCTATGTTGGCCTAAGACAAAAAATCAATCAAATAACCCTAATTGATGAATATATAAGACACATATTCCCCTCCTATTTGCATAAGTTCAATAAGTCAACAAGGCATACAAAAATTTAACAAGTGAAAAATTGCGATCCTAAGCGAAAGTGCATTCAAGCATTCAAGTATCCATTGAGCATCTCAAGTCTCCTTTCAAGGCTAGGTGTTGCATTCAAGTCAAGGATTCAACCAATTAAGTGGAGATCTCTTTAAATATTCAATTCTACATATCCTTTCAAACAACTTTATCAACATTTGAAATGAATCCTCTCTTGAGGTGAATTCTACTTCAGTAAATTACTTTAATTTACTTGCAAGTACTTTTCATCATTTGGTTAATTCCAAAACTAGGGTTTGACCTGAAGGCAAAACCCCAATCCCAACAATATTTCCTCTCTTTTATGTGTGTAGGTTGTAGGTGCACAATTGTATTTGCAGGTTTAGGCTTCATTTTCAGAGACAAAAAAATCCTTTTCAACACACAGATTTTTTGAAGGACCAAGTACACTTTCAACCCGATCCTGACAACTTTCGCTTGAATTTCCAGGGGATCTTTGTCTTGACATTTTACTGCTAATTCCAGGTTCACAACTTCATCCCGCATTTCTATCTCAAGTTATAATCACTTCTTTACCATCTTTACACTTAGTCTCAAATTTCTTAATTCAACTTGTCCATTCTAAAAGAGGGGTTACTTTACTTTCCAAATTCATTATCAATTCACTTAGCATTCAATCTCTTTCCATTGATATTGGATCTAGTGAACTCAACCCCCTCTTTTAATGTAATATGTGTGAGAGGTTGAAGAGGATCCTTTGTGAAACTTTCACTCCTTTCTTGAGGAGGGTAAAGCTTTCCACTTGATCTCCTCATCACCCCTTTTTCACCATTACATTTTGGTGAACCTGATGTCTTACGTTCTTGGCATTTCGCATTATTGCATATTTTTCATTCACAAGTTTAATTTATTTGAAAAACTTAGTGATTAATTCATTCAAATCCCTAGTTGTTAAAATTGGAATTGAACTTGTGTTTTGCAAAAAATGCTATCTATTGTTTTAGATCTGAAAATTGCATTAAATTCAATTTCTTCTTTGTCTTGTTCAATTTGCAAATCACATTTACAAAATTAAGTGGTTAATTGTCAAAACCCTAATTTGGAAAAATCAACTTCCACTCGTGCAAAAATTGGATTTACATTTAATTTTCAGATTTGTTTTCTTGCCTAAAATTCAAAATTTCAATTTCCCTCCTTTTTCCAAAATTCAAAATTGAAAAATTCAGTGGTTAGGTCCTAAAACCCTAATTTTCAAATTCAATTGGATTTTGTATAAATTTCAATCAATTTCAACCAATTTCAGTTTTCAAAACATTATTCAAGGTAGCCTTATCCATTAGGTTTGACCTTTTTCAAATTTGCAATTTAATTTCTTCTCCTTTCCAAAACCCTAATAGGGTCCTATTTTCACATTCAAAACTTAGTTTCGCCTATCGAAAATTCATAAAATCAACCATTTTTTTTGGGTTATCTCTAAAATCATTGTAGCTTTCATCCCTGAAAAATTTCCGAAAAAGTTGGGTGGACCAGGTGCACTTTCAACCCCATCCTCAACTTTTTTCCCGAAATTTTGGGAGACTGTTATGACTATATTAAATTGCTTAAATCTAGAAAATTGGCTGATTTTGTTGGATTTTGATCTCTCTAAAATAAAAAATACTTCATAAATTCAACATCACAACTTTCAAGAAAATATTTGAAATTAAGTGGTTAATTGTAATCTGCCTTGATTTTGAAAATACTAATTTTGTCAATTTTTTAAGTGGTATCCCATTGGCCCTAATTTTAAAATTTCAATTTCTTTTCATTCACCATACAAAATTAGTTTGGAAATTGTGTCATATCTTCTTTCAATAAAGTTCAATCATCATTTGTGCATTATTTAATTTTACAATATTTGTTCCCCAAATTAAAAATTCCAATTCAAATTTTCCCTCTAGTGCATGAGTTTTACCACTATTACTCCTACCTCTACCATCCCCATTAGACAAAGAATTAGAATTAAGGCTTCTTGAGGTTTAATTCCCAGAGAGATGGAGAATAATTTGGGTGACTTCTTTCAATGAGGATAATGCCAATTCTTCTCATCCTAATAACATCCCTATCTACCCAATTGATGTTTCTAATGATGAAGAAGAAGCTTTGACTAGATTTTCCATAGATCAACTTTCAAAATTGAACAATCAATTTGAGAAATTCCAACACTGGATGTCCTAATAATATCCTAATAGTGAAGCTCTTCCATTAATTGAAGGTCTAAAACACATGATTCAAAGTGATAAGATTGGAATTGATATATTGTGTGGCATTGACCATATTGTTGATTCTAATGTTATGCCTATAAAGAGTTGTGCTTAGAACTTAGGTTATTCACAACCTTCTACACAAATCAATCATTCTATTCCTTTGACCACTTCAATAACTAGCATTCCTACTTTCACTTCAAAGATCATGACTACATCAACTGAAAATGTTATATCTACAAATATTAGTCATGGGGGAAATCCGTCTTCCTCAATCAATCCTCCATCTTTATCCATGCCATCAATGCATATTCCTATTGTCTCTCAAGCAATCTATGTGACACAAGGGGGCAATCAATCCAATCATTCCATCCCTCCTTTTAGTGTCCTATTTCCTACTCAATCATCACCTATGCCTACTTACCATAATGTTCCACTACCTTATTCTCAATCAATGCCTTCTTTCAATAACATCACACCACCTTCTCAATCAAACATGTCTAACATAATTCTTCAACCGAAATAACCATTAATAATCTTGCCTAAACTGTGTTATCATTGCAACAACAAATTGCTTCTATGAGTCAATCCAAGTTTAGTGTTCCCACATTTGATGTTGCGATCCCACTTTCTCTTGATATTGTTAGAGTTTTCCCTCCTAAACATGTTGAAGTCCCTCAATTGGAAATCTATAATGGAAATGGTGATCCTTTAACACATGTCAAAACATTCCAAACTTTGTGTACTTTGTTTATGATCAAAGATTTCTTGCCAAACTGTTTACTTGAACACTAAGAGATAAGGCTTTACAATGGTATTTCTCTTTGCCTTCCTATTCTACTACTTCTTTTCAACAATTAGAAAATGATTTTACTCAACAATTTCAAAACAACATAGGTCCTAAAATCACTTTTAATGGTTTAATGCATATTAAACAAGGTGTTAAAGAAAAAGTATCTGAGTTCATTGGTAGATATAAGCATTTGTATTCTCAAATTTCTTTTCCAGTACATGATAATATTCAAAGAATTTTCATTTCTAATTTGCAAAAAGACATTAGGGACAAACTTCTCCTTTCCGAGTTTACTTCCTTTCCACAGTTGTGCGCAACACTTCACAATTATCAACTGACTATGAGTCAACTAGAGCAATATACTCCTATGGCTCCGAGTGATAAGAGTGAGAGTGCTCAACAACCGTTTGCTAAGTTCAAAACAAACAGAGGCTTCATAAAATTCAATGACATCATCAACAACAACAACGTGAATACTACAACAGGTGTGCCTCCTATTTCTAAATTTTTCAGAAGAGAAATACAATTTACTCCTTTGAATGAATCTTTACATAGCATTATGTCTCAATTGTTACAAAGAAATATTATCGACCTTCCTCTAATAAAACTAGTTGACCCTTCTAAGGCAGCCTCACATTACTTTGATAATAATTCTTTTTGTCAATTTCATCGTCAACTTGGTCATGATACTGAGAAATGTTTTCCATTAATAAGTAAAATTCAGGACCTGATTGATAATAACACTATATCTATGGCAGGCGTGAATGATAAGGGAAACAAATCAATAGCTCCTCCTAATCAAAATATTAAGATTTTTACTGATCCTTTACCCTCTCATACCTCTAATGTGATTGAGACTAAACACATCTCTTTCTCTCCCCCTGATCTTACTACCACGACTCCAAATTTGGTGAATATGGTAGAGAAACAAGAACCACCTAGGGATAAATGTATCACATTTGACCCAAGCGAGACCATTAGAGCACCCAATGGCCCTTTATACATACTTGTAAAGATTTGTGATAAACCTTGTCATGGTGTGCTTATCAATCCCTCTTGCATGGTTAATGTCATCACTGAGGAGTATCTTTTCACTTTGCATTTGCATAAACCAATCTATGATGATACTAATATGGTTGTTAAGTTATTTGATGGATTTTATTGTCCTACCATTGGTTTTATCACACTCTTTATTGAGGTTCATACTATCTATAGATGTCAACTTTATTCTCATTCCTTCATTTGAACAATTCTGTATGAAGTTAGGTTACCCTTGGCTATCTTTCATGAAGACTATTTCCTCTCCAATCCATAAGTGTTTGAAATTTCCCCATAGTGGAGAAATCATAACCATTAACCATAGCTTATTTCGACCAACCGAAAGAAGCCCATGTGTTCCTATTGATTTCTTTTGGCCTAAACAATTTCAATCTCTTCCATCAAGAAGCGATGCTCTCTTTCAATCTTATAAAAAATGGAAGAAAGATATGATCTTATCTTTAAGCCAACCTTGCAATCCAAAAATTGATATTCCCATCCTTCTTGAAGTTAAAGTTTTTCCCTTGATGGATAGAACTAATCTTCCTCCTAAGGAAGATTCCCAAACTATTTCTATGGATCAAACTATGCCTTTTCCTAAGAAGAACAATAATATCCCTCCTAAGGTTAGATCTATACCTCCTCCTCGTGATGGACTTGGTATCCTTCCTAAGCCGAATATTTCTCCTTTATATGGTGCAGTTCCACCTCCTTTCTCTTATAGAGAGAAGAGACCTACCTCTCCTCTTGTTCAACCTAAGAGACGTCAACCTAAAAATCCAACTACCAAAGATGAGAATATTTCTCCTTCAACAAATATTCCTCCTTTAATAAATAATTATCCTTCTTTTCAGCCTTCCGTTAAGACTCGACATAATCATCGTGTGAGAGATCACCGACAAAAACATCGTACTCGAGCTTGTGAAGTTGTTTCTCAAACTATTCAATCTCTCAAAAAACTAGCGGTTGACATGATTCTATTTTCTCCTAAGAAAGATGTTGAACCTAAATCTCCAAATCATAAGTTGCAGAAAACATGTGATGGTTCTACTTCTATTCATGTTAGAGCTCCTCTTTCTATAAATCTTGATGAAGAAATATGTGAAAATGTTATTCATGATGGGAATACAACTCGTCATGCTTCTGATAGTGAATATGAATATATTGACGTTGACAAACATTTATCTGCAGAATTTTCAAAAGCCTTGATCCTAGCTCCTTGAATCGAACAAAGTGACTTAGCACATGGGCCTAGTCCTTGTTTGGATCTTGTGATAGCTCAATCTGTTGTGCTCAATGTTGTTCCTCTGGCATGTTTTCTGCCTTCATCAAATAGTGATCAACAAGATCAGTAGGTGGACATCATGCTAGATTAGCTACATTAGCACCATAGATCCTCTACCTCTCTCTCTTTTCATTCTCTTTTGTGACCATTCTTCTATATGTATCATTGTTCTTCTATTTTCCCTAATAATGTCTACTTGAGGATGATGCAAAGCATTGAGATCTCTTTTGGTCAATTTCATGTTGGCTCAAAAGATACCTGTGTTCCCTTTCTTCCAAGGTAGTTTTCTTTCTTTGGGGAATGACAAATATTCTATGCATATATATGCATGATATACATGAGTTATCATATAACATACTGATCCCAAGGAAAGAGAAACTACATCATGCTTTGTTTTTTGTGTTAATTATCCTTGGGTTTATTCCTCGATTGGGGGATAAATCCTTGCGATAACGTGATCTCTCTCTCTCTCTCTCTTGGGTGTATCCTCACTTAAAGAAGTCACTCCCGATAAGGCGTGTGTGATCATTTTAATGTGGGGGTATACACTCCGCTCATATTTTACTTCTTGATACTTAAAGTTACTTAGTGAACTTGACCTTTGTAATTTTTTTTGGTGTCTTATTTTTCATGACTCATAGTGTGGGAAACCTTACTACTTGCAGTCATGGTTCCTCCCTTTTGAACTTCCCTTTTACTTTGTCAATTGAAGTCATAATATCCCTAGTCCACTTGGGGCTTGGTTTATCTTTCGTCCTTGATATGGTGAAATTATTTCAATCTTGTTTCCTTGTACTTTACCAGTAGTATTGGCGTACGCTTATACTCCCGCTAAAGTGGGGGCTAAATGTAACATCATAAAATTGCAATTTTTGATAGCATTTTGGTCTTCACATTAGCGAAATGAATTCCTAAGCCTGATTAGAGACCCGAGACATGCTCATACCTCCCAAAACATGCATTTCCTCACATCCTACACTACCTGTTCCTACTTTCTGTCCCGAATTAGGGCACGACAGGGGTGTGGTGCTCCTTTCCTTTCTCTATTTTGGCCCCACTCTACTTAAATCCCGCATCGGGCTTGTCAATAGTGAAGAGGGAAAAGTTTCCCTATGTCAGCCTAAGATGAAAAATCAGTCAAGTAACTACAATTGATGAATATATGATGCATTTTCCCCTCCTATTTGCATAAGCTCAATAAGTCAAGAAGGCATACATAAGTTCAACAAGTGAAAAATTGTGATCCTAAGTGAAATTGCATTCAAGCATTCAAGTATCCATTGAGCATCTCAAGTCTCCTTTCAAGGCTAGGTGTTGCATTCAAGTCAAGGACTCAACCATTGAAGTGGAGATCTCTTTTGACATTCAATTCTACATATCCTTTCAAACAACTCTATCAACATTTCAATTGCATCCTCTCTTGAGGTGAATTCTACTTTAGTCATTTACTTTCATTTACTTGCAAGTACTTTTCATCGTTTGGTTAATTCCAAAACCGGGGTTTGACCTGAAGGAAAACCCCCAATCCCAACAACATTTCCTCTCTTTTCTATGTGTAGGTTGCAGGTGCGCAACTATATTTGCAGTTTTAGGCTTCATTTTTAGAGATGGAAAAACCCTTTTCGACATGCGGATTTTTCAGAGGACCAAGTACACTTTCAACCTAGTCCCAACAAATTTTGCTCAAATTTATAGGGGAGATTTTTCTCAATATTTTAATGCTAATTCCAGGTGCATAGCTTCATCCCACATTTCTATCTCAAGTTATAATCATTTCTTTACCATCTTTACACTTAGTCTCAAATTGCTTAATTCAAATTGTCCATTCTAAAAGAGGGGCTACTTTACTTTCCAAATTCATTATCAATTCACTTATCATTCAATCTCTTTCCATTGATATTGGATATAGTAAATTCAACCCCCTCTTTTAATGTAATGTGTGTGAGAGGTTGAAGAGGATCCTTTGTGAAACTTTCACTCCTTTCTTGAGGAGGCTAAAGCTTTCCACTTGATCTCCTCATCACCCCTTTTTCACCATTACACCATCAATCAGGAAGCTCCTCTCCACATGCAAATGGACTCCCTAAATATTTCAAAAACACCAGCATCATCATCTCGCACACCTACAATGCATCCTCTCCAAATCAAAGATGAAGGTTGTGGCGAGTATTCTTGTTCTAAAAAATTAACAATAGGACAACTATCTCCCAGATGCTTTGGGAGAGCATTACCAAATCCGGTAAATAAAAATAAAGGAAAAGAAATTGTTCAGTTCTCAAACTCTTGTTCCTTTATTAGATGAGGAGAGCTAAATGAAGAATCTCTAGATGAATATGTCAATGGATGGCTATATAGATAATAAAATGACACTCCAAACATCAAATTACCCTTAGAACAATATGGTAATGTCTTCAAGATGTTACAATGACATGGTTATGATGGAACCACAGGCTTGGGGGCACATGCACAAGGCATCATAGAACCCACACTACCTTATGAGAATCCTAAAAATTGGGGATTAGGATACACAAGAAAAAGAAGGACAGCTAGACCAGATACCCCAATTATTCAAAACTTACCAATAACAAGTGAAGATCACGACCCAAAATCACCAAGGAAAAATAATGTATTACAAACACTCTTTCAGCCAACATCCCATGTCAATATAGTGATGGAAATAGGAATTGTACCAGCTTTAGATACTTCTACACCTTCATCACCAAGTAGCACATCAACATAAACAAGGATAGCATCACCAAGAGGTGGTAATTCATGTAAGTAGGAATTCAAACATAAGGTTCATAACACATAAAAGCCAACCACAAAGGTAAAATGTTATGAAATAGATCCTAGTACATTCAATATAAGTATAGAAATTAAACACTTAAAAAAAATGCAAACCAACGCAAGTGCTTCTTCCATTCCCTTGCAAACCAACGCAAGTGCTTCTTCCATTCCCTTCCATTGTTCTTCTTTCTCCTTCAAATTTTATGTTGATCTCACCTACAAATGAAAGTGTATTTGAAAGCAAGATAATGACAAGATGATAGCAAATTGACAACATAAGGACACTAGAAGTGTGGTTTTTTTATGATGAGAAATGAATCCAATTCATTGAGAAAATGGAGAGAGGACAAAAATTAGAATGAAATTGATATTAGATGTAATTGGATTAAAAAATGATAAAAATCAGATTTAGAAAGAAATGTCATTGCACACTTTCCATGCAAGAGGATAAGACTAGCCATAAAATCTAATATTAGGATAAGATGTCGTATCCAAACTCATGATGAATAAGGAAACATGCTTCCAAATTAAAGCACAAAAAAAGGAGCCACTTGAGAGAGATAATGAGTTGGAAATTGGGATTTAGCAATTAGGAAATTAGGTGGAAATGATGAATTAGAAATTAGGAAATTAGAAAGTGATGAAATTAGAAACTAGGTGAAATCAATTAATAAATATCCATTCATTAATTAATTCACAAAAGAGGGGGAATTAATTAGCCAATTAAATAAATATTTAATAGTGAGAAGAGGACTTAGGATAAATAAATACATTATTAACCTAGAGAGAAAATGACAAATATGATTAAATGATTAAATTAGAAAACCCTAGGAGATGAATTAGAAATACAAGGAAGACAATTAGGTCTAGGCAAAAGATAATTGATGTAGGGTCGATTTGATCATGATTTAATGATGAAAATTGGATAATTGATAAAGTGTCGATGTTGATTGATAAAGATCAATGATAAATTGATCAAGGTTGACAAGGAGATTGAAATGATAGGTGCCAATTGATGAGGACCAATGAATAATCGATCCAAATTGACAAGAAATGATGATTAATTGAGATCGATGATGAATCGATCAAAGATTGATAAAAGTTTGACTTAATGAAGTTCGAATGACCAAAGACCAATGAAAAATTAGTTGCAAATTGATGAGATTGACAAATTGATGATTGATAAGGATAAAAATCCCAATTCGACATTGAGAAGGGTTGACGGTGTCCAATTGACCTGATAAGATTGATAGTGATCAAAGATTGTAACTGATGATGATGTCGACAAGACCTGATTGAGAATGTGAGAAAAACAATTGAAGAGGAAAGAAATGCAGAAGAATGACAAGATGTAGAAAAATGATAAAGATCAAGTGCATGACATAGAAGAAATGTCAATAAGATGTGAAAAACCTAAAAAATAAGGTCACGTAGACATTTTAAAGTACGACACCGCAAGCGTTGACCATTTTTAGATGCCTACATTTTTCCCCTCTTTAAGACAATGTGATTATGAGCGTTGTTTCAAAGAGCAATCAAGAAATATGCCCCAAACAATGACAACATATATGGATGCCCCCTCGAGGAATTGGCTAGAAAAATCCAGAAAAGAGGCCAATTTATCAAAAATAATACCTGGACTAGACCAAGATGATTGCAATGACTGAAAAAATAAATGTTAGTTAAAGGAAATTAGATGGAGAAGAAATAGCTGTGAAGAAAAATATTGCTTTCACAAATGCACAAAGAGTAGGTGAGAACCTTTATTTAATATTGCAAAACAGATGCAATGCATCATGGCATTGAAGGCCAAAGCGATAATGCAATCCCTTGCATAAAACAGACACATTGCAGACAAGGAATGAGTTAAAAAATACCTAAGACAATACACGTGTCAAAGGTCGAGGTATGTTCGAAGTTCACAAAGCGAACGCACTTATCACAGACACCCAAGACATACGTGCCCCCAAAATTTATGACACTCCACAAATAGAAAACAAAACAAAAACAATCATGATCCATTCCAGACACTCTAAATCACTTTGTGACATCATCGAGTGACATAGGAACGTGATCAAAGATAAATCAATGAAAGATAAGACTCACAAATCCAAGCAAGTCAAACAAACATTTTGATCTTGATTTCCAAAAGGTGATAATGTTGTAGTGAAAGGACAATCATGCTGTCTGGTTTCAGGAAATGTAGTACCCCGTCTAATATAGGACACAATCTGGTTTCAAGTATACCACACCTTG
Organism: Cryptomeria japonica; assembly: GCF_030272615.1. Classification (NCBI taxonomy): domain Eukaryota; kingdom Viridiplantae; phylum Streptophyta; class Pinopsida; order Cupressales; family Cupressaceae; genus Cryptomeria; species Cryptomeria japonica. Next base: position 391,077,300 of record NC_081414.1, on the reverse strand, counting down.
TATAAGACCCATGATAATATTGATGTTGATTGGTTGATAAGACAAGTTTGATCAGTTGGAATGATTGCTCGATTGAATAGTTTGTCTATTAAAGCGTGGTTTGTTTAAGCGTAGTGTTTAATGTGTTTCTGTTTGATGTCTTCTTGTCTATGTACAAAAGGGATAGTTTGTTGGCGAAATGAAATAAAAGTGATTGTTTTTGCATTTTTATGTTTTTCAATTTTTAGGGTTTTTTTGAGTTTTTAAATTTTTTTATGCTTTTTTTTTAGGGCATTTTTCGATGTTTTTTGGATTATTTCTGGACATTTTACAGTTTTTTTGGATTATTTTAGGATGTTTTGCAATTTTTTTTGTGTGATTATTTTATGACATTTTTTGAATGTTTTTGGATTATTTCATGACATTTTTTTAATTTTATTTTATGATTTTACTCCCAGTGTCTAGCAAGGCAAGGAATTTGATGAATGGATAAACAAGCTTGCTTAAATTTTGTTGGATAGAGAAAAGATAAAGGTTATTTATTATGGAGACAAAACAAATACAATTGCCAAGGGCTATTATGTTATGGGCTAGGGACTAGATATAACAATGTAAAAAAATGACATGGCACAAGGGGCATGTTAAGAGGTTTTTGAAAACATGTTTTGGATTTTAAGTCCTTATGTCAAATCAAGATCAAGGGATGGAAAAGAGAGTATGGACAATGATAGGATATGGATATGATAAGCAAGATAAAAAAATAGATAAGGGACATGGACCAAAGGTTGCGATATGCTAAGGGATAGTGACAAAAGGTTGCAATACGGATGAAAGGTTATAATAAGAAAATGCATAAAGACCAAAATCTATGATAGAATAAAAGCTGTGAACAAGGTGAATGATGTTCATGAAGATCCCCAACCTTGTCAAGATCAAATGTGGAAAAGGGAATATGGACATGAGGGATGATAGGATAATGAAACTTGCCCCCCAAGTGTGGAATGCAAGAAGTTCATAGATTACACATGACACCTATTTGCCAGGTTTTAATTATGGTACTTGCCCAAGGCGCCTGTTTGCCAGGTTTTCACCAAAGGACGAATGATTTTTCTTGATTCTTTTTTTTTTCTTTTTATTTTTTCTTTTTTTAAATTTTTTTTTGGATTTTGACATTTTAGCCGAAAATGGACACATGGTAGGGGATAGAAGGACTCAAGCATCTTGTTGTTTGGATAGTATCCTTGAAAAAATTGACCATGACCTTTAAAAGTATGCTCAAAGATGTTGGTAGGATAAGGACATGGAAAATGAGATGAAACTAAGGCAAGGATTTATGCAAGGGATTGGACCAAAGGGATGGAAGGATGGAAATTGGATAATGGATAGAGTATTGGAAGAATTCAGCTTGAGTGGATGGAAATGAAGGCAAGATCAATATTGGCACACACCTTAAGGGGTGATGGACTGATGGAGGAAGAGTGGATTTTGGATATGGAGATTTTGATGAAGGAATAGCTAGGGATTTTGGGACGTAAGGACCCAAAATAGATGGAGGTGATGAATGAACATATTTTAAAGGTTTGGATGGATGAATAGAAATTTTGGATGCCAAGCTAGATTATTGTTTTTGTGCTTCAAGGAGTTTGTTAGGAACCCATATTGTTTTGGATTTTTTATCCTTTTGTTGTTGTTTGGAATGCATAGCTTGCACTAGGAATTTAGGAACCCATATATATTTTGAATTTTCATTATTTTTCTCAATGGGCCTTTTTGGCCTTTTGGAAATTTCTTTTTCTTCCTGGATCATATTTTTCTTTGTTTTGACATGTCGATTAGACTGGACATGTTTATCCTTGAATACATGTGGATTGCTAGACTTATGAATTTATGATTGGAATCCAAATTTGTTGGACGGGGAAAAGACTGTATGGAGGTCTTTTTGATGGATGGAAGGTTCTTGAAGATGTGTGCCTATGTTGATCTTGACTAGGGGACGAAGGAATATAAGGACCTAAGATGGATGGAAGGGATGAAGGGGAAGGGATATGTTTGGATTTTGGAGGGATGTTGGATTTAGCAAGGGTACCAACATCTTGAGGAATGCCACTAAGGTCATGACCATTAATATTTTCTTTAACATGAATGGGTTCTTTCTTGTGGAGGTCTACTCCTTTGCCTTTATGAATATATTGACTTGTAGGGTACTCTTTGCCTTGGGAAGAAGACACAAGTCCATTATGAGGTGGACATGACATTAGAGAAACAATGAGATCATGAAGTCAATCGGATTGGACCAAAGTGGATGATTGATGAACATCTTGCTCCAAAATCATGTTAGTCTCATGAGGGGGATCGAGATCAATGATGAACTCTTCATGAGATAGAATGGGGGGAATAATGGGATCATCAAAAGAAATGAGATCTTGGAGTGAATACGTAGGATTAGGACATGGAGATGGAGGATCAAAGGGATCTTGTGAAGGATTTAAAGGAATGATGGGGTCTTGTGGTGGACATTAATTTGGAATGATACTTTTATCTTGACAAGGAGGAAGATCATTAGATTCCTCTTTAAAGGTGCTCAACTCTTAGATTTCAATGGGATCATAAAAAAGGATCGACGAGATATCTTGACCTTGCTCAGGATGTGGAATTTCAATGAGATTTGAAAAGGTTGTTGTGTTCTTGGATATAATGGATAGGAATAAGGGAATCATCACGAGTGTCTGGGAAGATGCTATCCTGGTCAACAATTGGATGGGATGTTAAGGTTTTAGGATCTTGATCTTGATTTGTTTTAGGACTCATTTCTTTGTTCTCTAAATCATCCTCTTGACATGGGTTCAGACTTTGAACATGTGCGGGGGATTCTGGAAAGGAATCAATGCTTTGACATGAAGGAGAGGGACTTTGAATGGAATCCTCTAAAATAGGTTTGACGGGTAATGAAGCACATGGTGGCATTGGGTCTAGCATTTCTAAATCATGGCAAGGATGTGCATCATGAATTGGATTAGCTAGGCAATCAATTATGGATAGATATCCCTTGTGAAATTTCATCCTTGGGTGCATTGTGTGATGAGGGTGTTATAGAAGGTTCTTTTGAAACTTTGAAAGGCGTAGGGATAGATGCCACTAGAGAGTCATTTTTTTGTGGGGGGATGCGACATTTCTAGACATAAGTGTATGATTTTGATCTTTCTCAGAAAAACCACTTAGGACTCTCTTTAATATTTGTCTAATAAAGCCACCTTCCTTTGTAGACGCATTTTAACCCTTGCAAGTTTTTGACATGATTGGGTTTGGATGTTGGGTTTGTTTGAAGGTGATTTGGTTTTGGTTTGGTGTTACACTTTGATTTTGAATTTGGTGTTGGTTAAATTGGTCTGACATGTTTGAAATTTGGCTTGGTATTCCTTGCAACTTTTGTTTTTGAATGTTTGGTTTTAATTGTTGATACTGAGTCTCTTGTCGATAATTGACAGTCGGTTGGACCATGATGGTATGATGAAAGAATAAGTATCCAGTAGAATACTGAGAGGGGGGAGGGGGATGAATCAGTAAATAGAAAAAATGATACAAACTTCCCAATCTCAATCTTAATCACACAAAGTAAACTTATCAATGAAAATATCTCTGTCAAGATAAAATCTCATAAGAAAAACTGGTTGACTATTATAGCAACTTAACATTAAACAACATTAAACTTGTAAACATCTAGATTCTTTATCACATGTCAACAGACTTCATTCCTCAATGCTTCCAGTTATCATGCCTTATCAAAATAGTTAAGTAGTTAATCAAATCAATCATAAGATCATAATCACAAAAACATTCACCATATAACACAAATATTTTTGACATGGAAACCCAAATGGGAAAAACCACGATGAGATGAGACTCACATGATAACTATCTGAACTCTTTTGAAGTTCGCCCAGTTAGGAGCCACGCCTATTAAAGCTTTACAAAAGTCTCGTTAAGAACTGATCCTATTAAGAATCACCCGGTTAAGGGATTGAATACAAATGCCTTGTTAGAAGCAAGTACCCTATTAGGAGTAACCTTAGTAGAGGATTTGAGAATCCAAGCCAATGGATCACCTTGTTAGAGGATTTAAGAAGTAACCAATCTTATTAGAGCTTACGCAGTTAGGGGATTTCAGTTCTACTATAATTGTTAGAAAACAACAGGATTTTTCTTGATTTGTCTGAATAGCACTACACTTGCTTGATCAGATCCTTTTCAACTTCTATCTACCTTTACTCAAACTGCAGACTCATTATCTGGCTCGGAAACCACACACTCAATTGATTTCTACCAACACCTTTTACAAAACAACTTCATCGACCTTATATGCAAATCAATTAGGTCGGTAACACAACAAAAACCTAATTCTCTCATAGAGATTACAAAACAAATCAGTTCAACTATGACCGTTGGATTTATATAGCAATCTGTACACATCAATCAAGAAAAATCCAACCGCTCCTTGATCACCGCTTCATCAGACTTAGTAACTCATCACGTGTTTTGCATTATATGCAATACACTTTTCTCATTCCCTAGACAAAAATGTGCCAAAACATTTGAACTTGTCTTCATACAATGATCACATGTGTCACCATCATTACCGCTCATCATTATATCATAAACCAACATAACCAATTCAACAACCTTAATCGGTTTAGGGTTTAACAAAAATAACTGGTAGGGTTTACCAGTTACATTACATAGATAGTGTTTAACCTTTTATACCGGTTACCGGTTTAACTCACAAACTTACATATCGGTTTACAATGTCCACAAATCTTTTCCTACCGGTTACAAGACAATATCAATAATAACAACAATATCATCAATATCATTACCGGTTAATTGACATCAATGACAATATAACATACCATTAATGCAATCTTCATGTAAATGCCAACAAACCAATTGTTGACATTGTGCATTTGGTTGAGCATATTGTTGAAATTGCACCATTGATTGTGTTCTTTTGATGTTTGGGACCATTGGTTGTGTTGGCTGAAAGTGTTGGATATATTGAACCATTGGTTGTGCTAGTTGAATATATTGGACCATTGGTTGTTGATTCAAATTGATTGAATGAAAGTTGATCCAACGAAGTCTGACTTGGGACTTGGTTGAAATTTGTGTTTGTGGCTTGAAATTGTTTAATCATCTCTATTTGAGAGATGAGAGTTGGTATGTCTGATCGTTCGGTAAGAGATTTTACATCAATTGGCTCAATATTTGGATTTGGACCTAGAAATTTTTGAAACATTTTGGACATTTGTGATCTATTCTTCTCATAGTTTTTTACTTTTTGTTCCAAGATCTCTTTTTCTTGAGCTAGTTTCTCCTCTAGTTGTCGTATTTGGACAATTTTGATCAAAGTTTTTTGACATGTAGAAATTAGATTAACATGATGGATTATTAAATTGCGACGAGACATTAAAGTCATTGTGATAATTTTGATCAAAGTTTTTTGACATGTAGAAATTAGATTGACACGATAGATTATTCAATTGCGATGACATGGCTTCATAAGAATGTTGGGACCTCATTTCAACAAACATTTCACTATGCAATGCAACTAAAGGGATTTTTGAATTTAGAAATTATGTATGCAACTAATGAAACCTAGGTGATTGAGAATGCAACTAAATGTTTTTATACCTTTTGAATTTTTGGAGTGATGATGGTATGCAACTAAATGCAATCTTAGGGAATGATCATGCAATCTATGTTTTTGATGATTTTAGAGATTTTAGACACACCTTAAAAATGCAATCCTAAAAATTAAACCCTTAGGAAATTGAGATGACATCTAGACCTTAAAAGGACAATTTGACAAAAGGACAAATGCCAACGCCTCACCTATATGCTTGGATACTAAGCTAGGTTCGACAAAATGTTGTTGATGACAAAAGAGATAAAAGTTTGACAAGGTCTACACTTCCGAATTATGACTTAGGGTTTTATCTAAAGAATTGAATTCTCAAGTATGAAAAAACCTAATTTTGGACATTGTAATGCAAAAGGACAAATGACCTAAGCTATAAACCCACAATATGATATGACAACGACCTAAGCTATGGAATGACCTTGGGTACACAAAATAACACCGAAGAAAGGACCTAAGGATGGTATGCAAAATGACACCTAAGAAAGGACGAAAGGATGGTATGCAAAATGACCCCTAATAAAGGACCTAATGATGGTATGAAAAAAAGTTGATTATGACACAATGATATGACACTAAAGATGTAGGTACAAATGTATGATAATGTTAACCTAAGACCAAACCTAGGGTTAGACTATGAAATGATATTACCCTATGTGAAAAAGGACATATGCAAAGGAATGAATTTTTGATATGCAAAGAATATGACCTAGGTGAAACCTAACCTTGGTATTTGACAATGATTTATAGAAAGTGAAAACCTAGGAAGAACCTAATGATGGAATGAAAAATGACACCTAAGAAGGAACCTGATAATGATATACAAAACTTAGGAAAATGGTGCTAAACTTAAGTTCAAAATGAGGACACTTAACAATGAAAAGGACTAAATCAAATGCAATGACTGTCTTAAAACCTACAAGTAGACCATAAATGACCTAAAACTAGGTGACATAAATGTTGAGAAAAAGTTTTCCAATGTTTTTGAAAGCCATGTTTTGAAAAAAAAATGTTTTGCACTTTGTTTGATGAATGCTCTTGTTTTGGACTTGTTTGGACTTGTTTTTGACTTGTTTGGACTTGTTTTTGACTTGTTTGAAAATGACCTTTTTATTTGTTGTGATAATGTGTATGATTCAACTTTTGAAAATAAAAAAAGACAAGATGTTTGGACTTAGACCCAAGATAATCATTCTCATTCACAACATACCCCATGGATGGTCGTGGCAATATCTATTGAATCCTCTAACCATAAAATACAACACTCATCTAGATAGATAGACACTTGGTAGTATTGGCTCCCCCTTACAATGCACTCCCTCCTCAGGCATACCAAGCTTCGAGTTCAAGGGGTATCACTTCCCAAGAATTTTATATCTCTAACTGAGGAGTACATGAGAGTTGTCTTTGGCATGCACGTATCACAATTCTCGAGGCAACAGATAGAAGGTTTTTGGTCTCTACAAACAAAGGGTTCTAGTTGGGGCATCCATTCAGGTGGACGTAGATCCGACAAATTTAATCATCACTATGCCATTCCAACACCTGTTGTATACAAATTTCATTGCATCCATAGTTATTTATAGTGGTTCAGAAGAGGTTCATCTTCAACCCCATCACCACTTTGGGTCGTTCCCTCTCACCAATGCCTGTCGAGATACCAAGCAAATTTGGAGGGAGAACCACTATCTAAACGTTAAAACATGCAAGCAAATGAAAAGCAAACATGGAATTGTAAGCTAGGAAATTGGAAATCATCACAAGCAATTCAATATTAGTCATAGCTCAATCACAAAAGCTTAAATGCAATGATCAATCCTAATTACATCCAATAGAGACATGAAAGAAAAACATTCAAGATTTGAAAATTAAGCAAACCAAGTGCAGATTTGAATGTCTCCTTCACGTGGCTCCATTGTTCTTCTTTCTCCTTCAAATAGCTTTGTTGTGGATCTCACCTACTAGTGCATGATCATGATATTAAAGCAAGTAGACAAGATGATTGCTCAAGAATACTCGAAGTGTGATTGATTTGACGAAGTGGTTATTCGATCGATAATGTGATTAGTTGGGATTGAAGAAATTCATCCAATTTATAGACAAATTGGAGAGATGACAAGATTAGCATGAATTAGATTCAAATGGAAATTGCAAATCAATTATGTCAATTATGACAAATTTATGACAAATTTGCACTTTCTATGCAAAATTGATTGATTGATAATTCATGACAAATTTATGACAACTTTCTATGTCAAAATTGATTGATTGTCAATTATGACAAATTATGACAAATTGAAATGTCATTCCCATGAAATTAGGAGGAAAATAGGAGGAAATTGAATTAGAAATTAGGAAAATTAGAAAAATTGGAAAATAGGAATTAGGAAATTCGAAAATGAGGAAATTAGGAATTAGGTAAATCAATTAATACTTTGTCATTTATTAATTAATTCACAAAAAGGGAATTTAGAAATTGATGAAAGATTAGGAAATTAGGAATTAGGAGAAATTAGGTAAATCAATTAATAATTTGTCATTTATTAATTAATTCACAAAAAGAGGAATAGTTAGTTAGCCAATTAAATTAAACATTTAATTGTGACACGAAGACCTAGGATAAATAAATAAATTATTTAACCTAGAGGGAGAAATGACAAACAGGGTTAAATGAATAAAATCATGAAACCCTAAAAGATGAATCAGAAATGCAAGGATGACAATTAGGTCTTTACAAAGGATAATTGATATCGATTTGATTTGATCATGATTCTGACTTGATAAAAGACCAATGTTGAGAAACGATTTGATTAACAAATGTGCCAATTGATGAGGAACAATGACTAATTGATCCAAATTGAGAAAGACGACGATCGATGACAAATCGATCGCAAAATGACAAGATTGAAAAGGAGACAAGGATCGATGACAAAATAGATCACAAGATGACAAGATTGATGACAAATTGATCAAAAGACAAGAATCGATGACAAATCGATCGCATGATGACAAGATTGATAAGAGGACAAAACCCTAATTAAGATTGACGATGTCCGAAATGATGACAAATTAATACACACATTGATGCGACAAGATAAGATCGACCAAAATCATGACAAATATTGGTGTTGACAAGACCAATTCGAAGATGAGACGAATGAAGGATGTAGAAGAAGGACTCGATGCTCGCAAATGATATAGACCAAGTGCGAATCATAGGAGAAATGTTAATGCGACGCAAAAACCCTAAAATAAGGCAATGCGCAAATGTTAAAGTATGACTCCGCAAGCGTTGACCATTTTTAGGTGTCTACATTTTGCCCCTCTTTGAGACAATGCGATTTTAAGCATTGTTTCAAAGAACAATAATAAAAATGCCCTAGACAATGATAATGACATATGCATGCCCCCTCGAGGAATTGGCCGGAAACATGTAGAGAAGAGGCCAATTGATCGATAAAAATGATAGAACATGATAGGAACAAACAGACTGACAATCAGAGACTGGATGCATGAAGGACAAGCAATTGAAGATGCAAAAGACCATGACCAACATGAGATGGAGAAAGTGCACATCCATCTATGCACTGACAAAGATCTATAAATGAGGCAAAGAGAGTGAAATTTGCTCATTTGCACTAGCCCAAGAAGAGGATTTGTCGCTCTGGAAAAAAGACACTTGCAGAGAGATGACGAACATTCCAATGGCAGATCACCTCGGAGAACATGTACGCATGTACAGACAACTGAACGACGCGGGAGTAGCGATATGTATCTCAAAAACCCATGTTTTCAATTTTATGAATTTGACTTGCTTGCGGGACATTGTGGGGCCCACAGGGGATGCAAAAAGGGAATCCTGCGCTTGTGTAGGGTCTTCTACACTTGTGTAGGGAGACACAGGCACAGGTTATGATACACAGGCGTAAGATGCAGAACACAGGTGCATAAGTGCATTGGCAACCCTAATTTTTGTCAAAACAACATGCAAATGATTCAGAAAGGGGGGATAAGGGTAGGATAGGTCAGAATAGATGAAAAAAATCCTGATGTGGACATGAAATGAGGAAATGCAACCCATAGGAGAAAACCCTAAAACTGACAAAATATGCCCCAATTGTGATGCAGAGTCGACAGTATCCATTGATCACGCGGGAGAACCGACCAGACTGCTTCATGCTACGACATAGACTCAGGAGCACAGATAGAGATACATTAGCCAGACTTGGGATATACTATATCACATTCATGCCCGAGATTAGGGTAAACATAGGACTACTTACCGCATTGGCAGAGCGATGGCATTCAGAGACCTCCTCTTTCCATCTGGCGACTGGAGAGGCGACTGTGACACTAGAGGACGTATAGTGTATCCTCCGCATTCCGATTCATGGAGAGATGGTAGAGTATGACCCAGTGATAGGGAGAGACACATTGTGCAGATTATTTGAGTGTGACGCAGATGATCTAGATATCGTAGAGAGGGAGATCGGCTGGGAGACCATGGCATCAGAGTATGATCGATGATATGTGGTGATAGCAGTGGTGATAGCATGTCTACTAGCAGAAGACAGATGAGGACATGGATTCCCTATTGGATGGGGAAGAGTGCTAGAGTGGATGGTGACAGAGGGGATGGTGTATGCATGGGGACCATGTGTACTGGCTATTCTATATTTTCAGTTGCATCAGATAGCATATCAGGGAGTTCAGACTTTGAGTTGTGGAGTCACATTGTTACAGGTATGGGCATTCGAGCACATAGCCATATGTCGACCAATCGCAGAGAGACAGGTATTACCACACCAACCATATGTGTATTTCTATGGGGGAGCACTGAGACAGGGTCCATTTGGATACATATTGTATTGGCGACATGAGCTAGACAGACTGAGAGAGTTCACATGGAGGCCATATCGTGATTGCCCTGGATGGTCAGATGATAGTGATGAGCTATCGTATTGTAGACATGAGAGGTACCTAATTGGGCGACCAGTGAATCACCAAAGGGTGATTGAGATGTACCTACCAGAGAGAGTCAGACGACAATTTGGAGAGAGGCAGGATGTACCTAGGAGGACTGCACACTTTGCCCAATCTCATAGAGAGACGAGTCAGTGGGGGAGTATGATTCAGCCACACATAGCATATGCTGACTTCACACAGCTACAACAGAGACAGTGGGATTGGAGATTAGATGTGGTCGACACTGGGATGATAGAGGAGTATGAGAGATGGTTTGCACGATGACGGCCAGTGCCATTGACAGATCCTGACATTCCAGTACCAAGGAGACAGGAGGACTTCCCACTCGCAGGAGAGGAGGAGGGAGATGATGAGGATGAGGAGGATGAGGGTGGGGATGAGGATGAGGAGGATGATGGAGATGAGGAGGGGGATGATGAGGATGAGCCAGATTCAGGCGAGCAAGAGGCATTGCAGGATATACCCATAGAGCCCAAGACAGCTAGGATAAAGGAGATGGAGATGTGTAGGGCTACCATAGCGAGTCAGCACGATCATATTGCAACTTTAGAGAGACAAAATTCCATCTTGAGGACAGAGCAGGATCAGTTCAGAGCGGAGTTAGCCAGACTCACAGTGGCTCGAGATGCAACAATAGCTCAGGCACAACGAGAGGAACATAGAGTCACTAAGTATATTGGGTCCATTCGGGATGCCAGTGCATGGGAGATGGCATAGATGTTGGTAGAGACCGGAGAGGAGATACGCCATTGGAGGAAATTATATGAGAGTGCAGTTCCACCAGAGCAGAGAGTAGCTTCATATCGGGCACGATCGAGGACAAAGAGCAGGGCACGCTCTCGGAGGTCATTGAGCAGCATAGGGCTGAGTGGACCTATGAGACCACCACAGCCAAGACCAGGAGGGACATCATCCTTGAGACATGGCAGGGATGAGGAGGATAGAGGGAACACCCAGTGATAGAGGCATGTGCTCCTTAGGACAAAGACAGATGTAGTTTGACATTATGTAGTGTGATATTTTATAGTCAGCCTGCGGGCCATACTTAGGACAGACAATCCAATTTTGTACTCCGATATTATTTTGATATATGATATGATATGCATCGATATGATGGGATGCAATGTGTTATGACTTATAGTTGTTTTCCATGTATGGATGGCTTATGCACTGTTTATGTATTATTGTGGAACATGTATGGATATATTTTTTTATGTGTTTTTTGATGCATTTATAATATGAAATGGATAAAATACTTGATATGATGTTTGATGTAATGCAAATGTACTAACCAATGAATGCAGGATGTAGCTTATGTGTTTGGGGAAATCAGAGTACTAGACCGGATTGACTATCCGAACTGACGGAAGAAATGTTAGTAAAATGAAACAGAGGACAGTTAGAGACGAAGAAAAACTTGCTTTCAGTAATGCACTTTGTAGGTGAGAACCTTTATTTTAATGTAGCAAAATGGATGTGTAGCATCATGGCATTGAAGGCCAGAGCTGAAATGTGACCCTTTTTGCAAAAGAGAGACACATCATAGACAAACAACAATCACAACAAAAAGAAAGGGACCATGAACCATCCCGGTCACTCTAAATCACTCAGTGACATCATCGAGCAACATAGGAACATGATCGAAGCCAAAGATAAATCAGTAAAAAGATAAGATGCACAAATTCCAACAAATCAAACAAACATCTTGATCTTCATTGTCAAAAGTTGAAAGTGCTGATAGGACGATCATGCTGTCTGGTTTCAGGACATGCGGTACCCCGTCTAAGACAGGACATAGTCTGGTTTCGAGTATACCACATCCTGTATAAGACCCATGATAGTAGAGACAAGGACAAATGATTTTGAGGTTGATTGATATGACAATTTTGATCAGTTTGAATGTCTGGTGTGATTGAAAAATTCATCTGTGAATGCATGATTCATTAAAGCACAGTGTTGGATTGCGTGTCATTGGATGTATACTCAGGGATCTATCTTATGCACCAAGAGGACATTTATTGCGAAATGCGTGTTTTTGGATTTTAATGTTTTTGAAATTTTTTTGTTCATTTTTTCAAGACTTTATTTGACTTTTTAGGGATTTTCTCAGGACATTTTTCAATTTTTTTTGGATTATTTCAGGACAATTTTCAATTTTTTTGGATTATTTCAGGACAATTTTCAATTTTTTTGGATTATTTCAGGACAATTTTCAATTTTTTTGGATTTTTTCAGGACATTATGTGATTTTTTTATGATTTTGCCCCCAGTGTCTAGCAAGGCAAGGAATATGACAGGTGAATAAACAGGCTTTCTGAAATGTTGGTGGATAGAGGGAAGACAAAGGCCTTTTATCATGGAGACAATACAGATGCAATTTCCAAGGGCTATTGCATGATGGGACAAGAGACTGGATATGACAATGTAAAGCGATGACATGGCATGAGGGACATGTCAAGAGGTGTTTGAAACCATGTTTAAATTTTGTGTCCTTATGTCAGATCAAGATCAAGGAATGAAAAAGAGTTTATGGATAGTGATAAGATATGGATAGGATAAGAAAGACCAAGAATGGATAAGGGACATGGACTGAAGGTCGAGATTGGCTAAGGGATAGTGGCAGAAAGTTGCAATAAGCTAGCGAATATGGACGAAAGGTTGTAACAAGCAAATGGATAAATGACCAAAAGCTATGATAGACTGAAAGCTGCAAACAAGATGCATGATGCTCATGAAGATTGTCAGCCTTGTCAAGATCAAAGGTGGAAAGGGGAAATGGACATGAGGGATGATAGGACATGAAGGGAAATGACATGGTATGATAGGATAATGAAGGGCAATAGGATATGAAGGAGTATGACAGGGGTTCGATAGGATAATGGAACAATGACGGACAAAATAATATGATAGGATAAAACCTGCCCCTAAGTGTGGTGTGCAAGAAGTTCATAGATTACGCATGACGCCTGTTTGCTAGGTTTTCACCAGTGGACGAATTATTTTTTTGCTTTACTTTTTTTTTTTCTTTTGTCTTTTTTTTTTTTCACTTTTTTTCACTTTTTTTACTTTTTCAATAGAAGATAGACACATGATAGGGGATGGAAGAAGGAATCAAGCATATTATTGTTTGGATAGTATCCTTGAAAAAAATGGACCATGACCTTTAAAAGCATGCTCAAAGACGTTGGTAGGATAAGGACATGGAAAATAAGATGAAACTAAGTCAAGGATTTATGCAAAGGATTGGACCAAAGGGATCGAAGGATGGAAAATATGCATTGGATAATGGATAGGATATTGGAAGAATTGGGCTTCACTAGATGGAAATGAAGGCAAGATCAATATTGGCACACACCTTGAGGGGTGAGGGACTGATGGAGGAAAAATGGATTTCAGATTGTGAGATTTGGATGGAGGAATAGCTTGGGATTTTGGGACATAAGGGCCCAAAATGGATGAAGAAGGTGATGGAGGAACAAATTTGAGAGGGTTGGATGGAGGAATAGCAACTTTGGATGCCAAGTTGATTATTTCTTTAGGCTTTTGTGCTTCAAGGAGTTGCTTAGGGATCCACATGGTTTTTGATTTTTCATGCTTTTGTGGTTCCTTGGAGTGCATTGCTTACACAAGGGATTTAGGAACCCATATATATTTTGACTTTGCTTTATTTTGCTTAGTGGGCCTTTGTGGCCTTTTGGATATTTCTTTTTCTTTATAGATCAAATTGTTCTTTGTTTTGACATGTCGATTATATTGGACATGTTGATCCTTGAATACATGTGGATTGCTAGACTTATGACTTTTATACTTGGCATCCAAATTGCTTGGAGGGGGAAAGGAATGCATGGATGGAAATGAATGAAATGGACTTCTTTTGGATGGATGAAATTTACTCAAGGATGTGTGCCTTTGCTGACTTTGCATAGAGGACAAAGGAATATAAGGACCTAAGATGGATGGAAGGTATGATGGGGAAGGTGTATGTTTTGATTTTGATGGAGGGATACCAACGTCTTGAGAGTGAGTTGTGTAGACATGACCCTTAAGATCTGCTTTGACATGAAGGGATTCTTTCTTATGGAGATCTACTCCTTTGCCTTTATGAATATCTTGACTTGTAGGATACTCTTTTCTTTGGGAAGAAGACGCGAGTCCATTATGAGGTGGATATGATATGAGAGAAATAATGAGATCTTGAAGTGGATCGGATTGCACCAAAGTGGAAGAACCCATTGTGCATGTCGAGGGTTCATGAACATCTTGCACTGACATGTGAGAATCATGAAGGGGATTAGGATCATGAGGGGGACTAGGATTGTGTAGTGGACATGGTTCAATGACAGGCTCTTCAAGAGATGGAATGGGAGAAATAATGGGATCATCAAAAGAAATGCGATCTTGGAGTGTATATGGAGCATTAAGACAAGGAGATGGAGGAACAAAAAGATCTTGTGGAGGATTTGAAGGAATAATTTGATCTTGACAAGGAGGAAGATCATTGGAATCCTCTTTAAAGGTGCTTTTCTCTTGACTTTCAATGGGATCATCATAAAGGATGGAAAGGATATCTTGATCTTTCCCAGGAAGTGGAATGTCAATGGGATTTGAAAGGACATTTTTTTCATGAAATGGAAGGGGATCATTTGGGATTGGATGGACTAGGATATCTTGATCTTGCTTAGGGAATGGAGTGTCAATAGGGCTTTGGATAGGATGGACAAGAACAGGGGAATCATCGTGAGCATCTGGGAACATGGGGTCCTGGTCAACAATTGGATGGGATGATAAGGTTTCAGGATCTTGATCTTGATTTTGTTTAGGACTCATTTCTTCGTGCTCTAAATTATCCTCTTGACGTGAGGTTGGACTTTGGATATGCATGGGGGATTCTGACAAGGAACCAATGTTTTGGCATGAAGGAAATGCACTTTGAACATTTGTGATGGATTATGGCAAGGAATCAATGCTTGAACATGAGGAAGAGGGACTTCGAATGGGGTCCTCTAAAACAGGTAATGGCAATAAAGTGCATGGTGGCATTGGGTCTTGTATTTCTGAAACATGACAAGGATGTGCATCATGAATTGGATTATCTTGGCAATCAATTATGGATAGCCCTTGGCTAATTGCATCCTTGGGTGTATTATTTGATGAGGACAATATGGAAGGTTCTTGTGAAATGTCTAGAGGTGTAGGGATAGATGCCACTGGAGAGTCAATTTTCTTGTGGGGGGATGAGGCATTGCTAGACATAAGTGTATTATCTTGATCTTCTTCAAAGAACTCACTTGGTAGGTTCCATAAGAGCCTTGCAATAAAGCCACCTTTCTTTCGAGGTTTTGACATAGTTGTATCTAGAATTTGAACTTGTTTTTGGTTTAATGTCATGTTTTGATATTGAACTTGGTTCAATTGTTCTGACATGTTTGAAACTTGGCTTGGTGTGGGCTACAACCTTTGTTTTTGAATGTTTGGTTGTGGTTGTTGACATTGATATGTTGATTGAACTTGTTGATATTCCACCATTGGTTGAACTATTTGTTGACATTGTATAGTTGGTTGGACATATTGTTGAAATTGGACCATTGATTGTGTTGGTTGTATATGTTGGAAATGTTGAACAATTGGTTGTGATGTTTGAAAATCTGATTGATAGTAAACACCTTCTTGTTCTTGTTGTGGAGGCACATAATGTTGAAATTGATGTTGTCTCTTTTCTTGAAATTGTTTCATCATCTCTATTTGTGAGAGGAGAGCTGGTATGTCTGATCGTTCAAGAAGAGATCTTACATCAATTGGCTCAATCTTTGGATTTCAACCTGGAAATTTTTGAAACATTTTGGACATTTGTGATCTATTCTTCTCAATGTTTTTCACTCTTTGTTCCAAAATCTCATTTTCTTGAGCTAGTTTCTCCTCTAGTTTGTGTATTTAGAGACTTGTTTCATCATAAAAAGTTTGATCAATGTTGCCTTGTTGTTGGGTTGGATATAATTGTGATTGCCTTGGATTAAAATTCAATTGCATTGTCGGTTGATACATCAAACTTTGTTGCATCATTGGTGCTTGGAACCTTGTTTCAATAGACATGTCACTATGCAAATGCAATATTTTTGGATTTTTTCAAGGATAATGTATGATATGCAACTAAATGCAAACTAAATAGAATGAGAATGCAATCTATGGCAAGAATGCAATCTATTCTTTTGTTGTTTTTCAAGATTTTGACAAACTCATGAATGCAATCCTAAAAATGAGACCCTTAGGAATGTGAAATGATGTCTAGACCTCAAAGGACAAAAGGACCAAGTGACAAAAGGACAAAATGACAATGTCTCCCCTATATGCTTGGATACTAAGCTAGATTTGACCAAATGACAATGATGACAAAAAGAGAAAAGGTTTGATAAGGTCTAGAGCTCCTAACAATGACTTAGGGTTTATCAAAGATTTGGATTACTCAAGTATGACAAAACCTAGTTTTGAGACTATATGCAAAGGGACAATTACTATGATAATGACCTAAGCTTAATGAAGAGACATAGGGTATGCAAATGTGACCTAATGTTATGAGGACAAAGATGCAAATGCAAATGTCTGACAATGTCAACCTAAGACAAAGCCTAAGGTTGAATTATGAAATGGTATTACTCTAATGCAAGAGGACACATGCAAATGGATGACCCTTATTGATATGCAAAGGATTATGACCTAAGTGAAACCTAACCTTGGTAGTTGACAATGACTTTGCAAAATGCAAACCTAAGATGAACCTAAATCTAAGTGACATGAATGTTGAGACAAGATTTTGAAAAATGTTTGACAACCATGTTTGAAGGTGTTTTGAACTTTGTTGGATGAAATGTTTTTGTGTTTAACCTTGTTTTGAATCAATTTGTCTTGTTTTTGAAATGAGACACAACTCAACTTTTGACAAGCAAAGAAGACAAGATACTTCAACTTGGACTCAAGACAATCATGCTCATTCACACATTTCTTATGGATGGCAAGGACAGTAGGTACTTGAGAGGTAGACTCATTATGAGATTCAAGGAGAATACATAGATGCTTGACCCCACGGGCTCCCCTCCATGGCACTCACTTCTCAGGGCAGCCAAGCATTAGTCCCCATGGAAATCTCCCCATGGCGAACTTAGTATCTCTTCCAAGTATCCGAACTTGTCCTTCTCAAGCAACTAGAAGGATTTTTGGCCTCTAAATACAAGGTGTTTAGTAAGGATTTCTGTTAAGCGTTACTCCTTGGTGTCACGCAAGTGTGAATGAGACATTAAGCCCACCAAGATACCAAAAAAATGTAGTCACGCAAGCACAATTTAGACCATGAGGCCCTACGTAGATGTTGATATGAGAAAGAGTTCAAGGGTCATCACTTCCCAAGTAACTGCAATTCCCACGTAACCCTTCCTTCAAAGCTTTCGCCCATCAAGTATTTGTTTATAGTGAGTTAGAATGCCAAGGTATTCTAGCCGTACTCACTTTGGGTCATTCCCTTCTCATGAT
Organism: Cryptomeria japonica; assembly: GCF_030272615.1. Taxonomy (NCBI): domain Eukaryota; kingdom Viridiplantae; phylum Streptophyta; class Pinopsida; order Cupressales; family Cupressaceae; genus Cryptomeria; species Cryptomeria japonica. Next base: position 391,059,122 of record NC_081414.1, on the reverse strand, counting down.
TATCACTTGCTTGCAAAAGCAAATGGTCGAGAAGGCAGGCCCTCTAAAGGTGACACACAATCAAAAACATGAGCATGGTATTGAAGATCTGGATTTCTGATCACCCTAAGAAGGATGAGAGAATACTCTCCTACTCCAATGTAAAACTCAACAATCAAAGCAAACATACATTCATTCCATCCTATTTAGAAATCACTAGGTGCCTAAATATTAATTGCAAACACAAAGTTTAGTTGTAGTCCAAGGCAACCTGCAAAACCCAAGTCAGAAGTTCGATATGCTTAGTCTTTGGCTATCGGACTTGCACAAAAATGTGTTAGTATTTTCATTTGTTGTCTTTGTCATGCGTATGCCAAGGTTCTGCATAGAGAATCAGTACCAAAAAACCAAAAAGCAGAAACAACATGCAAAACAGAACAATTTGCAAGTAAAAACACACTGCCTTTTACCTCTGTTTCTGTCCCTACACAGGCGTGGAAGTCTTGACATAGGCGTATAATGCTTGATACAGGCACAAATTGACACAGGCGCAAAATGCTTAACACAAGTGTAGAATGCTTGACACAGGCGCAGAAGTTCCCAGAAAACCCTACATTACCCTGTTTCTTGGGTTTTTAACCTGCAAATCAACTCAAAAGCACTCAAAAGCATGATTAGGTGGTTAGTTCAAGTCAGGTTCACCAATTAATGTAAGCTAGGAAATCGGAAATCATCACAAGCAATTCAATATTAGTCATAGCTTAATCACAAAAGCTTAAATGCAATGATCAATCCTAATTACATCCAATAGAGACATGAAAGCAAAACATTCAAGATTTGAAAATTAAGCAAACCAAGTGTAGATTTTAATGTCTCCTTCACGTGGCTCCATTGTTCTTCTTTCTCCTTCAAATAGATTTGTTGTGGATCTCACCTACTAGTGCATGATCATGATATGAAAGCAAGTAGACAAGATGATTGCTCAAGAATACTCGAAGCGTGATTGATTTGACGAAGTGGTTATTCGATCGATAATGTGATTAGTTGGGATTGAAGAAATTCATCCAATTTATAGACAAATTGGAGAGATGACAAGATTAGCATGAATTAGATTCAAATGGAAATTGCAAATCAATTATGTCAATTATGACAAATTTATGACAAATTTGCACTTTCTATGCAAAATTGATTGATTGATAATTCATGACAAATTTATGACAACTTTCTATGTCAAAATTGATTGATTGTCAATTATGACAAATTATGAAAAATTGAAATGTCATTCCCATGAAATTAGGAGGAAAATAGGAGGAAATTGAATTAGAAATTAGGAAAATTAGAAAAATTGGAAAATAGGAATTAGGAAATTAGAAAATGAGGAAATTAGGAATTAGGTAAATCAATTAATACTTTGTCATTTATTAATTAATTCACAAAAAGGGAATTTAGAAATTGATGAAAGATTAGGAAATTAGGAATTAGGAGAAATTAGGTAAATCAATTAATAATTTGTCATTTATTAACTAATTCACAAAAAGAGGAATAATTAGTTAGCCAATTAAATTAAACATTTAATTGTGACATGAAGACCTAGGATAAATAAATAAATTATTTAACCTAGAGGGAGAAATGACAAACAAGGTTAAATGAATAAAATCATGAAACCCTAAAAGATGATTCAGAAATGCAAGGATGACAATTAGGTCTTGACAAAGGATAATTGATATCGATTTGATTTGATCATGATTCTGACTTGATAAAAGACCAATGCTGACAAACGATTTGATTAACAAATGCACCAATTGACGAGGAACAATGACTAATTGATCCAAATTGAGAAAGATGACGATCGATGACAAATCGATCGCAAAATAACAAGATTGAAAAGGAGACAAGGATCGATGACAAAATAGATCACAAGATGACAAGATTGATGACAAATTGATCAAAAGACAAGAATCGATGACAAATCGATCGCATGATGACAAGATTGATAAGAGGACAAAACCCTAATTAGGATTGATGATGTCCGAAATGATGACAAATGAATACGCACATTGATGCGACAAGATAAGATCGACCAAAATCATGACAAATATTGGTGTTGACAAGACCAAATTTGAAGACGAGACGAGACGAATGAAGGATGTAGAAGAAGGACTCGATGCTCACAAATGATAAAGACCAAGTGCGAATCATAGGAGAAATGTTAATGCGATGCAAAAACCCTAAAATAAGGCAATGCGCAAATGTTAAAGTATGACTCCGCAAGCGTTGACCATTTTTAGGTGTCTACAGGAATACATGGTGTTCATTTATCCCTTAGAAAATGAAGTGTGCAAATATTCTAAAAATCACAAACACTTTGTTTCAATTATAATGCTTTCACCGCGTCCTGCACCAAATTCAGTAGTAGTTTCAATGTTTGTCTCTAACGTACAAAAATGATAACCCACAAACTTGCACACAAGAAAGCGCCAAATTAGTTGCCAAAATAACATAAAAATAGTCAACCATAAGAAAATATTAACATGCAAACTAAAAAATTAATCTAACTAAAATCAAAATTAAACTAATATAACAATACAAATTAAATTACCAAAACAAAATCAAAATTAAACTAATCTAACAATACAAATTAAATTACCAAAACAAACCAAAACTAATCTAAAATTTGAAAAAATAAAAAATAAAAAATTTAAAAAATGTAAGTAGGAATTTAGGCATAAGGTTCATAACACTTAAAATCCATACACAAAGCTAAAATGTTATGAAATAGATCCTAATACATTCAATAGAAGTATGAAAATTAAACACTTTAAAAAATATGAAAACCAATGAAGCTTCTATCACAGAAGAGGAGCCAGCTAGCCAAGATAATACCCTTATCTCTTATTCAATAACTTGATGAAGCTTCTATCACAAAAGAAGAGCCAGGTAGCCAATATAATCTCCCATTCATCATTAATACAACTGATTATCCTCTATCTCCAATTGAAGAAATTGATGAATATGAATCAGATAGAGAAACATATAGAGAGAGTATAATTGATTCACATGATTATGAATTTATATCTACAATAGTTGCAACACATATTCATCTTTTAGAGCTCATGACAACCAACCAGTTGAGGATGACTACATTGAATATAAAGGCATACCAATCTACCCACCATCAGGAAAGTATGTTTTCGACAACAAAATCTACATGATCTCAGCATCATCTTCTCCTATTGAAGAGATATTTGTCTCATGTATCCTCATTTAATAGACTGGGGGGAAGAAGGACAACCACAATTAGATTGGTTTCAAAATGATGAAGCTATAGCTGAACTCTTGGGTGCAAGGGAAGGACTTCCTTATGATGATTATAAAGCTAGCTTTGCCATTGATCTTGATAGAACTGTATACTTTGGAGAAGCAAGCTCCTCTTCCAATCCAGATGATGAAAATGAAGCAGAACATATGGTTTACAAAACATTGGACAAAATTCCCATAAACAAAGAGCAATCAACATTACTAGTTGAAGAAACCAAAGAGATCAATATTGGAAATGTCAAAATAGTACACAAGATACACCTGGTGAAATCTCTGAATCAAATGGAAAAAGAAAAATTCATTCAATTTTTCACCCAAAGGCCAATAAACTTTGCATGGTCTTATTTTGATATGCTAGGGTTAGACCCCAAGTTAGTCTTGCATCATCTGCCATTACTTCCAGGAGTAAAACCATACAAGCAAAAACTTTGACAGATACATCCTCATATAGCTCTATTGGTCAAGAACGAATTGCAAAAATTGTTGGATGTGGGTTTCATCAGACCCATAGACTATGCTGAATGGATCTCTAATCTAGTCCTAGTAACCAAGCATACTGGTGGTATCAGAATCTGTACTAACTTCAGAGATCTCAACAAAGCCTACCCAAAGGATGATTTTTCGCTCCCTAACATAGACATGACTATGGATTTGACAACTGGCAATGAAATGCTATCACTCATGGATGGTTTTTTTGGTTATAATCAGATCAATATTGCACCAGAAGATCAACATAAAACAACTTTCACTTGTCCATGGGGAACCTATTACTAGAACATGATTCCATTTATGTAGTACCCCTACCCTAATCAATCTCTAATCTTGGTTTAATCTTGGTTAGTGTATCTTAATATAATGTTATAGTCAGATGCTTGATTTAACGCATAGCTATTGATGTGATTTTCACACTAGTTGTATGCAAGATGTTAGTGTACCTAGTTTGTGGTATTAATATCGGGCTAACGTTTTCATTAAATTTTATATATGTATGCATGTATGACTCTTGGTTACAGGAGATTTTAGGTACAACGCCGCATGAGTGTGAGGTTCGTCTTCACCTGGATGTGCAGGTTTGAGTGTACCTCTTTAATCCTTAAAGTTGGATTAGGTGGTCGTAAGACCCTAGTTGACCTTACTCGTGCTCAAGTGAGCATCGTCGGTCGTCGTCGGTAATCCCTTCTTGTTTGGGTTTGCGAGTCGTCTGTTTGGATTGACCTTCTCGATTTGCGTGCTTGGTGTGCCTGGTTAAATTGATTAATTAGTCCTTAGTAATTATTTTGATTAAATATGTATTTGTGCATTAAAGATTAATGGACAAGATTAATCGAGATTTCGTTATGCGATTTTCGTGGTTATTGGATTGCTTATTTTAAATTGGGAGTGAGTTCGATTAAATGACTGATTTGGAATATTAAATGCATTTTGAATATGCTGTTGAAAAAGAAAGTTTTGTATTTTATCGCAATAGATTGATTGTATTCTGTTGGCTTTTGAAATTAGAAAGGTTAAATTGGATTAAATGAGAAATCGATTTTGGATTTGAAAAGCAAGTTAATTTGTTGTGATAGTTAGAAAAGGATTAAATGTTGAGAATTAATTGTAAATAAGAATTTTAATTCCAAAAATGGAATTTTGGGTCAACTCTTCCATATAACCCAAAATTTGGGGAAATTTTGAAAAAAAAATGGACATTTTTGGAGAATTTCTGGTTGGAAAAGATTTTGGAGATAAAATTGGAGGTTTCTGGATGGAGAAGGAAGGATTTGGGAGCTAGAGATTTGGACTCTTCGGCAGATCTTGCCAGGAATACGAGATCAGGTAGGATCTGTTTATCCATTTGGTTTTAAAAAAAAGAATATATGTATGTTTCCATTCTGTTGAAATGGATTGTAGTTTTAATCTTGGATTTGTGGGTTAAAATCCATGCTCGTAGCTTGTGTTCTTCAAGAAAAATTCATAGTTAAACCATTGTGTTTAAATGGTTCTTCTTGCCATGCTTGGTTTGCTTTGGTAAATTAAAATCAATAAATTTAATTGAGGTGTGTTATTCCTCATTGCTGTTTGGGTGTTTGAAACCCCTTTGTATTTGGGAAGGATGAAAACCATCAAAGAAATGGGATACCAAAACACAGTTCATTTTAACCGAACTTATTAAATCGAAACTTATTTAAGCAATTTTTGAATTGGGGTTTTTGTTTGTTTTATCACCGAACTGGGTGAGATTTTTTATCAAAACGGAACCCTGGGTTTGGGGTTGGAGGGCGGGGAGCGGAGCTCCACCCGCTCCTCCTCCCCTCCCCCACTCATCCCCCTTCTCCTTCTCCCTTGTTTCCCTTGGCTCTCCGCTTTGGTGTGTGGCCCGTGGCGGTTGCAGCTACACTGCGGTGGCCGCAGGGCATCGCGGGACCTACGGGCACCATAGTGGCGCCACCCGCGTGGGTCTACCCTGCGGCTAGGGTTTGGGTGCCCAGCCATCCCCGTTGGGAGGTGGGCCCCGCCCTCGCTTTTTTTTAAAGATGCGTTTCTTTTTAAATTAGTTTTTAAAAAAAGTTTTTTTTTATGTATTTTTTTTTAATCTCAAAAAAAAAAAAAATAATATTTTAATACTATTTTAATGAAGCTTTTTAATTAAGTTTTTTTTTTTTTAATGATGAGCAATGTGGCATGAAGGAATATATGCTGATGATTCTTAGATAGATTATTATGCTAGATTTAATTTTTAATTGTGTATATTTTGGGAAGATCATATATTGCTGTGTTGGATAATCTTTTTGGAGTTAAAACGTACTTTATTCCCATATATATATATATATATATTGTTTGAAGATTTTAAGGGTATAAGCCATCTGGAAAGGTTAGAAATAAATAATTAACCATTGGGCATTAGAAATTTAACGATATGCTTTTGGAAATGACTATCTTCACTTGGATTCCCTTTTTATAATTATATTTCCGTGATCTGTATAGTGCATCTGGGCTTGAAAATAAGAAACTGTAGAGGTTGGTTTTGGATCAGTATGTTAATGGCGTTTTAATTGGAGATTAAATATATCTTATTTTAGTTGATTAATGGTTGTCTGAATTTTATTAATATGAATTTGGTTTAAGAACTCATTATGACTTTATATGTCTGTTCGATGCTTTGAACCTTAGAGAGTTAGAAAACCAAGAACAACTCATTCCTAGATGAGGTAGATAACTGTAATTTGATTTAGATCATGTTGGAAACTTGATCGACATTTAATGTCTAGATTAATTTGGAGAAAGATTGTATTTGTTGAATATTCCTATGCGAGTTTAATTTCTGTATTCGCTTTTGATTATGAAATGGCAAGAGTGCTTTGTTTGATAGGTCCCTGTCGTATGGATTGACTTGGGGTACCTGTTTCAGTCCTCTGTTCCGAGTTGACTGTTGGTTGTGGTAGCGTCGTTTGATCTATCCTCTTTGTGTGAGTCGAATGATGATTTGTGGTTGACCGTTGTTGGCCAGGTCTCTAGTTAGAGTACCGTTAGTAAGTGTGCATCTTTGAGTCGTGTTTGACCTGATGGTTGTTTCTCTCTTCTTGAACTCCGTTCATCTGACCATGTGTATTCCTTGGTTTTGAGTTCGTCTGAGTATAGTCTAGTGTCGTATGGGAAAGTGGCTTTCGATTGGGGGCCGCGCCCAAAGTGGTTGCTGGGTAACCCATCGAAAGTGAGTCTAATAAGTGATAACCTAACAGTAGAATGGAATGTAATCTCTAAGCAAGATTAATGTGCCTCACACATGTGACGAGTGCTAGCATAGACCCGACATGCTGTGAGAAGGCCTGAAATGGAAAACCACCATCCTTGTCTTCACGAGAGGATGTGTGGGTCCACATGAGGCTTGGATGGGCCGGAAGCTCAGATTAGGTTGCCAGGGTGACCCAGTGTATGGGGCCGGGACCTATGAAGACTTGCCATGGTATCCATACCAGGTTGTGTGATGACACTTGTCCCTACGTTCGCTAGTGTGTTGTCATTTTGTCCTGTTAAGAGTACCTTTGTGGGTCGTCTTTTTGTCTCTGCCCTTGTGAGTAGCGGTTTCTTGTTAGACCTTGGGTGGTGATGGCTCAGTTTTGTGGATGCTCTTCTGGACTTATGTTTTTAGCTTTGATTATGTTCAGTTGGATCCTGTTCTTTTTAAGGATCGTTTATGTATTAATTGACCGGTGCGGTCGCTTGTATATTGTTTGTATTTCGCCTTGATGGCTGGATTGTAATTGGTGTAACCTCTTGTATTCTTAACTTTATTAATTATCAGAGGGGTCTTGCAGTTGAGAAGACCCGGAGATGTAGCCCTTTAGGGGTGAACTCCGAGATCATTATGGTGTTATGTGATGTATTCTCTCATGTTTCCTTTATTCAGCTTTATCGTGTATGATTAGCTTATGTTAGAATGGTTAAGTGGATAAATGGAATTTAACTTTAAATGCTTATATTCAGTCCCTTCTTGAATTCCATGTGGATCGAATGCGTAAGTGGTTTAGATGAGATTTATCATAGATGCCTGTATGTAATCGTCTTTTGAAATGCAAAAAATTGGAATATGAAATAATGTAACTTAGAGTAATGGAATTTATTCAGTTGTTGTTAAGGAAATTAAGTAGGCTGGAAAAGATCTCATATGTGTATGATGAAATTTTAGTGTATTAGAATATTAGAGGTATGGTTTGTAATTTTTAAATGAAAAGCTTAAATGAAGATTATGAATAGATCTTATGGTTGAATCTGTGCTTGTGATTTATATTTCCACCTTTTGAAAGAAATTATCCTGATTAAGAATTATCTCGTTATTAAGATAATCAGCTTATTGGATTAATTGTGTGAGTTAAGTGAATTGTGATATTTAAGTAATCTCGTTGGGAAACTCTTTAGGTGTTAGTTGATGTCTTCCGCTATGTAATCTGAATCTTTGATATCTTGTTGTATCTTAATGTGGTGTAACTTTAAAAAAAAAAAATTATTGCACTCTATTCTTGTGTTATGGCTTAATCCCTTCGGGGTTTCCTGGCGAGGCATTACAATTTAGCCTTAAAAATATCAGTGCTACTTATCATAGGGCAATGACCTCTTTATTTCATGACATGATACATAAAATCATGGAGGACTATGTAGATGATTTACTTGCTAAATCCAAATCAAGGGATGATGATCTAGATGTCTTAGCTAGAATATTTGATAGACTTGAGCAATACAATGTTCATCTCAACCCCAAAAAGTGTGTTTGGAGTCACATCCGATAAACTATTGGGGTTCATTGTATCAAACCGTGGCATAGAAATAGATCCAGAAAAGGTGAAAGCTATACTAGACATGTCGTCACCCACCACACTCAAGAAACTAAGAAGTCTGCAAGGGAGATTACAATCCATAAGACATTTCATTGCACAATTGGTAGACAAGTGCCAACCATTCCAATATCTTTTGAAGAAAGGTGTCACATTCAAATGGATAGAACAATGCCAAGAAAAATTTCAGACACTAAAGAATATCTTTTGTCCACCTAGTCTTGGTTCCACTAGTACATGGGAAATAATTACTCTTGTAGATATCAACAACAAATTCTTCCTTAGGTGCTCTCCTAGCACAACATGATGAGAAAGGAAAAGAGAGAGCTATCTACTACATCAGTAGAAAACTCATTGGATATGAACTCAATTACACACCAATAGAATGAGAATGTCTCATGGTGATCTTTGCATCTCAGAAGCTAAGACAGTATATGTTAAGTCATAAAGTCCACCTCATTGCACATTTTGATCCACTCAAGTATTTGTTGAGTAGAGAAACATTAACTGAAAGAATTGCTAAGTGGGTTATGATACTAAGTGAATTCAACATAGAGTATGTCAGTAGAAAGTCCATCAATGGATATATCATAGAAGACCAACTCGCAGAGGCACCCTTACAAGACAGTCAGCCAATGGTGGTAGATTTTCCAAATGAATTGGTTTTTACAATATCAGCACCTACGAATTGGAAATTGTATTTTGATGGGTCCTATACACATCATGGAGCAAAAGCAAGAATTATCTTCATAAATCCTCAAGGGGATTTCATTCCTAAATCATTCAGAATTAGCTTCTCTTGTACCAATAACATTGCTAAATATGAAGCCCTAGTAATAGGACTTTGTACTGCCATACAATTTAAAATCATGGAGTTACAAGTCTATGGAGACTCACAACTTATCATCAATAAAGTAAACAATGATTATAATATAAAAGATGACAAGACGACACCTTACAAACAATTGATAGAAGAATATAATCCATATTTCACCAATATAACTTTTGAGAAAATCCCAAGAATACAAAACAAGGCGGTCGATGCTATGGCAACAATAGGCTCTCTCTTAGATATGCCTAACAATGGAACTCACTTTGAGTTCATAGTGGAGCAACTCATGGCACCAGAATATGGAATACCATCTTCTGAATATGTTTGCATGATAGTGGGACCTGATTCTCCTTGGTACAAAGATGTATATGCCTATCTCTATGATCAATATGTGTCTCCTGATCTCTCACACAACCAAAGAAAGACACTTATTCATCAAGCTGCAAGACACATAATCATTGTTGATACTCTATATAGTTAAGGATTAGATGGTACTTTACTTCGATACCTCAATGCTAAGGAGGCACAAACCACCTTGAAAGAAGTTCATGATGGCATATGTGGGGCACACTCTTCTGGTCCTACATTAGTGAAAAATTATTGAGAACTGGGTACTATTGGCCAATGATTGAAAGGGACGCTTACATGTACGTCCAAAGATGCAGAAAATGCCAAATACATGGAGACCTGATCCATGCACCTACTCAAGATCTTCAATTGATTACATCCCCATGGTTGTTCTCACAATGCAGACTGGATCTTGTTGGGAAGATAAACCCTACCTCCTCTAACAGACATAAGTTCATACTCACAACTACTGAGTAATTTACCAAATGGGTTGAGGAAATCCCTATGACCTACACAACTGGAAAATAGATAGAAAAGTTCATCTTGAACTATATCATTTGTAGATATGGAGTCCCCATGTGCATTGTTACTAACAATGGGTGACCCTTTAAAAATCAAGAAGTGAGTGAACTTTGTGATCAATTCTATATTCAACAACATTTTGCAACTCCTTATTATTCCCAAAGCAGTGGACACACAGAGGCAACAAATAAAACCATATTAAAAATTTTAAAGAAAGTTTTCAACAATGCTGGATGAGACTGACATCTTCAACTAAATCCAGCTCTCCAGGCTTATCGAACTAGTGTCTGCACAACTACTGGTGTTACACCTTAATTTTAAGTATATGGTTCAGAAGCCATTTTACCTATCGAGGTAGAATTTCCATCACTAAGTCTCTCTAAAACACATCACATCAGAGGAAGACTACAAAGTCACACATTTGCAAGAACTTGAATTATTGGATGAAAAATGACAAAGTCCTCTGAGTCATTTGCAAGGATATCAAAATTGAATGAGATGAAGCTATAATAAAAGAGTAAACCCACAATGCTTCAAAGTAGGGGATATCATCCTTAAGGAGAATCAAAGGAACCTCATAGAATGTGAAAAACCAAGAAAGTTCAAACCTAGCTAGTTAGGTCCTTTTGTCATAACAAAACTAGTTGGAAATGGGACATCATATAACAACAATGGAGGGAGATCCACTTCTAGATCCCATGAACAACATGCACCTCAAAAGATACTACATCTAAAGGGCTAGGTTAATATTAGCATTCATTTTTTACATTTGCATATTATTTTCCTTAACGCATTGCATTTCATATAGTGCATCACATTTTCAATATTCATAGCATATAATATTTCCTCACATATAGTTGCATCAATAAAACAAAGTTATTGTCTAAGTCAGTCACCTATCTGCATTGAAAAGAAAGAAGATAGTCTCATTTCCTAGATACTTGTTCATGAAGTCTTAAGGAGGTCTTTAATCATTTATCTTCAACTTCACCCTATGATTAAGCTTTATCCATGGTCGTGTAGAGGTTTCACTATGGAGTCTTGTTACCCAAAATCTATTAATTGCTATATCCCACACATTAATCACATGCTCTAAGGCATTACAGACATCTAGTGAAAAATCCTAAATTCTACTTTAGTGCTTATGTAATTGTCGTACCCAAGTAGGTCTGATAACTTACAAGTCAAGGCAATAAAAATAAAAGAAAAAGTGCTATGTCAAAATCAATATCATGGCAAAAAGAGAAAAGATATATAACTGAAATATCATAAAAAATTTACTAGGGGAACATGCATATAACTCCATCAGGGCTATGGATGCCTGCTAGCAATGGAGCAATATTTAAGAGATTATAGTGTATAACCTTGACAGAGCCCTAAAAGCTTGCTTGCAACAAGGCTCTATCCAAGTTGTTTTTGAAGTCAAAATAACTCACCTAGCTAGCCACATAGGATTCCAGGGGTCTGCAATGGTTATAAGGGTAGGAATAAACTCAGGTGCACACACATGGGCAAAAGAAGATCAAAGTTTCAAGAATTGCTGGAGAAGTTTTTCGTACCTCTATTCATAAATCTTGGTTACATAGTGTGTTAGTTTGTAAGGTTTAAGGTCTTCTGAGAATGGATTGAAATCCTATCTCTAAAAATGTTTTGCACCTTCAATCCAATTAGTGCATTTTAGAATGAAAGACACACAATCATCCTTGTTTGAATAGGGACTGCATCTTCATCTTGCATACAACATTAGCATACCTCATGCTAAAATTTATTGTCTCCATGTGCATGTTGCAGATCATGAAGCCCTCTTAGGTTTGTATATTGGGGGCATAACTGAAAAAATCCTAAAAATTGTAAAAAGTCTTGAAAAAATCCTAAAAATCCTAAAAAGTCTTGAAAAAATCCCAAAAATCAGAAAAAGTCTTGAAAAATCCTAAAAATCCTAAAAAGTCTTGAAAAAATCCTAAAAATCCTAAAACGATCTTGAACAAATAACAGAAAAAATTAGAAAACATCAAAAACTTAAAAATAAAAAAACAACAAAAAATTAACCAAAAACATTCAAATATGATCATGAAAAAAACCCTAAACATTGAAAAATTCATTAAAAAAATAAAAATTGAAAACAATAAAAAATGTGCAATAAAATGTCTCATGAAAAACAAATATCCTAGTAGATATCCAACAAACACTTCACACGAAGTAAAACAAAGGATATAACTATCTTATCAAACATATGCAACCAAACTGATCAAGTCTTATCAATCATCAAACTATCCTAATCAACGTGATCTTTATCTTATCTTAAACAGAAGACGATACACTCGAAACTAGACAGATAAGTCTTAAATAGGGTTCACAAATTTCTGATACCAGACATTATCAACCATCACATCAAACCAATCAAAGCGAAGGCATAGTCAGTTTAGTTGCTGAGTTTTGTCTAATTTAATTCTTATATTTTATCAATTGGCGAAGATCATATTTCTATGCAACTCAAGGATGCCCAAAAGTGACTAGAGGAGATATGATGAGCATGATCCTTTTCTTTGTTTGTTATTTGTGGTGTGAACCGATGAAGTTTTGGGGCAATTACTCTAGTGGGTTTTTGTGATAGGACCATTTAGCCTATGCATACCACACATACCTCAACCCCTAGCGTAATTCCTAGAATGGAGGGTTTATTTCTTGTCTGCTAAGTGTTTATTTCTTGCAATGAGATATTAATACATCTTGGTTCATTATACCTTGGTGTACTAAGCTTCATTGTTACATAATAAAGCTCAATGATGATAATGTATTACATTATAAATAAAGGCAAAGAAGAGTTTTCACCACCTATCCTATCATATCATTTCATCTCTGATCGTCTTGTTCCATATCAATCAAGATCATTATTTCTAAGTGGATTGACTTCAATTATATTTTCATCCTTTCATCATCTTTCTTATCTCTCATCAAATTCTTTTTATCTTACTAACAATTCTTCTATTCTAACTAAGTCAAAGAGACAAAGTAATATTTTGACACATTTGAAACAAAAACATTAATTGTATTCATATGGCTCATTCACCTAGCTAGTTCATTCATTTAAATCATTTAGTTACTATTCATGTTAAATGCATTATTATGTTAAATTTGCATTCATTTAGTTGCATTATCCACTCACTTAATAACATTTCAATTAATCACTTTAATAGTTGCATTTCAATCATATAACTGCATCACATAAAATAAAATTCACATAGAATCATAGAATACATCACATAGAAAACACAAGTAAAATAATATAGACTGCATAACATAAACATGCATCATCAATAGAACATAAGCATATAGAATTCCACCAAAACTACATATCATATATCTTAAAAATGATAATGTGTCAAGGTATACAACAAAAATACCAATGAGTTGACTAATATCATCAAATAATAGTCTCAACTGACACTTCCCATATCTCCAGGTGGATCTTGTCTGCTCGGTCTTTCCCCAAGATGTCTGAATAATGCCCTAGGTGGACCCATGACCCTAGTTGTAATAGTATCATGACTAGTAGACCTGCTAGATCTCCTACCCGAGATATATCTCCTATAACTTGAAGCTTGTTATCCCTCCAGCTTGGCATCCTCATACTCATGACGCTAGTACACACACTCTTGAGCTAGATGAATCAATCTTTCATCTATTGATCCTATAGTAGGATCAAGGTACTGCTCTTGTGAATCCTAGATCAATCTAGATCTATGCATGGCTGCATCTTTCTCCTACTAGAGATGATCCCTCTCTTCCACAATTTGATCTCTCTTTGCCTCCAAGGCACCATACAGTCTGCAAAAATGCTCCCTATCATCCATCCACCATTGTCTCCAAGTGAAAACTAGGTCCTCCAAGCTCCTAATCCAAACTCTCAAAACCCACTCATCCTCACCCCCCTCTTCACCACCTCCATCTACACCTGCCACATCTCCAACCTAGGCATCTCAATGTCCTACCCACCACTATCCCCAGTATTAGATGATCCTGTCTTAGAATCATCACTCTCGCTACCATCCTGATTAGAGAGACTCATAGATGGTGTCTCCACCAATGTCTACATCCTCCTCACTATCCTCTTTCTCTGCCTCTGCTGCTGTTGTTGTTGCTATCAATCCAATCTGAACTCCATCTCATCCTTCCCCCCTATTTTGACCTCCACCATCCCACCCTCCACCATCTATCCCTCTACCTCTCCCTCTCCCTCTATGCGCTCTCATGTGTTGGATCTACTGAGGAGAAATAGGAATCATAGGATCAATCAATGTTATTGGCATATGATACACCCACCAAGCATCATACTGAGGTGTAGCACAAGGATCTACAACACCTGCAAACCAACCCCACTATATCGGCCAAAGAGAATCAAAATTTACAATAGCAACATGAGGTTGTACACAAGCCCCCCAATCCCTGATCTCTTGCGTAATTCGAGAAAAATAATAAGTAACATTTGGAACCCCTATACCTCCCTGAACTAATGAAGTACATGACCAAGAATATGAATGCCAATAACTCTATGTGTACCCACATCCTGACCAATCAAATATATCTACTGAAAACAAGATGGAAAATGTTGTGCATCATCAGCCCAATCAGGGCAATCAAGATATGGCCTCCATGTAAAATACTATAGAATATCAATCTGATGTCTCCAATAAAGGGTGCTCCCTGAAGTCCTTTGCCTAATGCCAACCATGTATCTATATGCATATGGCTGATCAACACCAAGATCAACATGGACAATTGACTGAAAGATAACTATGTGATACCACAACCAATGAACTTCTATCCAAGATAAACAACCCCATACATCTGATGATATAAAGGGCCAATAATCAAGGACCCCAAATAGAAACATGTCTGTGTACGATCATATCATGGATAACTCTACCCCAACCAACTAGAAATTCATGTGTCCTCATATTAGGAATCAGAGGACCGGCTACAATGTTGCACAATACGATAGTCAAATCATCATAATCCAAAGCATCCTACGGGATATCATATCCACCTCGTATGTGCAAATGCTACTCAGTACACTCAAATAGATCACATAAACCCCACATGCCATCTCTGCGACTGAATGTAACTCTGGCACCATAGATGGGAATGTGAATACTATGCCACACATCCTCCAAGGTAACTGATGCTTCTCCTATGGGAATATGAAAGGAACAAGTCTCCGAGTGCCACCGCTCAACCAAAGCAGTAATCATGGCCCTGTTGGTCGTAACCTTAAGAAGATGGAGAATATGATATAATCCCAAATGCCTAATTATAGAAATGTCCTCATGCGATAAGTCATATTGCTTATCAAGACACAGATGTTCTCCTGCAAGTGAAACATGATAAAATGTCATGCCCAAACTTTTGGGCACAAACGGAATAATTTTTTTTTTTTTAAACTCAACCTAATAAAACTAAATTTGCTAAATAACGCATTAACAAGTCTTGTCTTAACTAAGTTTGGTTTTATTTTCAACTAATAGTAATCTATACATTAGATCAAGTAAGCAAGATGATCCTAATTAAATGCGAAGTATTAATTCTCCAAAGAATTATTATTATTTCACCAAATAATAAATAATAATAATTTTGTTTAAACAATAATCTCTAAATAAGTTTGCAAGAGATTGTTAATCACAAATAGCCTATTAATTGCCTAGGGACTAAATTAATTAGCCCTAGCTCTTAGTGTTATAAACCTATTATTTATTTTAACAATAATTATAATTTGCCTAAAATTTGACTCTAGGGTCGATTAATCCCATAGTGTATTTGTGCTATAAAATTATATTAAAGTTGGCCAATAAAATTTATCCTCTAAGGCTAACTATTTCCAAAGTATTTATTTTTATTCCCCCATAAAAATTCAAACCCAAGAAGGGTTCTAAAACTAGCTTTTAAATAAAACCCTTAGAAAAATCTCTACTCAATAATAAAAGTAAATCCACTATTTGAATAAATAATCCAATTAAAATCTAAATTTATAAGTCATTTTTATATATATGTGACTACATATATAACTATGTTCTATTACTCCATGAAGTTGTAATATATATATATATATATATATATATGTCTAACTACATATAGGGTTGCAAGGAGTTGTTAAATAAAAGTATTATCATGTTCAAGGTCTATTGGGGGGGGGGATACCCTATTCAAAATTCGAATAGGGTTTCCCCCTCTTTTTTTTTTTATAATAAAATAATAAAACCCTAACATTTTTTTTAAGACATAACCCACACATGTTTTTTTTTTTGAATCCATGTGTGTTTTGCCCTAACCTGAAAGTTGGGTTAGGGCATGTGTGTGTGTGCAGGTTGGTGGAAGAGGGCCGAAGCCATGGCGGATCTACCAAAGGGAGTGACATTTTTTTTTCTTTTGGTTTAAGGCACAGGGGGGCGGCGGAGGGTATGACCACGGCCACGTAGCGGTGCCTAGGCGCCACTGCGGGTCGTGGTCCGCAAAGATTCCAGACGCGGTCCGCAGTGGCAGCCAAGGGCGCCCCTGCGGGTCATGGCCCGCAGCGGTGCCGCGGGTACCTCTGTGTGCCTCGGCCCACAGTGGCGCCTCGGTGCCTCTGTGGGTCATGGCCCACAGGGGTCCCGAGCCGCCTAGGCCTCCCGCCGGGGTTCCAACACAAACCCCTTTTTTTCTGGTATTTATCTTTTATTTAATTTTTTTTTTAAAACAAAACGATGCATCAATTATATATATATATATATATATATATATATATATATATATATATATATATATATATATATCCATTTTTTCTGGGGTTATAATGGTAAAAGAAAAATAAGTCTCCCAAGCAGGGACACATTTTTTTTTTTAAAAATGATAAGTTTTCTCATAGAATGAATATATATATATATATATATATATATATATATATAAACTTACTTTAGCATGCTGTAATTTCTCTTGTTTTTTTTTTTTCAACTTAATAAACCATGCAGAAACTAATAAAGAAAATAGCAGCATGAAATAGATGTATTATTCATTTTCTATTATGATAATATTTAGGCTTTAATTTCTGAATTTATCATGTTTATACATAAGTCATGAACTAATTTTCTTCCCAACACTTATAGCCTACCATATTGAGAAATATTATACTTTTTTTTGATTAAAGCATTTTGTACATTTGTTTCCTATTTAAAAAGAACACTAACAGCAAGCTCTAATGTATTTTTTTTTTTTGCCTAGATGCTAACTTTAGAAGTATACTATTCTTTTAGATTTAATTTCTGCAATAAATAAAATGACAGAATGAAATAAACTTTAACAACAACTATATTAACC
Source organism: Cryptomeria japonica (assembly GCF_030272615.1). Lineage (NCBI taxonomy): Eukaryota > Viridiplantae > Streptophyta > Pinopsida > Cupressales > Cupressaceae > Cryptomeria > Cryptomeria japonica. Next base: position 391,041,461 of record NC_081414.1, on the reverse strand, counting down.
TAGAAAATATTTAAAAACCAATTTAGAGATAGACATAATTAACCTATTTAACCTTAATTTGTATATATTTTTTTTTTTACTAAATAAATCTAGATGCAACTTTTACAATTCCCATAATTTTCATTTTGCATGATGGAATAAAATGAACTTTGATTTTCCCAATAACAAGAAAGCAACAAATTTATTAACTCAACAACTATAGGAACTTAATGCATAAATAACATTTTCTTTGCAAAAACAACTTAATAGGGAAAATACATATTTCTTTCAAGAGCATCTAGAATACAAAGTAGTCAATATTACAAAAGGGTGTGATACCCAACTAGTCTCTCATTCCATTAAATGAGGACTTGAAATAAAAATGAATACATATCTTTTTAAAATTAATACAATAAATACTTTTCTTTTTACATTGCTGCCATTGAAAATACAATATTCCCTTTCCCAACTTTTCTGCAAGTCAAATAAAAACCTGCAACCTCAAGCTTCTTTTTTTTTCTCTTTCTCCCAAGTAACCTGCAAATAAACATAAGGCTTGACCATGGAGTGCTCACCTCCTAGCCTAGGCTTACTAGAAGCCACCCCCAAGCTTGGAGAACCAAGCACTAGATGGGTTACACACATACAACCACAACAAGCAAGGGGTAAACACACAACAAACAATTTTCCCAACCAAGGCTACACTTCACCACAACTTGTGATGATTTTCCAAGGGTGGAAGTGGACCAAATACCATTGGGGAGACTGCAAGCATGGAACATCTCAAGCCACCTCATGGAAACCAAATACAACACAAATACATCCCCACATCCTTATGCCCCCCAAAGGCATGTAAGCCATACCATCTCTCCTTATGACCCCCAAATGCATAAACAAGGCTATGTAGCAAGGGTCACAAAAGAACACCTTTGCGTTAAAGGAGAGTCTCTCACCCAAGGCTGTCAAACTTCTTCCACCCCAAGACCATCCTACTCTCCCAAGAGTAGAAGGCCTTGGATACTCCCAATACAAGAAAATGCATAAAAGAAATGAAGGGGAAATCACATTTTCTTTCACAAAGAAAAATACAAATAAACAACTCTTCCATACAAGCATTTCTTCAAACATTCATATGCAACATAAACAAAAAAAAGTAAGAACCAACCTTAATCTGCCCAAAGGTTTTGCTAGATCTAGTTGGGGATGAGCAGCCCAAATCCACACAATCTTTTCACCAACACTTAGCCAAAATTCTATCCTACAACTATTCCTCAAAATTGCATAATCTCCAGCAATGGAGAGTGGGTGATTAACTCACTAAGTCCCTAATCCTTGCCTAAGAAGGCCTCTCTCACTCTTCCCAACCCCTTGGATAGAGTGAGAGTTCCCATTGGTTGGTCTTCCCAACCTCTTACATGTTGCTAAAACTGGAAAGAGAAAAGGTAAGAGAGGATGGGGAAGAGAGTCTGACACCAAAAAGGAAGGTTGTCTATCCTAGGAGGAACCTTCTAAGTTGAATTCTCGCTCACCTTGGAAAAACTACTTTTTGAGGTGACTAAACAGTCACATGGGAGTAGTCACATGTTTAAAAATACCCCTAACCCATAGGTATACCCTTTGGACCTTTGGAAAAGCCCTAAAACTAACCCTAGGAGTCCATTTGACCCCTTAGAAACCCAATTGAAGTTAACGTACGGGTCAAACCTGAGTTGACCACTCCTAAGACTCCCTACCCAAGGCAAATTTGGGACCACACTCAAATGTTTGGAATGGGCTTTGGTAGAAACAAACTCCCTCCAAGAGACAAGTCAAAATCAATGACACTAATTAGCACATGTGTCAAGTGACACAATAAAATACATTATAACAATTACACATGGAATTTGTCTCTTGTTGGATTTACACAGATTAATAAAATCAATTTAACACACATGCATCATTTACTTTCACAAATAAAATACGATACAAACGGGGTGTTGTCTCTCCAAATAGACAACCCCTGGCTTTACAAATGTACATATGTCTAGGTTTGGTTCTCCATAATATTTCCATGGTCACATGGATAATTTTCCTGCGCATCTCAATTTACACATTAGTAATTCCAAATAACCACATATATTACTAAAAACATGAATTTGAATACACACCAAACACTCTGCATACAATTGACATTAATAAAACAATATCTCATATATCCCAATTAATCCACATAAGCAATTATCATGATCCTCATAATTTTGATCCATTCATAACACACACATCCTATTTCTATCATCATAATAAAGTCCTGCAAATCCAATCATGACATACATCATCTCAAGGTAATTCTATTCTAGCATCACATAAAGTTTCATATCCATAATGCATAAAAATGAAGCATCAATATACATCAATGTTATCCAAATCATGGAATCATATAATTTCTAAATCCATAATGCATAAAAATAAAGCATCCATAATAGTCTCAACATGAAAATAACAGAAATGCTAGGATGAGTCGAGGTAGGGCCTCACATAAAATATCATATCTTTTATTCACACGACAAAAATCAAATCAAGAATTTTGGAAAAAATCTCATAATCAACAAATGCAAATTGCTAATTACAAATGTGCATAAAAAAAATCAATTGCGCATTAATATTTGCAAACACAAACCATTTAAAGCAAATACGCATCAAAATTTACAATTGCAAATTATTAAAAGCATTTGTGCATTCAAAAATCAATTACGCATAAATATTATCAATTGCAAACTCATTGATAGTCAATTGTGCATTAATTAAAAAATTTCGTTCCAAATTCAAATTGGGAAAAAAGGGAAAAACAAGCAAAAAAGAGCAAATTTTTTAAAATACGTACAATGCCTTCAGTACCAGGCGGTTTCTGGTATGAACACACTTGATCAAATAGGTGCAATCTTTCTCTGTGGCCTACCATCATGATCCAAACTTTAACACACTTGTAGAATAGTCAAACAGATTCAAAATCGTAACGAAACTTTAGACGATTGCTCACTACCATGGTATCGAAAAAATGGTCTCAATTTCATAATGTTTTGACCACTTTTTCCGAGGGGGCATATTTACAATATGAACGTTACCAGGGCATATATTTTTTCATTTTCTTTGAAACAATGTCATCTGAACATTGTGTCAAAGAGGGGAAAATGTAGACACCTAAAAATGTCTCATCAATCACACACTAATTATTCGTCTAAATTAATTAAGTAATTCTTTAATTATATAATTAAGCTAATTATTCTTCTAAACTAACTCAATCGTCACCCTTCAAAATTATTAATTATTCAATTTCTATTCTTTAATTAATCAATCAATCAACCCTCTCCTAAATATTAATTAAATATTATTTATTTAATTAATTCTGATTAATTCTCTTAATTAAATAATCTCTATTATTTAATTAATTCTATTTCTAATGTTTAAATATTTCATTTAAATTATTTAAATTAATTAACTTATTCCTCCAATTCCCCAAATTTGAATTTCAAATAATTCCATTTAATTTCATTTCTCCCAAATTCACAATGGAAATTAATTCTTTAGAGCAATACCTGAGAGCTACCTACACCAACAATGTGGAGAAGGACAATGGAAGCCATGATGCAACTAAGGGAGTCTTCATTTAGTTTAATTGTTTAAAATATCTTATTTATGCATTTATTTCATTGAATTGTGTTTGATTTTAGCTAGATTAGTTAAGGATCTGTGATCATCCTTTTAACCTAATTAGCATAATTTACATGATTACAAGTATGAAAACATGTTATGCGGTTTTAGCTCAACGTGAAATAGACCTAAATTGATGTTGTGGATATATTAGACTGATTGATTTGATTATTTATCATATTGGTAGATGTGTTTGAAGTGTGTATGAGCGATTGTACACAATTTCAAGTGTGCAATTGAAGGGTTTGTGCTTTGAAATACAACAAAATATCAGAACAGAGCAGTGTTGCATAACAAAGTATTTTGTGCTTAACTGGAACTATTTTTTGCATTTGTAGATGATTCTTATTAGTTCATACATTCCAATTATTATATGTTATCATTTTGTAAGACAATGAGCCTTCCAAGGTTGTAGCCCTTTATTGTAATTTGAGCAGTAAGCTCTAAATAGTGTGCCTGAATACATGTGCATTCCCCTCATGTAATATTATTATACTTATAACAAGGTTTATTAATATTGTGGGTCTTAATCCAACTGTGGTTTTTCCCTTAACTGGGATACCACGTAAAAATCCTGGTGCTATGGTGTTGTGGTTATTTTCTTTGTGTTTGTGCACTTTACTTTTATTCATTTGCATTAAGTGGTTTAAATGACAGATTAATGATGTTAAAAATTAGAGAAAACTAATTTATCCCCCTCTTAGTGTTCATTGATTCCAACAATTGGTATCAGAGCCTAGTTCCTCAGAAGAAGCCTAACAACTTGAGGAGGATCCGAGAAAGTGAATCAATGGATTCTGAAAGTCTTAGACATCAGCTTGTTGTAGCACTTGAGGATCTTGATCAAGCCCAAGATAAGGTTTGACAAGTGAAAGTAAACCTTAAAGATGCGGAGAACTTCATTGAATCATTAAAGGATCAGTTGAACAAGTCAAGGGAGAAGAGAAAGGAACTTGTTGATAAGTTGTAAGAGAAAGAAAGTCAAAGCATTGATGAAGAAGCCCTAAAAGGAAAAGACAGAAGAATGTGAGAGACTTGTTAGAGATAATGCAGTCCAAAAGAATGAGATGGAAGCCATTGTGGTGAGATTAACAAAAGATACCGAGGAAAGGAAGATGAATGAGGAGAAGATTGCTCAGTCCCTAAAAGACAAATCTAAAGAATGTTGTAGACTTGAGAATGAGAATGGACAACTGAAGCTTGACCTGCAAGACTCTAGACAATATGAGGAAGATCTTTAAATGAAGATCATTCTTATTAGATATGATCTTGATGTTGCAAATGAGTATAAGGAGAAGTTCCGGGTTAGCTCAACCAAACTTGATGAAATGCTTGCAAGCTAGAAGAATCCAAATGATACTCAAGGCCTTGAATTTGACAAAGGTGAAAGCTCCAAATCAGCACAACAGAAGAACAACTCAAGAAGGCCTTCGGTAAGGAAACCTAATGCTCCTAAGTTTAATAGTAACTATTTTGTTTGCAATAAATTTGGTCATATGGATAGTCAGTGTAGAAATAGGATGATCAATAATGGTCTATCTTTTACTAGTCAATGTTTCAAATACAATAAGTATGATCATAAGGCAAATTTATGCAGAAGTGTGATGAATAAATTTGAAAAGAGAAGACATGTTATATGTTATGCATGTGGTAGGTTTGGAAATATTGCTAATCAATGCATATCAAGGGGAAATAAAATGATATTCAAACCTATGCAAGGAAATGTTGTTTGGTATGCTTGCAACAAATATGGTCATATTGCTAGGTATTGCAGAAGCAAAAATGTGAATGGGAGAGTTCCGATAGACAAGAAGAAGAATGTGAAGCCAGATGAGAAGGGTAAAGAAAAAGTTGAGGAGATCAAAGATCAGATGAAGAAGACTTGGGTCAAGAAGAATGATTCAAAGGTAGGAAGTGGGTCCACACCTGATTCTGGTACTGGAACTACATCCAATAACTAAGCTAAGGCATCTAGCCTTTGGGGAAGTTATCATGCAAATATTACAAACCTCCCCACCCCCCCTGTGTTGTTTGAGATCTCTTCTTGATTATGGAAGGTTGCAGAGGTATGTGCGATAATCATACACTCAACACATAATTGATGGAATGGGAAGTGTGAAACCTAAATTTAAGTCGATTGATGAGAAGGGTTTCACGCAGTTCATAAAAATTTTGGTGTTCAATGAGCCTGAGTGGGTATGGTACATGCTAAGGAAAATGCATGACAAGTTCATGTGTCTTGACAAACCCCACAAGATTAAAAATAATATAATTAAGACATTAACATGTTTGAGCTTAGTCGGTGGGATTCCTGCCTTGAGGAATATCAAGAACCTGATGGTAATAGAGCCAATTGGTTCTCAATTTGACAAAAGGTCAATGACAATCAATAATATTATTGAATATGATGTTAGATTTGCATCAATGGTTATGGGATACAAACTATATCATTCTAGCTGAGACAATTCAATATCCAGTACAACTATCTATGTTGCTTATTAGATATTGAAGGAATATAAGAAACATGATTTATGTGAAGTAATCTGAAGTGAGATATTAAGCAATTTGAAGAAAATCAAATAGGATAAGAAGCATGTATTCAAATTTGGAACTTTGATCATATGTTTATATTTCTATATCATGAATGAGATTCTGGGAGTGGTAAATTTTTAGTGGGCCTATGATAGGCTTGAAACACTTCATGACCTTGGAGATGCTACAGTCCAGAATGGAATTCTATGGGGATACTTCAAAATCTTGCAGAGCAAGGAAATAATTCCTAAGGAGATAGTAGAGAAATATGAGGACACTATTTGTTTTATGGTTGACATTGATCAGTTCCTTACAAAAGTTATGGATCCAAGAACATCATGGATCATGCCCATGGGGTATGAGGTTGAAGGACATGTTCTTGATGCGTATGCTCAACACTTATTAAGAAAATTGATAGATAAGTGTGAAGAAAGTTTTGAAAAGTACAAGGAGAACATATTAGACTTACAATATACGTTCAAGAAGCCTAAGATTCAAATGAAGGTAAGGAAGGATGTAGATCAATTGGCAAAGAGCATGGGAATTACCAAAGAGGCAGTTCAGAGAGCTAGAGAGGAAAACATTATGAAAGAAGAAGATATGGTCAAGCCAAAGAAGGATAAACTGGAAACCCCTGCCCCTAAGCCAAAGCAACCAAAGAGCTATGCACTCTCCTTTGATGCTTAGAAACCTATTAGTTCACCTAAGCCTCAAGCCAAACCATTTGGTGAAGGAAAGAGGAAGATAGGACAAGCCAAAGTATTCATTCTTGTTGATGAAGAGGAGACAAAGTCAGATGAAGCAGTCAAGGAGGTTAAAGCAAAAGTTGCCAAGGCCACCATGGTCACAAAGGATAAATCATCTAGTAGATCTAAATCTGGTAAGAAATCAAAATCTGAACTTGATGAGGTGTTAAAGAAAGGAAAACTAGAAATTAAGCCTCCCATGTCTTTGAATGAGAATTTTAATGAGGTTGTTAAGAATGAGAATCTAAAGCCACTATTTGAGTGGTATGATAATTTTGATGAATCCAGTAAAAGAATATTAGAGGAAGAAACTGTAGAGTACCTAAATGTATATAGTAAGGCTCTAATTGAGATAATAATAATTATACCCAAGAGCTTGTATGACATTTTTTATGCTAGGAGACAAACTACAAATAAAGAGGATGAGAGATTGAAGGGCTATGTATTAGTTAACCTTTATTTATTAATTTCTAAGGAAGAGATAAACAAATTACTTCAGTTAGCAAAGAATGATTTCAGAAGTAAATATAGAGTAAATAAAACCATGTTTGGAAAAATTGATGAATTTGCAAAGGAAATTGAGAATATTTTGACCAAAATTTTGTTATATAATCAGTATGAAGTTAATTAGGTAAAAGGACAAGGTGACACTAATCTAGAAGTGCAAACAATGGATGATACTTCTATCCAAGAAGTCTAGATTCTTGAGTAGGTAGAGGTTAATATTGAGGATGTGACTGTAGGGAAAGAAGATGAGGGTAAAGACAAGAGTGATAACCCTTCAGTTGCTGCAGTTAACCCTCAAATTCTTGGAAAGGAAGCATATACAAAGGATAATACTAAAAAGGACAAGGTGGAGGTGAAGGTTGAAGTTGAGGGTGATGCAATAGACACTGAGAAATTAGAGAAAGGGGAAGCAAATCCATGTAGAGGATACAAAATTCATTCAAGGTCCCATGAACCTAGCTTCTTTATCCCCATCCAAGCACTTAAATTGGTTGCATTTTCTCAAGCCAATGCTAGTGAGGACTTGCTAAAATCTCACACAGAGGATAGTGAGTTGCTTACTATGGCATTTGGTGTTCTGGAGAAAATCATGCCTTCATTTCAGAAGGTCTCATCAGACACTCCATACGAGCAATTGAAAAATTTAATCAACTCTATAGATAGTCATTTTTGTTGGCATTTGATCATTTGGTCAACTTGTAATGTAATGTAATATGAATTTACTGGATGCAACCAGTATATGATTGTTGTGTGTAGAGATTAGATTTATGTACGATGAATTTTTTGTATGTTGTCATTGATGGAAACTATGTTTCTTTAAGTCATCTAAGTCCTACAGTTGAACCGACTAGACTTAACCGGTAAAGCAAAGACATTTTTATCAGAACTGGTAATAAGGACTTCAATCGGTAAATGACAGACATAGTCTCACACCGACAACCAATACATGAAATCCATGAAGGATGAAGGAATACGGTTTTGAAGCAACATTGAAGTCTATCAAATGAAGATATTTTCATGACCACATGAGCGGATTTGGTCAACAAGGTAGAGATCAAGAAACACAGTCAACTAGTAGTGATGAAAATCACTCAGATTGGTAAAACGATACAAAATTGGATTTGTTATGTCGATGGCCGACATAACTAAAGCGTACAATGCAAGATTGTCTAGATGCATTGAACCTAGGGAATTGTAATAAGCTTCTAGCCGACCTTATGATAATTTTAATTGTGTGATGAGGTATGAAAGGATATATATACATGAGCTTGATAGTGTGATATGTGATGAGAGAAATTTATATTTCTGATAATGTGAAGATCAGAGGAGTTGAGATATGAAGTCTTTGTGATGTTGTAATGTTCTAAAATGGATCTTATCAGACACAGAAGGTGTTATACTGAGATCATTTGTACTTGTTGTCTTCCTAAAAGTTGCAGCAAGAAAATCCTCTTACAAGGTCACTCCTAAAAGGGTGCAGTCAGATCCTAAAAGTTTTGATCATTAAATCCTCTAACCAGGTGACACATTAACTGGTGTTTGCAAATCCCAATTACTTGGGTATCTCCTAATAGGGCTAGTCCTCATAGGACTTTTTGTAAAGCTCTTCACCGGGCATAGACACTTCTAACAAGGTGTGCCCCTAACTGGGTGTTGTAGACCTTCATCGGTCATATCTCTATACTGCAGATAGTGGATCTTGTGGGTACTAACTCCCACCGTGGTTTTTCCCATTTGGGTTTTCCACCCATAAAATCTTGTGTCATGTGGTTTATGCTTTATGTGGTGATTGCATACTTGGTGCTATTTCTTACATGTCTATTGAGTTTTAAGTTAGTGAAATTGATATTTAGATTTGTATTATTTTTACTATCACTAATTCACCCCCCCTTCTCAGTGCCTTATAAGTTCATCAATTTTCAATCCTTTGAAAAATCCGTTGAAGAGAAGGTCTAAAATGAGTTAATGCAAGAAGGCTCCAGACACTAATGAGGATGATTGTTAATGACAAAGTCACTCTGGATATTTGTGTAAAGGGCATACAAGATAGTTTAACTGAAGGTGGAAACATTTATAAATCATGCTTATCATTTTATAAATTCACTATGGACATTGAGAAGAATTCTACAGAGTATGAGGATCAACTTGCGCATATGTCTTAGTCATTTGATCCCTTATCAGTCTCCATGAGCAATCACGAAGACCAAGTAATATCTGTTGGCAAGAGACATTTCATATGTGTTGAGATGTTGTCATTGATGGAAACTCATATTAGATTTGGAAACTTGAGTCAGATACTCAATCCCCGGTTCGTGATTCATTCATACTAGAAGATTGATTGAGGTTCGGTAAGGTCCGACAAGAATAGGCTATCCAGTAGTGTACAACATCTGGTTGGATTTATTTGTGTTGCATATTTTATCTTGCGGATCTCTAAGAAGCATTTTGGTTGTGTAATATGCATTATTCTAGGTTTATGGCCTTTGATGTTGTGAATTGAGTAAGTTGGAAGATCCGGTAGACAATTTTCTGGTAGAACCATGTTCATTAGTAGTAACGTGTGAAGATTCTATGTGTGGATAGTGCAGAGTAATTTTGGTGGTCATTTGCATGATCATGGTTGTTGAACCAACACGAGGGAAGCGCGTGGACATTTTTTTGGTCTGCTTAATTTTTTTTGGATCGGTTTGAGCCAAATTGGGTAACACGTTTCATGTTGCATGTTATCCGGTTTTTGGGTCAACATGGAATTGATCTAATTTGATGTTGTGGATATATAAGACTAATTGATTTGATCATTTGATATATAGATAGTGATAATAAAAGTGTGTATGAGCAATTGTACATCGTTGGAAGATTGGTGCTCTGGTATGTTGCAGAATATCAAAACATAATAGAGTAGCTAAATAGAGTGTGATGATGTGTTTTGTGCTTAACCAAAACTATACTCAGGCATTTGTTGATGTTATTAAATAATTCAAACTCTCTTGTATCCCTTATAATCAATTTGTAAGGCAGTGAGACTTCCAGGTTGTATCCCTTATTGTAAACTTTGAGCAGTGAGCTCTAGGTAGTGTGCCTGAATGCATGTGCATTCCCCTTTTGTAATATTTTTATACTTCTAACAAACTATATTATTATTGTGGGTTTGAATCCCACCGTGGTTTTTCCCTTAACCAGGTTTCCACATAAAATTCTTAGTGTTATGGTGTTGTTGATCTTGACTTTGTCATTTTGTACTTTGTTTTTCTTCATTTGCATTAAGTGGTTGAAAAATTAGGTTATTAAAGTTAAAATTATTGAACACTGATTCATTCCCCCCTCTCAGTGTTCTCTTGATTCCAACAATTGGTATTAGAGCTAAGTTCCTCAGAAGAAGCCTAACAGCTTGAGGTAGATCCTATAAGTGAGTCAACGGATTTTGGTAATCTTAGAGAACATCTACTTGTTGCACTTGATGATCTAGGTAAGTCCAAAGCTAAGGTCAAGAAATTGAAGGAAACTATGAATGATGCTAATAAATTTATTGAATCACTTAAATATCAATTGAACAAGTCAAGAGAGAAGAGAATGGAGCTTGTTGATCAGCTTTAGGAGAAAGAAAGTCAAAATATTGATGAATAAGTTCTAAGGAAAAAGATTGAGGAATGTGAAAAACTTGCTAATGTAGTTCATAAAAATGAAACCGAAGCTATAGTAATGAAATTAACCAAGGAGATTGAAGAAAGGAAGAAGAATGAAGAGAAGCTTGCTCAATCCCTGAAAGAAAAAACTAAAGAATGTTACGAACTTGATAATGAAAATGGACAGTTGATAAGTGACCTTCAAAATACTAGAGAACATGAGGAAGATCTTGGAAAGTAGGTTCTACTTCTTAAATATTATCATGATTTTGCAAATGAGTACAAGGAGAAGTTTCAGACCAGTTCAACTAGACTTGATGAAATGCTTTCAAGTCAAAAGAATCCTAATGACACTGAAGGACTCGGTTTTGAGAAAGGTGAAAGTTCCAAATCAATGTAATAGAAGAATAGTTCAAGAAATCCTCTAGTAAGAAAACCTAATGCTCATAAATTCAATGGTAACTGCTTTGTTTGTAATAAATTTGGTCATATGGCTAGTCAATATAGAAATTTCATGATCAATAATGCTTCATATTTTACTAATCAATATTTCAAATGTAATAAATATGGTCATAAGGCAGATTTATGCAGAATTATGATGAATAATATTCCAAATAGAAGAAATGTCAGATGCTATGCATGTGGTATGTTTGGACATGTTTTTAACCAATGTAGATTGAGAAGAAATCAGATGAACTTCAGGCCCGTGTAAAGAAATGTTGTTTGCTATGGTTACAACAAATCTGTTCACATTGCAAAATATTGCAGAAGCAGAAATGTGAATATGAGAGGTTCGGAAGACAAGATCAAGAATGTGAAGCCAGATGAGAACGGAAAAACAAAAGTTGAAGAGATCAGAGATCAAATGAAGAAGACTTGGGTAAAGAAGAGCAATGATGATGCAAGAAGTGGGTTTGTGCTTGATTCTAGTGTTGGAAGCTCATTCGGTAACTAAGCTAAGGCTTCAAGCCTTAGGGGGATATTTTAATGAAAAAATTTCAAACCCCCTATATGAGATCTGTACCTAGTTCTGATAGGTTGCAGATGCTTGTTTGGTGATTTTCTAGAAGAGTTTGATGGTCCATAAAAAATTTCCTAAAAATTTATCGATGTGTAGGGAATCTAGAAGAGTTAGGGTTAAGTGAATCTATTATACCTAAAAGTTAGGTATGTAGTGGATAAAAGGAAAATAAACCTTCCTTTTCTCGATTTGTATTCAAAAGAGAACAAGAACGAAAAAGAGCAGATATTTAGAGCAAACCGAAGATTCATCGTCCGATCTTGCATCTAGTGGAGAGGTATTTATCAACCATCACTTTTTTAATTTGAAGCTTGAAATTTTGATATGGTATCCTCTGGTATTGAAACCCCATTGGTAGTTGATGTCATTGAAAGAGCTAGAGCCATTTTTAAGAAGCATACTTATAAGTCTATGGGAAATGATCCGAGTGGTGCTTTTTCATCCATTCGATATGGAGTATTGCATGTGGAAGATATTAGGGCTTACATCCACTATAACATTGAAGATCTCAGAAGTGCCCAAATATTGAATTTATACATGAAACACATGATTGATGGATTGGGCAACTTGAAACCTGAATTCAAGTCAATTGAAGAGAAGGGTTTCATGTAGTTTGTTCATTATTTGGTGTTTGATGAGCTAGAGTGGATTAGATACATTTTGAGCAGGACACATGATGAATTCATGTGTCTTGAAAAACCTTACAAGATTACTCAGAGTGCAATCAAGGCGGTAGCCTGTTTAAGCTCAGTTAGTGAGGTGCCTGCTCTAAGAAATGTCAATAATCAGAAGGTTACTGAGGCAACCAGTTCACAATTTGATAGCAGATCAATGACTATCCATGATATTGTTGAATATGATGTCTGATTTGCATCTATGGTGATGGGTTACAAGTTATATTGGTCCAGTCGAGACAATTCAATATCTAGTATAGCTATCTATTGGGCTTATTAGATATAGAAAGAAGATAAAAAGTATGATCTATGTGAAGTGCTCTAGAGAGAGCTATTGCTAAATTTGAAGAAAATCAAGAAAGACAAGAAGCACGTGTTCAAATTTGACACTTTGATTATCTGTCTATATATATACTTCTACTTCATGAATGAGATTCTGAGAGTAGGAAAGGTTCAGTGGGCCTATAATAGACTAGTGGCTCTGCAAATCAAAGAGACGCTTTAGAGTCTAGGAGATTCAAAAGCACAAAAAAGCATACTTTGGGGATACTTCAAAACCTTTCAAATCATGATGAAAAGCAAAGAAAGGATTCCTAAAGATATAGTTGAGAAGTATCAAGATACTATCTGCTTTATGGTAGACACTGAATAATGTCTTATGGAAGTTGTTGAGTCAAGGACTTCATGGATAATGCCTATGGGGCTTGAAGTCGAAGGACATGTACTTGAGGCATATGCTAAGCACCTATTTAGAAAACCGGTGGACAAGTCGAAGGAGAGGTTCGACACATATAAGGAAAAGAGCTTGAGCCCGTGTTCTCAGTTCAAGAAACCTAAGATACAAAAGAAGGAGGTGGAACAACTAGTGGAGAACTTGGGGATCACCAAGGAGGTGGTCCAGAGAGCCAAAGACAAGAACATCTTGAAGGATGATGATATTGTCAAGCCCAAGGAAGCTAAACCAAAAACCCCTCCACCTAAGCCAAGACAGTCAAGGAACTATGCACCCTCCTCTGATACTAAGAAACCGCCCAATTCACCTAAGCCTCAAGCCCAACCATCTAGTAGAGTATTGAAGAGGAAGAAAGAACAACCACATAGAGTTTATGTAATAGCCTATGCGGAAGAAGAAGAAATAGAATCTGATGAAGTGCTAAAAGAAGTAAAGAAAAGTGCTACAACTACTAGGGTTGTCAAGAAGAAATCATCCGGTGAGGAGAAGCCTAGCAAGAAGGCGAGAACTAAAGCAAAACAATCTGGGATAACTCTAAAGCAAGTAAAGAAAGTAATAATTGAACAAGGTAATTTCAAACTACTTTATCAATTTTATGATCTATTGGATGACAAAGGGAAGAAATCATTGGAAGAAACCATAGTTGTATATTTGAAAAGGTATAATAGGGATCTCATTGAGATTGTATTAGAAGTTCCCAAGAGCTTATATGATCTCTTAGAACTAAGGAAATAGACAACAAGATTAGAATAAGAAAGGATAAGGGAGTATGTGTATGTACAACTTTGTCTGGTAATTGATAAAATGGAAATAGATATAATTCTCAAGGAAAACAATGAAAAGTTCAAAACAAAATCAATGGTGAAAAGAGTAACGATTGGGAAAAATGAGGAAGTTCACAAAGAGGCAGAAATTTTTTTGAGGGAAATTATTCCAAAGTATCAATATGAGGTGATTCCTAAAAAATCTCAGGAACATGTTCAAAATTACGTTCAGGAAGTCCTAGGAATACCATCCCTAGGAGATATACCAAAAGTTGATGAACTGGGAGAATAGATAGCCCAAAAATTTGGCTTAGATAATATGGGAGATGCAAGAATTGAGGACATTGCAGTTGAGGTAGATGTAAGTCAAAAGGAAATTGATGCAGGTGAGGGAACTCAAAACCCTCTGGTAGTAACTATCGAACTTAAGGAAGAATCGGAGAAGGCAGTGGAAACAAAGAAGGGGGCAGAGGAAATAGATAGAAAGGTTGAATAGATTCTGGTGGCAAGAGACACTGTGAAATCTTAGAAGGGGAAGAAAACCATAAGTGATATAGACTTCACCTAAGGCTTCATCAATCTTGACTCTCTATCCCATGTTCAGGTGCTCAAATTGGTCGCACTCGCTCAAGCCAAAACAAGTGAAGATTTATTGAAATCTCACACGAAGGATAGTGAGGTGATATCATTGGAAATGAGTGTTCTTGAGAAGATTTTTCCATATTTCAAGAAGGATTCATCCAACACACCCTCTAGGAAGCTGAAGAGTTTGCTCGAGTCAGTTTATTCCCATTTTGAATCATTAGAAAAAGTTGTTGAGGAAAATGTTATAAGAAATTTTAGTGCTATGAGGATGAGGAAATTTCTAAAAATGATTGAAGAAGATAGAAAATGTTTGGTCACCTGCATTAAAGGCATTCAAGATGCACTGGCTGAAGGAGGAAGAATATACAAGTCATGTCTCTTATTGCCTAAGTTCACCATTGAAGTTGACAAGAAGATAAAGGAGTGTGAAGGGTTGTTGGTTAGCATATCTAAATCTGAAGATCCCCAGTCTGTTTTTGCAAGCAACAGAGAAAATCAAGTGATATCTCTACTTGATAAAATCAAGAATCTGAATCAGTAGAAACATAGGATTGTAGGAAGAGTGGGAGAGCTAAGGAATCTAATCCCTCCCCGATTAGATACCTTACTTAGCAGTATATAGGATGCTAAAAATTCTTTAAATAAAAGTGCTCCTACTAATCTTAGAGCAGTAGAGATGCACAAATATCTATTTAGTGCCCTTATATCTATTTTGGAGAATCTAAAGAAGGGATAGGATGATCATCTGCAATCATCGAAGAATTTTTTTGCGGATATCTTCAATTTTTTGTGAATGTGTAAGGACTGTGTACATATGTAAATAGAATTTCTAATTTCTGGGACCATACTTTTATCATTGATGTCAAAGGGGGAGAATAGATGAGTGAAAAATGTTGATCTTAGGGGGAGATATTTGATTATTTGATTCTCTAGAATCTGGTGATTAGATTTTTGGTTCTAATATATTGTATTTTAATTTTGGTTTGACACATAGTCATTTTTCACAAAGTGTTGCCATCAATGCCAAATGGGGAGATTGTTGACAAGAGACACTGCATATATGTTGAGATGTTGTCATTGATGGTGTAGACACTTAAATTTGGTTAATCAAATTTATTTCCTTAGAAATTTAATTAATTAAATATCTTAATTATTTATCCCATTCATATTAATTAATATCTAATTAATTAATCCCCCTTTGATCCTACCACATTAATTAATTTTTGATTAATTAATCCCCCAATCCTACCCTCCTAATTAATTAATTATCCTTGTTGCCCATCCCTTTTTATTAATTACTTTAATTAATTAAATATCCCCTTTTCAAGCCCATGGATTAGTTAATTAATTTGGTTCAAATTACTATTTGAGCACATGGCTCCTAACTTTTCTCCCTAACCTCCTCCCAATCCTATCTTAACCAACCCTATCCTTCCAACCCACTTCCCTAGCCTAGTCATCCCTCCAACCAACCTTATCCTATCCCTTCTAACCTCCCAAACATGTGTGGACATCCTAACCAATTCCTTATTTTGGGGAAAATATTCTATTTTGGGTGGCCTTTTCCAAAATAGACATGTGTCTTTAGGGGCACACATCACTCATCCTATTTTTGGGTGGCCTTTCCCAAGATAGACATGTGTCCTCAGGGACACATGTCACTCTTCCTATTTTTGGGTGGCTTTGCCCAAAATAGATAGACACATGTCATTCCTTTTCCATCTAGTTGAGCCACTTGTCCTTTTTTGGAGGACAAGTGTCTCTGCTTCACCTTCCCTTCCTATCTTCATCTTGCATACCTAATCCCTCCATTTTTAGACCAAATTCTCTCTTATCCACTTTTCATTCAACTGTACCATTACTCTGTAGAAATCATTACTCAACCCACACTTATTATTTTATCACTCATCATTCATCATTTTCCATCAACATCATGGAGAAATATCAAGTATCTGAAGCTACGCCATGGGCACACATCCAATCGTAGAATAATCAAATTAAAGTGGGAATTATGGTTTGCATTGTTTATCATTTTGTTCTCCATTTTAGTTTTACCATTCTAATCTTGAGGTGTATGATGTATTGTGTTTTCTTGATTAATTAGCTTGATTTTTTGTCCTTAGTATTTGCACACACATTTTTCATCATGCAGATGGAAACATATCAGATTTGGCAACTTGAGCCAGATATTCAATCCACAATTCATGATTCATTCATACCGAAAGATTGATTGAGGTTCAATAAGGTCTGGTGAGAACAAGCTATCTGGTAGTGTACATCATCTGGTTAGATTCATTTGTGTTGCATATTTTATGTTGTGGATCTCAGAGAAGCATTTTGGTTGTGTAATATGCATTATTTTAAGTTTATGGCCTCTAATGTTGTGAATTGAGTAAGTTGGAAGATCCGGTAGATAGTTTTCTAGTAGAATAGTTCTCATTAGTAGTAAAGTGTGAAGATTCTACGTGCAGATCATGCAGAGTAATTTTGGCGGTTGCTTGCATGATCAAGGTTATTGAACTGACATGTGGGAAGCCTGTGGATTTTTTTTTTGGTCTGCTTAATTGTTTTTAGATCGGTTTGAGCCAACTTGGGTAACACGTTTCATGTTGTGTGTTATGTGATTTTTGGGTTGACATGAAATTGATCTAATTTAATGTTGTAGATATATAAGACCGACTGATTTGATCATTTGATATATAGATGGTGATAAGAAAAGTGTGTATAAGCAATTGTGTGTAGTTGCACATGTACGGTTGGAATATTGGTGCTCCGATATGCTACATAATATTAGAACAGAGAAAAGTAGCATAACAGAGTATGATAATGTGTTTTGTGCTTAACCAGAACTATACTGAGGCATTTTTTGATGCTAGTAAATAGTTCAAACTGTCTTGTATCCTTTATTATTATTTTGTAAGGCAGTGAGCCTTCCAAGTTGTAGCCCTTATTGTAAACTCTGAGAAGTGAGCTCTAGGCAGTGTACTCGAATGCATGTACATTCCCCTTATGTAATATTTTTATACTTCTAATAGAGTATTAATATTGTGGGTTTGAATCCCACGATGGTTTTTCCCCGAACTGGGTTTCCATGTAAAAATCTTGGTGTTAGGGTGTTGCTGATCTTGACTCTGTGATTTTGCACTTTGTTTTTCTTCGTTTGCATTAAGTGGTTGAAAAATTAGGTTATTAAAGTTAAAATTGTTGAACACTGATTCATCCCCCCTTTCAATGTTCCCTTGATTCCAAGAATATCCTTACTTGAGAAAATTAGGAATTTGAGTCAAGAAAAAGTTAAACTAATTGGCAGAGTCTGTGAACTTAGGAGCCAAATTACTCTGAAGTTGGATGTCATGCTTAGTGCTCTTCAAGATTCCCAAAGTGCCATGAAATCCAAAGAGCAACTAGATCTCAAGTCATCAAAGGCACTTGCATACCTATTTAGCAGGCTTATAACCATTTTGGAATGCCTTAAGAAGGGTTGGGATAGTCACTTAAATTATTTGAAGAATTCTTACGCAAACATTTTTAAATTTTGGTATGTAAGAGCTGTGTGTACATATGTAAATAGCATTTTTGTCTTCATTTTTTTTATTTCTGTAACCATACGCTTACCATTGATGTGAAAGGGGGAGTGTATAATAGTGAAAAATGTTGATCTTAGGAGGAGTTTCTATTTCTTGGAGTCCGGTTGATAGATTTTTGGTTGTAGTGTACATTATTTTGGTTTTGGTCTAACACTTAGTATTTTTTCACTAAGTGTTGCCATCAATGCCAAAGGGGGAGATTGTTGGCAAGAGACACTACATTGATGTTCAGATGTTGTCATTGATGGCAACTTGAGTTAGATATCCAATCCGTATTTCATGATTCATTCATGCTGGAAGATTGAATGAGGTCTAGTGAGGTCCAGTGAGAAGAACATGACATCCAACAGAGTGTATAGTATGGTTGGTGGTTCAATTATGTTTATTATTTTTTTTTGTGTATCTTGAAGAAGCATTGTGGTCATGCAATATGCCTTATTCTAGGTTTATGGACTCTGGTGTTGAGTGTTGAGTGAGTTGGAAGGTTCGATAAATATGATTTTTTGGTAGAACAATGTGCATTGGCAGTAACGTGTGCAAATTCATTATGTGGATCTTGCAGATCGATTTTGGTGACTGGTTGTGTGTTCAAGGTTAGTGAGATGACATGTGGGAAGTCTGTGGGAAATTTATTTTGGTTTGCATGGTTGTTTTGGATCGAATTGAGCTGACTTAAGTAACATGTTTCATTTATGTGTTATGCAGTTTTGGGTCGACATGAAATAGACCTAAATTGATGTTAGGGATATATTAGACCGACTGATTTGATCATTTCTCATATTGGTAGATGTGTGTGAAGTGCTTATTAGTGATTGTGCACAACTTTGAGTGTGCAATTGAAGGGATTGTGCTTTGAAATAAAACAAAATATCAGAATAGAGCAGTGTTGCAGAATAGAGTATTTGGTGATTAACTGGAACTATTTTTGGCATTTGTAGATGATTCTTATCAGTTGAAACATTCTAATTATTATATATAATCATTGTGTAAGATAGTGAGCCTTTCGGGGTTGTAGCCCTTTATTTTAATTTAAGTGGTGAGCTCTAGGTAGTGTGTTTGAATGCATGTGCATTCCCCTCATGTAATATTATTATACTTCTAACAAGGTATATTAATATCATGGGTCTCAATCCCACCGTGGATTTTCCCTTAACTAGGTTTCCACGTGCAAATCCTGACGTTATGGTGTTGTGGTTATTTTCTTTGTGTTTCTACACTTTACTTTTTTTCATTTTTATTAAGTGGTTTAGAGGACAGATTACAAACTTAAGAACATTGATTCACCACCCCTCTCAATTTTCCTTGATGCCAACATAAAAAAAATAATTCATTGATTGTAAGAAATAACTTCCTCTTCTTCCCAACTTAGGATACTTTGCATGATTATGGATAGTTGGGAAAACATGAAGAATGAGGATGTATTTTACTAGCTACTACAATACTTCTTCAAGAATGAAAACAAGGCCTCCTACTTCTCTTAGTTGATTGTACATACAAGCTTCTTAGAGTGGACATGTAAGAGGAGCTTGTTCAAATTGGACTGCAACTTGTTCCTCTTGAGAAACTTCTTCATTCTTAGCCTCCATCCTAGAAAAATACCTAATTGGGCATCCTCTAGAAATGCTCATCTTTGGATTTTCTCTGTTGGTTTCTTGTTGATCTTTTGCTTCTTCAAACATAACTGCTTCTTTCATACAATTTTTCTCCATTTGAACCATATTTGCCTCCATATCAAACTCCTAACTTTTCACAACCATGCTATCCCCATTTATTTGCTCATGGATCAACACCATGTCAAAGTCATTTTCCTGCTCTTCCTGATCATAGTTTGGAAATTTTGTTAGTTCACACATATTCTCTTTGTCATTACCAACAAACATAGGAATCTCAACAAATAAAATTCCTTGAAACCGAGATTCAATAACTATTTCATTCACAACAACTTGTTGCTCCTGGCTCTCTTCATGAAAAGATGAATGATAGGTATCTAAACTTGAAACAAATACCTCAAGATCATTCCAAAAATGAGTCCTCTTCATTCTCATTCTCATTTTGTTGTGGGGAGAGGAGTGATTTCACCTTGTTGTAGGCCTCTTGAGGAGTCAAAACATTCAAATTGAGAACCTCTTCTTGTGGATCTAAGGCTAATATTGCTATTATTTGAGTTTCATCGTGTGCATCATTCACAAATATTGGTAACTCATCAAATAGATCAGTTAGAACTTGAAAATTTTCAACCTTTTCTTGATCTACAACCTATTGTTCCTCATCTACAACTACTTTCACCTCTTGTAACAGGATTGTTTTATCAATTTCAACATCTTGTATAGACATAACAATGGGTAGAATATCTATTTTTGTCTCCCCAAACACCTTTTTCTGCTCTACAACTTGATTTTCCTAAGAAACCAAAATATCATTGGGTTCTTCTATAGTTGGGCTAATTGTATTAGGACAAGAAAATTGATTATAGAGTTTTTGTTATGGTTCTTGAGGTTCTACTAGTTTGGGCAAGGTTGTTCTTGGAGAATAGACTAATTTTTCGAGTTTGGTAATCATCTAAAGGTTGGTATCTTCTAAAACTTGGGAACGCATATTGACTAACTTATTCTTTTATAGGTTGATCTAGAATATAAGAAATTGGTTGGGTTTCTTCAATGGGTTCTTTTGAAGTTTGCTCTTGATCAATCATATGTTCTTGAACTGAAACATGTTTCCTAAAACTTGGGAAGGCAAACATTCAAGGCTTTTATTTTAGAGGACAATCTAGTTCAAGTGCAAGTCCTTGAAATAAAGGAGAACTCTTAAAAAAATGGGGTTTCAAATTTGGGAGATTCAGGAAACTCACCTTGCCGAAAGCTTGGAATTTTGACCTTGGAAGCTTCTTGTTTGGCAAGAAATAACTTTGTCTCCATCTCTTTTGTAGCAATTTGGTGTTCAATATTCTCCTCAAACTATCTTTTTTTCATCTTGAATTGTTGATCCTAAAGATAGGTTTGGTAAGTTAGCTCTTCTTGCTTATGAAGATAGGCTTGATAAGCCCACTCATCCTACTGCAAATCAAATTCTTTTTGTCTCTTGATCTCATCCATCCACTCATTGCAATCTTGTAGTATAACTTTAATTTCATTAACCCTAAAATCATCATCATTTTGGGGTTGATTAGGAAGGCAATATTGCTGATTTGAAATTGTAATGGTGAAAATTAGGGTTTCACCAATTAAGGTAATAAAACCACTAATTTTCCTTAGTTAACCATTAAATTGAAAGAGAGATGGACCTAATATATCTAGGCTTAATCCCCCTTGGGAAAATTCTGAAATTTTGATTAGGTTCACCTAGTTAGGGTTTGACCCTCTTTCTAAGTTGAATTGTGAAAATGTTGAAATTAGGGTAAAATAGGTGATTATTGAAGAGATTAGGCATAAACAATGAGCTAAAGTTATTGTAAGGAGACACCAACCTGGATCTAGGCAAAATAGGATATTTTGGATCTATTCCCAAAAGTTCAGCCTAGTTTTTTGGGACCAAGGCTCATTAATTTGCCATGGTCCTTTGAATTTCTTGTCGTCAAAAGGTGAACCTGTTCGTCTCTAGGAATCCTATTGATCCTCCCAAATGTATCTCTATACATGTTTTGTGCACATAGAAAGAAAGAGGAAATTGTTGGAAAAAAGATTTTACCTAAGTCAAACCTCGGTTTAGGAATTAACCTTGAATGAAATAATGAAAATACTAAAATAAATGCTAGATAGATATACCTCATAAATGAAATTATTTTTTATGGTGCTTTTCTCTTTGAATGTAAATACATATATTGTATGATAATTAACATGAATTTTCTCCACAATAGTTGATGATGGATATGCAGCCTTGAAGATCTTTGAAAAATCTTGATGATGAATTCTTCATGGATGCAAGAATACTTTAGGTAGGATGTGGATTGTTAGATTGCATAGATGAAATTAGGTTGATAGAATGTATTTATATATGGAGTTCTAGATAAATTACCCATTAGGCCAACCTCCAACAGTCATGCGGAGCCATGAAGATCAAAAATTACCTTTGAGATATAGCCCCGACCCCATTTTAAATTAGGGCTTGAATGAGCAGGACCATGACATTTTGAGATGCCATGGTTTATACCAGGGCGATCTATGCCCTGGCCCCACATGAATCTGTTAAGATTCCCACAAATACTGAGGGGGGGGGGTGAATCAGTATCTAACTGGTTATAAGATTTTCTTGACTTAAAACATATAGAGCATATTAATACTATGTACCCGTAAACAGAAAGTAATGCAATAAACAGAGACAAAAGCAACCACATGAAAAACACACCATAACACAATATTTTAATGAGGAAACCTGGTGTGGGAAAAACCTCGGTGGGATTTGTGACCCACAATATTTGCTTACTGGCCAATAAGAGAATATTACTGCTACAAGAGGGGCCTGCACATGTAGGAAGGCCAAGTGCCTAGAGCTCACTGCTCAAATACAAAATAGGAAGTCTCACTGACTTACAAAATGAATTATATAAATCCAGTGTCTTTTACTGCTTCAAAATAGCATCTATAATGCTAGATCTAGTACCGGTTTCTATTCTGCTTCTTACATAAACCCTTAACCTATAATTTGCATAATTGGTCTACCTTATTTCGCCTAATTACATTCCTCTATCTCTCATTACAAAATGTTCTACAATGATCTCTCTTATATAAGAGTCATTTTACAACTTGCCAAGTTGGCTTACAATGATTTTACAATAATAAACAAAATATATTAACAACAAAATTCTTGTCAGCTTCTGTGCCGGTATGCTTCCTTTCACTGCTGGTGTCGGTGGTCTGAGTGCCGGTGTAGAGTTTGATCTTGCTAGTGCTGATGGAATGCCTTGTCGGTGTCATAGGATTGTAAGGTTTCCATCAATGACAAAACCTTCAATCACCTACAATGTCTCATTGGAGTGTGCATATGCCAACAATCTCCCCCTTTGGCATTGATGGCAACACTCATGAGAAAATTCCAAAACTTGTAATCCAAAAATTGTGTACCAAAAATATGTGAGCTCCCCCTGAGCAGATAAGTCTTTTTCTGATTATTTTCTCAGACTACTACTCCCCTTTGGCATCAATGACAAAGGTTGTCAAAGTGTCAATAGAGTTGTAGTTTTCTGTCTCAACCTTGTAACTGGGTGGTTACAATTTGAAAAAGATCCGCCAAAACCAAATTTATGCTTTCCAAAAACTTCTTACTATCTTTTATTGCTGCCTCTGTTCTTTGAACTGTACCAGTGAGGTGCTGCGTATGCTCTGTCGGTGTTTTTCGTCCTTGTACTAGTGCTTCAGATATTTCCTTCCTCAGGGATGCTAGATAGTCCAGTCTTGGACTTAGTCTTAATCTCAGATTCTTAGCCTTGTTTATTATTCTCTCCTTTTCTCTCTCTAGCTTTAGTAACTCTTCCTCAAAACCTGTTACCTTTTGCTCAAAAACTGATAATGTATTAGATGAATTAACAAAATTGTCAGCAAGTTTATTAATTTCCCCCTGTATCTTGCTCATTTTCTTGTCTATGTCAACTGTTAAAAAGTTTGTCTTACAAGTGTCTTTGTACAAAGTTTTGAACTCCTTGAGTGTGCTGCACAGTTCTGGTAGAAGTGTGTCAAACTGCCTTGAACACTTCTTTATTTGTGCCTTAAAGAATTTCTATTTTTCTTTCTCTAACCTCTCTTTGAATGCTTCCTCCTTTATTTGTTCAACTGTCACTGTGTTGTCAGTAATGTACTTAGACAAAGTTCAAGTTGACTCAAAGAGTCCTTATTATCTACATTGCATTTTGGAGCTATCATCTTCAAAATTGGAATTGTGTCATCTATAGCTTTATATGCTTGTGAACTGCAATCTGTAATTTTCTTTATAGAATCTAAAAGAACTTCAGTTACATTTGTTGATTTAAATCCTTTAGTTGAAGATCTAACATTTTGAATCCCGCCGGTGGGAGCAATATCCTTGCTTGCAGTGACCTCTGGTAGGTCAGTCTGTGTTTCCATTTCATTAAGCAAAGGTTTTTGTTGTTCTCCTGTTGCCGGTGGCACTGTTTCCACATGAACCTGTTGCTGTTTCGGAGCCTATTTCTCTGCTTGTCTCTCTGTTTGTTGATATGTTGGAGTCTCTGTTTTCCCATCTGCTGGTTTACCTTCAGTGTTATCAATGTTGCCAGCTATCGGTGGCTCACTAGCCATATCTGTGTTACCGGTTGTGTCCTTGTCTATCATAATGTTGACCTTTTGAGTATCAACATCAACTGTGTATAAGACCTCAAGATTAGGATTTGTATCCTCTATAGCCATACTCTCATCTGCTGGTTGATCTTCAGTTTTTGTTATCGGTGGAGTAACTAGAGGTGGTGGGGATAAATTATCTTTTATTTTGATGCTTGGAGGTCCACCAACCTTGCCTTTACCTTTGTCCCTATCTTTCTGATATACCTTGATTGGTTTAGGGTTTCTATATTCTTCCTATTTTTCCTTCTCAACAAGGAATATATCCCATGCATTTTCAATTTCTTCTGCAACCTCATTTACTCTTCCAACCATTAGTGCAATATTCCAGTGTGCAGTAGAGAATACTGACCGGTTAGCCTCTGCAATTAGATCATCTATTTCTTTCGGAGAGTTAACTGGGTAGACAGGAAGTAATTTTTTCGATTTTCATTTTCTTGTCAAGCTCTATAACAGATTGTCTTCTTGCTTCCAATCTCTTGAATAGTTCATTTGGTACTTCATCTACAATTTGCATCAAGAACTTCTTGTAGATATCCAAGTGTAAAATAACACTATTTTCAACCTTTTCTTTATCATCAATTGATAGTGAGTCATATAGTTTGTTGATGTTTTTCAACTGTCCATCCTCTATGATTTCATCCAATAGTCTATCAATCAGAGAAATATTTTGTTGAGTTTTTTTCTTTGGTGTCAACTTTTTCTTCTTGACCGGGGGCCTCACTGCCTGTTGTTTTTGCTTGGTTCTTCTAAGTGAAGGTGTGGATACCAGTGAAGGTTGTCTTTTCCTTACAACTCTTTTGAATTCAGTTGGAATGTCACTTTCTGAAGAGGTTGCTACCGGTGAAAGGTGAGTTTTTGGTTGTTGAGCCTGTAACTCATCTTCAGTGATACCGGTTTGTTTTAGTACATCTTCTTTGATAGTCTTAGCCTTCCTTGAACCTCTCCTCACAATTGCTTCAACTTTCTTTACTCTCTTCTTAGATTGAATCTGGCTTTCAATGGTCTCAGCACTACCAAATACCTCTTCCTTAGGTTCATTTGGTGCTTCTAGAAGGGCTTTAGCATATGTTTCAATGATGTGATCATCTATCTCATAACCCATTTTAGTAACCCAAATTGTTCTTGGGACAACTGCTTCCATCCAGATCTCATCCTTTTTAATCACAAAACATATATCATCTTTGTATTTGTTTATAATTTTCTGTGATAGTCTGACTCTTTTGTTCATTCTGGCCTTTAGTGCTTGAAAATACTCATCTATATTCTTTTGTTTTCTTTCACCCATGTTGTTGAACAAGTCTGATAACTATTTTCCTACCGGTATGTCAAATCCAAGGTTCTTGATACCTATACTGGGCACCTGTTTGGTTATGTGTAGCATTAAGCATACAAGTAAGTTGCCAAATCTAAATGTTCCTTTCTTATCCTTCTTGATCTTCCCTAAATTGTCAATCAATTCATCCTTTAACCATTCACATACATCAATTTTCACATTCTCATTTACCATATCATGTGCACTTTTTATGCATAAACTGGAGATTGAGTTAAGTCTGTTTGCATGTGTTACTTTGTAACCTAGAATCATGCTAATGAATCTTACATTTATGTCGGTGACATCATTAACCCTTAAGGACCTTTTGTCGGATGTTGCACCTGTTAGGTTCATTACTAGGTCATTTGAGACCTTCTTTGTTTTGTCTGGTCTGTTACCAGTGGAAGGTAACCCTATTATAGCTTTCATAGCTTCCTTGGTAATTTTATGAATTGAATCTAGCCAAAAAAATTCTCCATGAACCCTGCTCAATACTATCCTTATCACTTCCTTGGGGAATTCTGAAATGCAGAGAATTTTTGTGAATCCTAGGGTTTCAACAATTTTGTGTTCAGGTTTTACATTCCTGGAGTCATCACATATGATAGTCTTGTATATGTTTTTTATTTCTTCATCTCCTAATTCTTCTATATGGTAATGGATGTACATTCTAGGGTCTTCTACAAAAACAACTCCTTTGGGAATTTGGGAAAATGCACCAACATTATCATCCTTTTTAGCTATCTCAGGAACTAATTGAAATACGAGCCTAGGGCATTTGATTACCTCGATTACAGTAGGGTTTTCTATGAATTCAGGTACATAAGAGGACACCATGATTATAAATACCTTTTACTGCCTTTGGAAAGATTGATTGCTGAAATGCTTTGCCTCTTTGCTCGAAATGCCTTAGCTCTGGAAATTTCGCACTCTTCGAATGTTTGAATACTCAGTGAAGTGAAATGGAGCCAAAAAAATTAATTTATAATGTCAATCTACCAACTACCACATTTAATGCTTGCCGGTTAAGTAATCACTTAACATAACTGCCAGTATAGAAGTAATTTCAACTTCTTTTCATCAACTGAGGGAATAATAGCATATGTCTCATTGATTGCCAAACCCTCAAGGAAATTTCTTCAATTTGATGAAGAGACTTCTGCTGGTGGAGTGCTACTCTGTTCTGCTAGTGGAGTGTTGCTTGGTTCTACCGGTGGAGGAATATTCCCAACACCATTCAGGTCTGATTTCCTGATCCATTGTTTTGAGAATTCCTGCTTAACTTCTTCAACTTTTTCTTTTCCTTTCAAACTAGGACCTTTGTTGTCTACCAGTGAGGACTTGCTTCTACAAAATTTAACAATATGCCCAATTTTGTTACATGCATAACAAGTCACATTGTTTCTCTGAATAGCCTTTCCATAACCTATGCCAGTTTGTGTTCTGCATTGATTAGAAAGTGTCCAAATCATCCACAAACATAACATCTCACATTCATTCTACAATTCTCAGAGTTATGACCAACTTTGTTGCATTTTGAACATTGACCAGTGGGTGCATTGGTATTCTGATAATTTCTAGATCTACATTCATTTTCTCTATGACCATACTTGTTACAGTTAAAGCATTTGCTATTGAATTTATAAGTAGTAGGTTGTCTTACCGGTTTGCTATGATCCTGTGTGTTTGTAGTACTAGAGATTTCACCAACTTCAAAGCCAATTCCACAAGTGTCACCTTTAGGTTTTTGATTCTTTAGCAAGTTACTAAGCTCTTCTGAGCTTTTCTTGAATTTCTCTTTATGTTGATTTGTAGTATCTAGTTCTCTTTCTAAGATTTCTTTTTGCCTCATCAGTTCATTTGAGTCATTCTGTGTGTGCATCAAATCTTTCTTCAACAAATCATTTTCATAGCTAAGTGTTATGTTCTCATTTGCAACATCACTTAGTTTTCTAGTCAAATCTTCTTCATTCTTCTTTCTATCTTCAATTTCTTTACGAAATCTCATAGTCATATCCTGCATCTCATTCTTTGTTGTCATGTTCTCTTGCTTTAGCTTGTTTATCATATCATTAAGAGTTTCTTTTTCATCATTCTCATTTTTCATCTTTTCACAAAGTTCTCTTCTCTTGTTTCTTGAAATAGTAATATTTTCTTGAAGTGCTTGAATGATATCCTGAGCAGCCTTTAGATCATCTTCAAGTTTGATATTTTTCAATTTTTCTGCATCATAGTTTGAGAAAGCTCCTTCAAGTTGCTTCATCAAGTTTTCCATCTCTACCGGTGTCAAGATCTTCCTCAAGTTGTTAGGCTTCTGAAAATAGAGGACCAAGCTCTGATACCAATTTTTAGGATTCCCACAGATACTGAGAGGGGGGGGGTGAATCAATATCTAACCGTTTATAAGATTTTCTTGACTTAAAACATGTAGAGCATATTAATACTGTGTACCGGTAAACAAAAAGTAATGCAATAAACAAAGACAAAAGCAACCACATGAAAAACACACCATAGCACAATATTTTAACGAGGAAACCCAGTGTGGGAAAAACCTCAGTGGGATTTGTGACCCACAACATTCGCTTACTGGCCAATAAGAGAATATTACTGCTACAAGAGGGGCCTACACATGCAGGAAGGCCAAGTGCCTAGAGCTCACTGCTCAAATACAAAATGGGAAGTCTCTTTGACTTACAAAATGGATTATATAAATCCAGTGTCTTGTACTGCTTCAAAATAGCATCTATAATGCCAGATCCAGTATCGGTTTCTGTTTTGCTTCTTACATAAACTATTAACCTATAATTTGCATAATTGGTTTTCCTTATTTTACCTAATTACATTCCTCTATCTCTCATTACAAAATATTCTACAATGATCTCTCTTATATAAGAGTCATTTTACAACTTGCCAAGTTGGCTTACAATGATCTAACAATAATAAACAAAATATATTAACAACAAAATTCCTGTCCGCTTCTGTGCCGGTATGCTTCCTTTCACTACTGGTGCTGGTGGTCTGAGTGCCGGTGTAGAGTCTGATATTGCTAGTGCCGGTTGAATGCCTTGCCAGTGTCATAGGATTGTAAGGTTGCCATCAATGACAAAACCTTCAATCGCCTACAATGTCTCATTGGAGTGTGCATATGCCAACAAAATCAAGACCAAAACAAAGCTAAAGTTGGGTGATCATCCCAAGGTAGTGATAGACTTATCACGCACTGAGAAGGGGGGTGAATTAGTGAAAGCAAAAATAATACCACTTGAAACATAGGCCAGTAGAGATACTTAAAAATTTTACTAAACACTGTGCATGCAATCCAAAATGATATTAAAGCATCCACAGCAAGTAAAACATCTACCATAACACAAGTGTTTATACGTGGCAAACCCAACTGGAAAAAACCACAGTGAGATGGGACTCACAAGTTAACTATCTACAGTAATAGATAACTAACCGGTTAAGGTATACAAAAAGTGCTCTGTTAGGAGCGAATCCTATTAAATATCCGTAAGCTCTATTAGGAGCTATACCCTTTTAAAATGTAGTACCCTATTAGGAGTAACCTTGGTAGAGGATTTCAAAATCCAAACTAATGGATTACCTTGTAAGAGGATTTGTACAATGAAGCTTGTTAGATCTTACCTGGTTAGGGGATTTGATTATTGTAGTGATTAGAAAACAACAGGTGGTGTGATCTAGAAGTAGCACAACTTTCTTGAATAGATCCTCTTCTGCTCACTCAAAACTGCATCACTGACATACTCTGCAACGCCTTCAACAACTTAACACTTCTATCTTGCATCTTCAAAAAATAGTTCATGATAATGTCATTATATAGACATTTAGATTTCATGTCGGCTTAGGAATCATATCACAATTTCCTAGGTGTAGTGTATCTGGAGAATCTAACATAACTCATCACAGATTGCCACCAAATCTGTCGGTTAGGGATAACTCATCACGACTGGTGATAACTCATCACACAATCAGTGAATACCAGTTGGAACATTGATATTGGTTAAGAGTTAACCTCTTTCAACACATAAACAAATTGTCCTTCATTTTCTTCTTAAATGATCTCCACTAAATCTACAAGCTGGTGTCATGCCAATCCTGCATATACTGGTTGTCTACATATATCGATTAGACACCCTCTAAACTGTTTGAACTTAACTATACATATAATACCAGTTTTGCAATACAAGGGACTTTAGGAGTAATACCATTTTGTCTTAACTAAGATGACTATGACAATGTGAACATATGTATGTGTATATATGTGTCATCAATGACAACACATGATGTCATCCATTACAATCATCATCAAGCCAACAATCTCCCCCTTTGGCATTGATGGCAACACTTAGAAAATTTTACAACTTTACAACTAAGTGTGCTTACAAAAATTGTACAAACATATTTCTACTCCCCCTTAACAATACATAAAAAAATTCACAACACATACATGTTTCTATCCCCCCTTTGACAACAATGCCAAATTGAAAAGTAAAATACATATATATTAGATCAAATTTTGCATCAAAAATTACATATAATAGTCTATTCAAGGATTGTTCACTGCAATTTTCAAGAAAATGTCACTAAAAGTGATCTTCATCTAGGAAAAAATATTTTCCCATGTTTCCAATAAGGTTTCAGTGATCTCAATGTTGTCATAACCTGTGCAACAAATTCTTCCATTTGCATCCACTGTGCTCATCTCTGGAGTAGCCAAAATTGCTTCTGCATCCATGTATGTCCATTGCAAGATGTCCAATTTGGGTCTCAACTGGTTCTTGAGTTACTTCAGGATCAAAGTCTCTTAGCCCGTTCACAATCATAGATATCTAACTGATTTTTCAAATCATCAACTGATTTGCCAAATGCTAAGGCTGGTAAAGGTATGTAGGCAGTACATATCCTTTCTAGTTCATGTTCTATCTCTTCTTTCCTCTTGATCAAGTTAGTGTAGAAAAATGAAACATTTGATGTATAGGCTAGTAGCCTCCCTCCTTTTTCAATAGCAGTCCTCAAAAGATCTTTATTCAGGGATAAAACAATTTTCCTTGTATTAATATCTTTCATTATTTTCTCTCCTCTTTTCCTCCTGTAATTATTCTCGGCTAAAGTTTAAGAAGCCTCTTCAAGAGACTTCAGTTAGTCAGAAGCATCAACAACCAACTGGCCAAGTTTCCTGATAGGGGTTGTCAAACTTCCAGTGTCTGTCTCCGATAGAAGACTGGACAGAATCTCAATGACAGTTTGAATAGTTCTAGCTTCCTTCCTCTGCTCTTTTAATCTTTTCTTTTGAGCTCTAGATTGCATCACTGTTGCAATCTCCATAAGTTCAGATGCACTCATAATATCTACTATCATGCCCAAACTTTTGGGCAAAAACAGAACAACAAATTTTTTTAAACAACATAAATACATTAAATAATCTACATTAAAAATGCAAAAGATAAGTTTTGTCTTAACTAAGGGTCAACTCAGGATTAAAGAGTGGTTTACTAAAGTTGATTTAATTAACTAAATCAATATGGTGAGAATAATTAGAGAAGACTAATTATTCCTTAAAAGGGGTCGTCACAACTTAATTAATTAATTTAACTAAATTAATTAATTTCCCCTAATTAAAATTCCCCAATAAAGAATTGAGAGATATTTAGTATCTCAATAGTATTTAAAATACTCAAGGCTAAATAAAATAATGATAATTCATATTTAAATAATTAATTGAACGTACGCGATTACACTTTTAAATATAACTAGTAAAGTTAACTAATTCAATTATAACATTTACCAAATAAATTCATTTTATACTAAATTCGAATATTAAGTCCCCTTAGACATTTAAATTTCAACTATTAAATATTCAGCCAATAACGACCTCATAGGCTAAAATTTTACATTTTACATTTAATAAATTTTATTAATAAAATCCCCCAAAGGAATTTTAACCCAAACATTCATATTTATTTAAATATGAAAACTAACTATGTAAAATTCTCATTAATAACCCTTGTTAATAAAATTAAACCAATTATGTGAATAATATAGCTATATAAAAATTAATCCCCAATTTTAATTAAACTTTGATAACTATATTAAAAATCAATCTCTCTGCTAGGTGGCATACCAAGTAGCTCAGAAGGAAACACATCTGCAAATTCCTCAAGGATGGGATGATCATCTAGGGAAGGCTCCTTCTCATTCTCTTCCTCTCTATCACTGATGGTGATGGCAAACAACTGACGTCCCTTTCGCATGCTCTGCTTAAGCTGCATAGTGGAAATCATACGAAGTGATATGGGCTTCTCAATCCCTGAAATAACTATGGAGGTACCCTGATCGTCCACACACTCTATCTTTTTCTAGCGACAATCCATCTTGGCTCTATGGGCGTATAGCCAATCCATGCCAAGAACAATGCCATAAGATCTTAGAGGTGTGACTCGAAGATCTACTAAGGTGGTTGTACTCCCATTCTGAAGTTGACAACCCCTAACCACTGACTCAACAAACACTCTAGCTCCTGAAGCCAACTCCACTTCCCAACTAACACCTTGCTTAGATGCCACTAGCCCGCAACGCTCCACTACTAATGGAGATATAAAAGAATCAGTAGCTCCTGAATCAAACAAGATAGAAACACTGCTACCTTTGATCATACCTGCGACCTCTATGACTATGGCCTGATGCTCTACCTGGTGGTTGTCAACCGCTACAAAGAATCTATGGGACTTACCCATGTCCCCAATTGTAGGCTCTGATCCTACCATCCTCTAATTTCCTGCCATCTGACCCTGTGGACACTCTCTCGCTATGTGCCCCATGGCCCCACAAGTGAAGCAAGCACCACGTGTCTGGAACTGAGCACCTCGTGGCCTAAAATATCCCTATCCTCTTATCCTTCTCAAACCACTAAAACCACCCCTAGAGGACTGCTGAGTCTATGTCAGAGGTGTGTAAGGACCCTGAGATTGTTGGTCATGCCTAAGATCCTGTGAATGCCACTACTTGGGCTTAAAGCCCTGCTAACCCTATGGAGGCTTTTGCCTCTAATTCTGTTGTGACTATTGTGGAGGAGGGGGTTTATAGGACCCCGATGAATTCCTGTGGTTACCCTTCCAATGGGGTTTTTGAAACCCAAAAGATTGCGGTATAGGGTTTCGGTTCTAATGCCGATCCCACATGTCATGTGATCTACCCTAAATCTCTTCTGATATCAAGGCCTTCTCCACAACAACCCGAAGGCTTCCTGGAGCTGCCATCCTGACTGGTCCTGCTATCCCGACATTCAACCCTCTGATAAATCGGTTGACGAGTAACTTCTCATCTTTCAGGTAGTCTATGTAGGGTAAGAGCTTGAAGAACTTGCTCTCATACTGGAACTCATCAATCTTGCACTGCCTATAGTGCTCTGACAAGTACCTATCTTTGAATCTCTCTATAAAGATATCCCAAGTAATAATGTCTCTAGATAAATCATTCTTGTACTCCTCTTGCCTCCAC